>NW_020174922.1:4417036-4471260 GCF_003031525.2 Neophocaena asiaeorientalis asiaeorientalis | reverse complement strand
TATATATATATATATATATATATATATATACACACACACAATGGAATACTACTCAGACATAACAAAGAATGAAATTTTGCCATTTGCAACAACATGGATGGACTTGGAGGGCATTATGCTAAGTGAAATAAGTCAGACACAGAAAGACAAATACTGTATATCATTTACATGTGGAATTTAAAAAATAAAACAAACTAGTAAATATGACGAAAAAGAAACAGACTCATAGATATAGAGAACAAACTAGTGGTTACCAGTGGGGAGAGGGAAGGGGGAGGGGCAAGATACAGTAGGGGATTAAGAGGTACAAACTACTATATATAAAATAAATAAGCTACAAGGATATATTATACAATACAGGGAATAGCCAATATTTTATAATAACTATAAATGGAATATAGCCTTTAAAAATTGTGAATCACCATGCTGTACACCTAAAAATTATATAATATTATACATCAACTATACCTCAATAAAAAGATTCATCCATACTGTAGCATGTGACAGAGTTTCCTTCTTTTTTAAGGCTGGATAATAATCCATGCTATGTGTATACCACATTTTGTTTGTCCATTCACTCATCAGTGGACACCTGGTTTGCTTCTGCCTTTTGGCTATTGCAAATAATGCTGCTATGAACATAGGCGTGCAAATATCTCTTGAGTCCCTGAGTTTTGAGTTTTGGGTGTGTACCCAGAAGTGGATTACTGCATCATACAGTAATTCTATTTTTAATTTTTTGAGGAACTGCCATTGTAGAAATGGAATTCTAATATACTACTGTTGGAAATGTAAAATGATGCAACTACTTTGGAAAACAATTTGGCAGTTTCCCAAAAAATTAACATACACTTACCATATGACCCAGCCATTCTGCTTACCCAAGAAGTATGAAAGCACATATCCCAATGAATGTTCAGAGTAACTTTATTCATAACATTCAAAACTGAAAAAAACCCAAATGTCCATCAACATCTGGATGGATAAACAAATGGATAAACTGCGGTATATTTATAGAATGGAATACTACTTAGCATTATAAAGTAATACAATATCAATACATGCTACAAAATGGATAAATCACCAGTAATTATTTTGAGTAAAAGAAACTAGATTTTTAAATATTTATATAAAAATCTAATAAATGCAATCTAGTGTACAGTGATAGAAAGCTTATCAATGGATGGTGAAGGGGGCATGGGGAAGAGGGGGAGAGAGACCATAATGACGCATGAGGAAATTTCTAGGGGTGGGAGATATGGTTATTATATTAATGCTGTGATGGTATCATGGGTGCCTACATATGCCAAATCTTAATGTATTATATATTTTAAGCACGTGCAGTTTATTGCAGGTCAATTGTATCTCAATAAAACTGCTAAAAATTTTGTTGTCACAGTAAATAACAACTAAGAAATAAGCAATAAAGTGTAATATAAATGTACATTACTGAGTTAGAACGTTTTGGTAAGTAGTGTAAATATGAATGTCATTTAAAGTCATCCCAGTTATGAAAACTTATAACATTAACAATTTCCTTTTATTGGAGTTGAAATGGGTTCTGGGGCTGTGGAACAGAAATGATTTGTAAGTAACTGTCTCCCCAGAGTGAGGGCTAATATAGATTAAATAACGTGCCCAAGATGAACAGTTCATCGATAGGCATGGATTTGAATTCAGGCCTAACCATGCTCGATAGCACTCATTTGCCCCTCCACATTCACTTTCCATCCTCTCTACCCTGCCCTAAGCCTTGGAGGCTAACCTATAAGGACTGCGTCATTGGTCTAAGTTTACCACTGGTTTCCCATTGGGTTTGGCCAATGAGAAGCACCAGTAGGAGGTGAGTGGAAGGAGGAGAGTGAGGCTGCTGTATTCATTCTCATCACTTCCTTCCTGCATGATTCCCTTGGAGTCACCCAAAGGCTCGCTGTGCTTGTCCACTGAAGCTTTGCATCTCCTTTTACCCACAGTCCTCTTTGCACAATTATTTCCCTTCTGGTTCTAGCAGCTACTCCTTCCCCTCACCTGCTCAGGCTAGAGGTGCTCACCCAGTTGTCAACAGCCCTGAGATTCTGCACTATTTCTTGCAGTTTCCTCACAACCTGCCAACACCTTTGTAAGCGTTCCCTGTATTAAACTTTCCTCAAATTACCAAGTTCAGTATGCCACCTGTTTCCTGTCAGGACCCTGACCAGTACAATAATAATAAAAATCCATCTCTTTTCCACTTCAGTTTGATGAGACTGCATCATTTTCCCAAAAAGGGCAAGCTCAGTTTGGATGCCAGAATGTCTATACAGAAAGGAACAGAAAGCTGGTTGGAAAGAAAAGGGTTTAGGGGAATTATTCTGAAGCCACATTTGCAGAGGAAGCATAGTGGGGGGGGGGGGTGGATTAAATGCTGATTGGATGAATGTTTGTAGGTCCTTAGCACCACTACTGGCCAAGTTTCTCTGACGGGAAATTGGTCCACAGATTTACTCCATCAGTCCCATATCTGATTCTCAATAGTTACAGGCAAGGCCTTAATGTTTAAGATCAGCATTATAGATTCTGATACCATTTACAAAGAATTATACACTTACTTCTTGTGACTAGTTTGCCATTGAACCTAGGACAACTCACCTTTCCCTACTTATGTCACCTGAAGCCGATGTACCTCAAGGAAACTATATGTTGCATACTGATTGATGATATATAGTCTATAAGTTCCCTTGTTCTCTCCAGATAGGTGCTAGATCAATGAAACACTTCATCCATGTACCATTCGGTTCTCCCAGAGGTCAGCAGTGAAGCGTATTTCTCCCTTTAAATTCCACATTCCTTCCACTAATGCACTGAGCCCCAAAGGCACAGGAAATGCTCAAGGATTTTTGGTTCAATATAGTTTTCATCAGCACATGTGAGAAAGGCTCTGACACCATTCAAAAAAGCCAGGGGATTTGTAGGCCTAGTGCTTAGAACTTCATCAAAAAGCATTTGCCGGTGCCAAAAAGTATACGTTGGCAATGAACTTTCCTTCTGCCTCTGACCACCTCACATGATTCTGTAAGCAGAACCATTTCATTCCTGCTACTCCTGGGTTCACACTCTCAGGAGAAGAAACAGAAAAAGAGGGCAGGCCATGAGTGTTTATAACACAGACCTCCCCTTCATATTCCTTCCCACTCCTTCCACCCTCAGGGAACTCCTTCAAAGGGAACATGCATCTGGAAATGTAGGCTTATTCTTGTCTGTAAAATTTTTGCTCCAAGGGAAAGTGTGGTCGCCAACAATGAACTGGCACCCATAGATTTTAAGCTCGGCTGATATTTCCAACTGTTCAGCCTGTTTCTCACCACAAAGCCAAGCCAACATTACATTTAGGTAGTTTGAGCTTCAGGAGAGGAGAGAAGATCAAATACCTTTTGTTCCCAATAAGCTAACTACTCTAAACAGCAACACCCTAGATTGGCATGTTGGGGCACAGTCACAAGCCACAACTGTAGTTCTTAAACCAATGCCAGGAATGGAAAGGAGACACACATGCACACATACACACAAAGCTCTGCTGTGTTGCAGTAGCAGCAGAAGTGGTTGGCGCTAAAGAAGATATTTGATTCATGTTGTCTTCTATTCATAGGCTAGTATATCATTTTGCTTCTAATATTTTCCTTGTTGAGAGTGCATGTCTACGTCTGTATGCAAACACAGACGTAGACATGGTCTCTATAACTATAATGATATGGTCTGCAATATTTGCCTAGCATCTATCTCTCTTCTGGTTTTTGTAGAAATGACTCCATTGTTTCATGAGCTGGAAAATCTGGATTTGATCTTTGGAAGAAGGATTTGGAACATAACGACTCCGCCTTTTAATGAAAAGATTAACAATGCTTCGGAGCTGAATAGCCCTGTATTTGTTTAGAATGGGCCTTGCGTTTTGCTCTTTTGCGGAGTAACTTACAATACGGAGTCTTGTCTCAGATTTATATACCATTCCAATCCCCTCGCCTGTGTTCTAAATAAAGGTGGTATGACTATATGTTTGAAATAGAAATTACTCCAGTGTGCTATGGCTTTGTTTATAAAAAACGAATGCTAGACGTTTTCTTGGATCTTTGCGAGAAGTGACATCCTATACTGATGCCCTTTTTGTAATCACAACCCTAACCACTTCCAGCCCCTGGTATTGTATTGCAGCATTTTGATGATGTTTAGTTTTACACTTATTAAAGACCCTGTCCCGCTTGATTATCCTTTTTCCTGCGTTGCTGGCCGAGCACATACCATCCTCATATATACAGGATTACACACACTTCCACTGATTTTGCTGGCTGAGCATCGGGGATGCAGTTTGGCCAGGAATCCTCAGTCGGTCCTTTCCCTAATTTGGTACTACTGTCAGCCTGTCCCTGGCAACACCATGACACACTACGCACTCACTGGGGGGAGGGGACAGGGGGACCCAGTCCTGCTGCTGAGGAAATGAAGCACTTTCATTCCCCCTGCTGCTGCACACTGATGAAGAAGGCCAAAACAAACGGTGACCCAGCATGATGAACACTGCTGAAACCTCTGACATTCTTCCAGTCTGGGACTCCTGCCCTGTAAGAGCCAAATCGACAAGGATGGCCCTCTCTTCCCTTTTTCCTCCATTCCCCTTCTACTCCTAAATACACCAGTTATCAATCCGGGTACTTTAGAAGGAAGACATTTTAAATGATGAGATCAGAAAAATTGAAAGTTATCTTAGAGGTCATCTAGTTCATTAATTTTCAAATTGTTCTGAAGACCCCCCAGCATCTCGCAGAGGCACCTAGGGCTGCTGTTCCCTCTCTTGCTCCTCCTCTGACAGAAAGGGGTGGGGCTCCAGGGCTCCATGTCCCCCAGTCCCTTCAACTGCCACAGCCCAGCTTTGATCTGTTCGTATATTAAAATTCCTGAGAACATTTCCTTTTTTTTTTTTTTTTTAAACTAATTAATTTATTTATTTTTGGCTGTGTTGGGTCTTAATTTCTGTGCAAGGGCTTTCTCTAGTTGTGGCAAGCGGGGGCCACTCTTCATCGTGCTGCGCGGGCCTCTCACTATCGCGGCTCTCTTGTTGCGGAGCACAGGCTCCAGACGCGCAGGCTCAGTAGTTGTGGCGCACGGGCCCAGTTGCTCCGCGGCATGTGGGATCTTCCCAGACCAGGGCTCGAACCCGTGTCCCCTGCATTAGCAGGCAGACTCTCAACCACTGCACCACCAGGGAAGCCCTGAGAACATTACCTTTACAAAAAGGATTGCGTAATTTTCCAAAAAAAGTTTGGGAACCACTGGGGTTGGAGAAAGGAGGGGTTCCAGGATCCCGGTCAGTGGGATTAGGACCTAGGAGTTCCAGCTTCTCAGCCCCATCGTTCTCCCAGCACATCCCTCACTCCTCTGGAGCAATGTGATTAATCCAACACCACGTGGATCTGCAGCAATAGTATAAGAAGCCATTCTCCCTCCTGGGTTTTATAACAACTCTCACCCTGCCAAGTAAAGGGGCCCAGTGGAGGGGTCATCATCACCATGTTGGGGAGTGGCAGGTTATGGCGGCCAGTTTCCCGCCTCGAGATATGTGGCCCTGGATTACGAGAGAAGACGTATTTAAAGCGGAGAAAGTTTGGAGCTGGGCAGTACTAACAGCCGAGGGTTTGAGAGTGTGTTCTTAGATCCCCCAGATGAGACTGCCCCCCAACACCAACACCTGGTGACAGAGGACACCTCTTCTTCCCCAGCTTCCTAGGAGATGGAGTCTGAGGGAGTGGGCTTCGTGGTGCGCTCCTCCCGGGAAAGCCGGGAGGGCTAGAACGTGCCGCTTCCCCTCTCTGCGTCCCTCCCTCTGCACCCCTGCCCTCCCCCCATCCCAGACTGGGGTTACCTCAGAGGTGCAGCTCTCAGCCGCCTTCTGCCACACACAGCAAAGAGCGAGCTGCTCTGCCCCATCATAAATATTCGTGGAGCGCCCTGCTGCCCCGCTCAAGTCCCTTCCCAGGTGGAAACGATAGCTTTGAAAATGATTACGGCCGTCATTTGCCTCAGAAACAGCCCAGCTTTCCCCCACTTGAGGTCTAGACGATCTCTGTACAGCGGAAAGTGCTGGCCTGGCTGAGAACTGGAAAAGATTCCGACTGGGGCACAGACAAGAAGAGGCGGTCAGGCTCCCTCCCAGGCCGGGGAGGGGATTCATTCCAGAGAGAGCCCTGAAAACTCCGAAGAATCCCACCGAGCCTCACCTGTGGGGAACTCGCCGGCGGTCCAGTGGTTGGCGTTCTGCGCTCTCACTGCCGAGGGCCCGGGTTGGATCCCTGGTTGGGGAACTAGGCTCCCACAAGCCCTGAGACACAGCAAGAAACAGACCTGTTACCCCCTTCCCAAGGGAAACAGGACGAAGAGCGCCCTGAAAGAGAACTTTTTTCCTTACTCTACTTTCTGCTTCCAATCCGAGGGAAAGAAAATAAAAACAGAAGAGCGGAGGGTCCGCCTGCGGAGCAAATCCCTAGGTCCAGTCAGGCAGGGAGCCGGAAGTCAAACCCCCACCCCGCCGGAAGTCAGGCCCCGCCCCCCCGCCGGTACCGCCCGGGGAAGCCCTGAGCGCCGGGGCGGGAGAGAATTGAAGGGCTGAGGGCAGAATAAGCTGAAGGAAGTAGGCTTCGGATAGCCCCAGAGAAGATCTTACAGGCAGCGTTAAGGGGCCTTCTGAGGCAATCATCTTCTGTTTGCGGAGGAAAACAATGTACGCTCTGCTTGCATTATCTGGGTGACTCAGTTAAAAGTGAAGGCTTTGCCTTTGAGTATTTGCGGCACCTGGTTCTTGATTAAATGATTTCCCTTCTTGTTTGAATGGTGCAGGGGGTGAGGCAAACCGGTCTCCCATCTTCTCTTTGTCCATCCATCTCTCACTTGGGAATGGAATTCTTCTCGCTCCCTTCTGCCGTAAATAACCATCTTACCTTAATGCCCTGTGTTTAGAGCTGCCAAACTGGAGTTTAAGAGGTTTACTGCTCCCCTTACTTTCCATTTGGGGATCTTAAGATGATTCTTCAGATGAAAAATTATTTTCTTTGTGCTTTGGTTTGGACAGAGATAGAGTTTGAGGCTCTGTTAATGGCCCAACAAAATGGGAGGGCGATGATTGGTTTCCGGGCATCCGGATGCAGGAAGATTCAGAAACTTGCCCTTAATTCTTCCACAATCAAGTGATGGGGTCGGGTGATGGGGCTGGAGGGCTGCCGTTTTCAGTTGCTCTCTTGCCATTCATGGCTTCCAGGCATCCATTCCTTCTTTACTTGTCCTGCCACTACAAGTCATCAAAGAATCACACTTTTAGAGGAAAGCAGATTTTCTAAAGACGTTAAACTGATTACAGCGCTTTTGTCTGGTCATTTGTTTTAGAGCTTTATGCATAGTTTCCATTCAAAATGCTCTTTAGCCTGTCATGCTGTCAAATGGAGGGTATAGGTAAAGACATGTGTTTGCATTTGTGTGTCAGCTTCTGACATTTGTATTTATTTGTACATATGCATTTTGTTTGTTCAAATAAATATTTCATCAGATGTAGAGTACAGTAGGGAGACTCAGAGAAGGAGGTGGTATGATTCAAAAGCGAGTGAAATATTTCTCAATAAGACTTGGAATTCCAGCTTCTGGTTAATTGTAAATACGATCTGGAGGAAGGAGTAAGCACATCAGGGAGCTAAGGTCTGTATTTATCTTTTAATGTTATTGTTATACAGTTTACTGCATAAATAATTGAAATGATAATAATAACAATTTAGGGACCATTCACCTGTTGTGTGTGCTATATTTCATTGATATTCACTTTTCTGAACTGCAGATCCATGATTCTCTATTTAATGAAAACACAGTGGTAAATTATAAATGAACGTTTTTTCAAATGGATAAAATTTGTTTTTAATTCATCCCACTTAAAAACACCCTTCAACATTTGTTCATTAAAAATCAACAGTCCTGGGCTTCCCTGGTGGCGCAGTGGTTGGGAGTCCGCCTGCGGAAGCAGGGGACACAGGTTTGTGCCCCGGTCCGGGAAGATCCCACATGCCGCAGAGCGGCTGGGCCCGTGAGCCATGGCCGCTGAGCCTGCGCATCCGGAGCCTGTGCTCCGCAACGGAAGAGGACACAACAGTGAGAGGCCCGCGTACCGCAAAAAAAAAAAAAAAAACAAAACAGTAATGCAACAAGGTCCTACTGTATAACACAGGGAACTATATTCAATATCCTGTGATAAACCATAATGGAAAAGAATATGAAAAAGAATACATATATGTATAACTGAGTCAGTTTGCTGTACAGCAGAAATTAAACACAACATTGTAAACTAAAAAAATCAACAGTCCTAAAAATAAGCTTTTTCATGCTATCTTTATAAAGTTTGTTTTAAAACTACAAATTTAATATATTACTAGGAAGAAAAAAGAAACCCTGAAAATTTAATGATACTAATTGAATCTGAATGGATATAGATTGCTGTGTTTATTCGAATGTTTGGCTATATATTTAAGGCATAATTGAAAAATATAAAAGCTAAGAATATTAAGGTAATAATTTTCACAGGTGTAAGGGAAAGTAGTGATCAATGCAGGATTAACATTTTCATACTCTGTGAGGAGAACTTTTCATTCTACCAAGTCATTATTCTTGGTTTAATAAATGAGCCATTATATTGAAATGAGTTCCTTGAGGGTATGCATAATAACTCATTCATCTTTGTATACCAGAGTATGCACCATAGTAGATGCTCAAGAAACGTTTCTTGAATGATTTCAATGAACACCAGTTTGCCCTTGCGGCTTGCGGGATCTTAAGTTGTGACATGCGGGATCTTTTAGTTGCGGCATGTGGGATCTATTGCCCCGACAGGGATCAAACCTGGGCCCCCTGCATTGGGAGCACACAGTCTTAACCACTGGACCACCAGGGAAGTCCCTGAACCCATTTCTATCTGATTCCAAAGCATGTGTTTTTTCCCACTTATTCACTCATAAATCCACAAATACTTCAAAACATACTATGTGTCAGTCACTGTTCTAGTCACCAGAAACAGCAGCAAATAAAGTAGATAGTTTCTAACCTTGAAGAGTTTACATTCTAGTTGAAATAAACAAATTCACAGTGCAACATTGGTTTCCAATCTCTTTCAAAACTAGAGTTATTTGGGCATATCACAGAAATGGAATTAATCTATTTTCTGAAATTCATAAATCGGGAGTTGTAAAAGTAGTGTGGGTGGAGCAAAGTGTAGTAAGGGACAAATAGTAGTAGGTGATTTCAGAGAGGTAGAGAGAGTCAGGTCGGGCCTTAGAGGCCATTGTAAGCACTTTGTTTCTCCTTAGGGAAAGATGGGAAGCGGAGGAGCCGTAAACCCTGGCTCACATTTAAAGAATTTAAAGAAGCAGGCAAGGGAACAAGAATGGCCAGTTGGAGGCTAGAGATGATGGTGGCAGGGACCAGTGTGGCAGCAGGGGAGGTAATGAGAAATGGTTGGATTCTAGGCAAAATTTGCGGATGGACTAAATAAACACTGCGTGCTTTTTGAGTAGTTGCAGTTATTCCCCATCGTCCTGGATTAGAATCATATTTTGGTAGCTTCCTTGCCTGTAAAATGGGAATGATTTTTAAGAACCCATCATGACAAATGTGCTTAGCATCATGCCTAGTACATAGTAAGCATTCAATAAAGATGATCTATCCTAGCAATTAACAAAGCTAATTGGATGGGGAACAAAGGCAGCTCTCTAAACACATGATCTGGAGCAGGTCACAAAGGCAGCCCAGGTTCAGGACTGCTCAGGAACCCAGGGGCTGGGTGGGCTGGCAAGGCCGGCGATGATGAACTGTACATCCACTATGAGGAGGACAGGAGTGAGGGAGGTAAGGAAAGAGAGAGAAAAGGGAAAGTGTGCGAGTGACATGATTTCTAAGAGGGCAAAGGTCCTCCAAGAACAAGTGTAGTGTCTGTTCTTGACCCTAAGGGCTGTGCAGACACAACTTACGTCTCCAGAAAGAGCTTGGGGAACTCTAAAACAGACCTAATTTACTGTGGGAGGGGGTCATTTTCAAACTGGGAAGTTTTAGATGACTAATTTATGAGATGCAGGAAATAAATACTATAGAAAAAATTATAGGGGTATAGATCCCTTCATAAATTTAACCATGGCTGTGGGACATTTTGCGTGAGTGATTGGCTCTAACCTGACAATCGGGGGAGTTTTTATTAAAGCTACAGGAGTGTTTTGGTGAAATATTTGCTTTCTTATTCACCCTGTGTGAATTCCTATTCAATATAAGATAATCTTCAACAATAATTGAAAACGCCTGTTGATAGAATTAGTTCTGACTTACATTTTGATCATGCTTTTAATTAATTGTTAGCTAGATTTTTTAAATGATGAAATTAATATATGCTCACACAAAAACTGTGCAAAGAAACCATAGAAAACTGTAAATGTCTCCTTCTCTGTCATGCAGTCCCCAATGTTTCTTGCTTCAGAGGTGCTACTATCACCAGTTTCTTGTGTATCTTGCCTGGAATGCTCTATGTACATACAAGTATATGTATACATATGTGCGTATATGTATATATGCATATATATGTGTATCTATATATATGCTTATATATGTATATAATTTTTACCCAAGCAGGAGAAGACAATTTGGCAATCTATTCTATTCATTTAACAATATACAGGAGGTTGTATCAGTATAACCAGACTTGCAAAAAGGTCTCCTAAAACTGAGGCCAAAATATAATAGTTAACAGTGAGAATTAGATTGGGACTTAATCTTTAAAAAAGCCTAAAAATCATGAAAATTTATTTCTCATTTAAAAAATTAAATTAGATTATAATTGCAACCTTGTGGTATTTCTTAGAAGGAGAAAATAAATCAAGTGTTCATGGCTAGAAGTGAGGGGATAGGTCCTTTTCCCCCTCAAATTGTATGATAGTTTAATATAATATCCTTCCACTCATATTTAATTTTCACGGCATTATCTAAGGACAGTCATTTGTACAAAGCTATTTCTGGGTTTTATCAGTTTTCCCAAGGATCTCAGTTAATTATTGTTTTTTTCTTCTTTTGTTGATTAGTCTAAGACTATCAGATCAACACTTGATGTGGGTAGGGTTTGAGCTGTTCTCATCATTTGATGGGCAGAGATAGCAAGGAAAGGTATTTGAGTGGCCAGTTACTTAGTGAATATTTTCACGTTATAATGATTTTTGCTTTACTTTGCAGTCTTGTTACTACAAGAATATGCACGTAATGATTAAAGAGAATTCCCTCTAGCCTTGGACATATAGAGCTATTTAGACTTCATAAATTTTCCTACTTTCTATGTAGGAGTGTTCCATCACTTTTAACCAATGCCTTACTGATGGACAGGAAAGTTGTTTAAAGCTTTTTGAAAGTACAAACAATGCTGAAATGAGCATTCATACACACATATATTTGTACACAGGGCAAAAAAAGTAGGATATTTTTAAAAAGGAGTTGCCAAGTCAAAGGGTACTAGTATATTTTTTATTTTTCTAAATTCCACCAAACTGCCCTTTAAGTAGCTTCACTAATTTATCCTCCCACCAACAATGCAAGAAAGGGCCTATTGATCACACCCTTGCCAACACTGGTTATTACCACAACTTTCTAATTTTTGCCAATCTGATGTTTTAAAACAAATCTTATTGTTTATATCCTCATTTCTTGAATTATTAATAATGTTAAATCTGTTTTCTTTCCTTCTCTTTTCACCATTTTTATTTGTTTTTAGTAAGTTTCCTATTCATGTCCTTTATCTGCTTTTATAATTGAGTTATTCATCTTTTTGTATTCATTTATAAGATCTTCTTGCATATTAAAAAAATAGCCATTTGCTCTATGGAATGCATATATTTTTCCTCAGTTTGTCATTTGTCTTTGACTTTGTTTTGAGTGCTATTGTCATATAAATATTAAATTTTTATGTAGCAAAATTTAGCAGCCTTTCATTTATGGCTTCTGCATTCTTGTCATGTATAGTAAAACCTTCTCCACTATACAACTGTTTTTTAATTCCACTGTGTTTTCTTCTAGAACTTCTATATTTCACTTCTCTACGCACATTAAATATACTTGGAATAAGAGATCTTCAAAAATAATAGCTTTTGGGGCTTCCCTGGTGGCGCAGTGGTTGGGAGTCCGCCTGCTGATGCAGGGGACACGGGTTCATGCCCCGGTCCGGGAAGATCCCGCATGCCGCGGAGCGGCTAGGCCCGTGAGCCATGGCCGCTGAGCCTGTGCGTCCGGAGCCTGTGCGTCCGGAGCCTGTGCTCCGCAACGGGAGAGGCCACAACAGTGAGAGGCCCGCGTACCGCAAATAAATAAATAAATAAATTTATTTTTAAAAATAAATAAATAATAGCTTTTTATAGCACTTGCAAGTTTGGACATAACCTTAAAACTAGGATGGGTCATCATTACGTCCCTGTCTTAAAAGGTAACTGTAGTAAACAGTGTAAATGCCCTTGATTCCCTCTCTTCTGCCAACATGGAGAACATATGTACCCACTAAACTTGTCTGATTACAAATTATGACTGAAGGAATGAGGGAAGGGTTTTCGTATATACAAGTCAGCAGATGTTTTATAATGATTCTGTTAATATGAGCCTCAGGATTAGACTAGAACCAGTGTTACAGGTCAAGACTGAAGCTCATTGACCAAGATACATGGGAAAGTTTGTGCAGCGCCTGCTGGCACAATACATAAATATCCAGATTTATTGCTCTCTATCTCCAGCACCGAATTTGCCCACAGATTTATGAAAGTTTCGGAAAACATGAAATTGAGATTTGTAAATATTTGAAGTTTACTTCTGAGATCTAAAAAGGCAGTAAGAAGGCTAGTAATAAATTCAAAATAGAGGTTGGGGAATGCAGTCAGTTTGCAATTATAGGAATATAACTTAAGGAAGGAATCACAAACAATAAAATTTAATAATTTCACCCTTGGTTCATAAAACACTGAGCTCCAACTGACATAAATTATTAGCCTGAGGAAAAAATGGAGGTAGGTGAATACGGATTGTCACAAAGGAGATTGTTGGTAGATTTGGCAACTAGAATTGGAATCTCGGGCTTCCCTGGTGGCGCAGTGGTTCAGAATCCGCCTGCCAACGCAGGGGACATGGGTTCAAGCCCTGGTCCAGGAAGATCCCACATGCCACGGAGCAACTAAGCCCATGCGCCACAACTACTGAGCCTGCGCTCTACATCCCGTGAGCCACAACTACTGAGCCTGTGAGCCACAACTACTGAAGCCCGCATGCCTAGAGCCCATGCTCCACAACAAAGAGAAGCCACCACAATGAGAAGCCTGTGCACCGCAACGAAGAGTAACCCCCGCTCGCCACAACCAGAGAAAGCCCACGCGCAGCAACGAAGACCCAAAGCGACCAAAAATAAAATAAATTAATTAAAAAAAAAAAACCAGTAAACTTTGTCAATTAAAAAAAAAAAAGAATTGGAATCTCTAATTCTTCTGAAAGGATGATTCTAGCAAGTCAGTAAAGGCCCAAAGCCTGTAAGAATTTTTACCAATCCAGTATACACAGTGTTCAGTGTCCTTGGCCCTAATTATAACTAATGACACCTTGGAAGTCCCTAAAAGTGACTTTAGCAGTTTGATCAGTTTTCCATTTTTTATTAATCAGGAGTCTAGTTCCTTCAGGAATCAATGTAGCTTTAAGGACTACAATGCTAAATCAATTTGCAGGGCTAATATTAGGCTTTATTTAAGAAAAGCAGTTATACCAGTGATGGGAATCTGAGCTTCAGAGTCAGGCAAAACTCATTTTCAAGTTCCACTTTGTGAGTTAGCAGCTGTATATCCTTGGCAAATAAGTTAATTTCCCCATGCCTTGGTTTTCTCATCTTTAAAATGGAGTGATTAATAACTTCCAGGGACAGATTCCATTGCATGTCCACTAAATGCAAAAATTCCACTACCGTCTTCTTCATTAATATGCCAGGGCCACTTTTAACTGGCACTGGGCCTTCCAGTAATTTATGAAAATGCAACCCAATAGGCAAACTGCAAAGGGGTCCCCTTCCTCTGGACTGACACAGCTGGGTCACACAGCTTGACGTGTTGGCTGTACAGAGTGCGGGCTATATTCCAGCTTCTGCAGGGCAGGTTCTGAATGGAACCCAAGTTTTGTTTAGTTCCTGGGCAGAGATTCCTTGATCTCAAGGAAAATAGGCCCAGTGTCTGGCCTAGGGATAAGCATGGTTGACCAATGAGATGAAGAAAGTCAGCTGGGAGCCTCCTTGATAAGGGGAAATTCAGGAGGAGAAAAGTTTTGTCCTCGTTCCTGATTTCGGATTTTGGAGGCAATCACATGATGACACAGTGCTCTAGGCTCTTGTGGTCATTATACAATCATGAATGGAAGAGCAAGAGACTTGATCTAGAGCCCTGGGACTAATGAGTTACCAAAACAATGCTCGTACTCTCCTCCTTCTGGACTTCCATGTGAGAACACTTCCCTGTTTGCTTAAGCCACTGTTAGTGAGCTCTTGTGCTGCTGAAAGCTCAAAGCTTTCCTAATTGATAAAGGACCGTACGTGCTATTATGGAAATTAAACGAGATGGTGTACTTAGCCCTCTAAGTCAGGAACATAGAAAGGACTCAGGAATCAATGACTGCCTTGAAGATGGTGGTCATGCTGGAATAATCACGATCACATGAAGTGGGAGAACGGAAAGAGCTTGGGATTGAGACAAAACCACCTCAGTTTGAGTTTCTAGCTTTGTGTTTCAGGTAAATTACCTATCTGAGGGCTCAATATACTCATCTGTGAAAAAGACTTAATAACCCTACTTGTCTCACAGAATGGTTGTGAGGATCCAAAGAGAAGATACACAAAAAGCTTTTTATAAACTGTGAAGTATGATACAGGGGTCAGTTATTGTTGTTGTACCTTAGCCATCAGCTCCAAAGGCAGGATAAAAATTGCCCTCGAATTAGAGATACAAGTAATCATAAATGACTGAGTCTGATTTTAGACAAGGGTATTGAGTAATAAGAATTAAAAATAACTTTCAGTCTGTTTTAACCATAAACAAATCTCATGTTCATACCTGGGAACCTGAAGAAAGGCAATAAAATGACCACCTAGACTGGGAAGGATGTGTTATTCCCCCACTCCCCCTATGGCTTCAGTGCACTATTAAAGAAAATTGGGCAATGAAAAAGAATGAGAAAATTTAAATTGGAAGGTGACACAGCAGAGAATAGATTATAGAAATGAAGGTCAACTATTTTAGGGGGATTAAGGTATTTCATGGGGAGCTTAGTGGAGACAATGGCCTCAGAAAGGATCCAGGAAAGGGGACAAACTAGTTACCATTTCCTTTTTAGTATTCTCTGGCTCCATTTTTGGTGGACATTTCCAGTAGAGACAAGTGAGTTATGTGTCCCGAGCACACAGGACTGAGGCTTGCTTAGGCCCCACTCAGTAAGGGGTGCTATTTGATGGGTCTTCCCATTCTGCATAGTGTCCTTAAACACAAACATGCAAACTCCACAAAATACAATCAAGATGTATAAAAATTAGAGTTTGTATCTGGTATTTTATCTGTTGCTCCTCTCCACTAAAGCATTCATAAAACGTTTAGCCAAGAATGATTAAGAAAATGACTCCATGCCTCGTTTGGTATGAGTTTTTGTTTTGTCATCCTGATTCCAAGTAATTCAGCAATCCTGTGTCTCAAAATGCTCCAAATCCCACACGGATTTGGTTGTTTCCTTGTAACACAGTAGAGCCATGAATTACTGAGAAGCTTCTGACTAATTAACATTACTGGAAGTTCATATTTTAAAAAATAAACATCATCAAATGGAATTGTTTGGCTTTATTTCTGTTCCAATTTGCCAAGTTGGGAATTTATGTAAATTCAGGAGGTGGGCTGTTTCTGTAATGTGTATTCTCCATAACCAGGCTCCTACAATGGCCTGAAAACTCAACTGATCTCAGCTGGATGGGGATTTATTGACAATCCCAGCTTTTTGTAGGAAAGAAACAACCTCTGGGTGAGTACTAATATCAGAGCATCTTTGCCCCTTAACCAAAAAATAAGTATTCTATGGTTAATCTTTGTGCTACATTTCTACCCCCACTAGGGGTTTGCTTTTTAATTATTTCATGCCCATTTCAATGTAGGCAGTGAAAGCAGACAGATTGGAGGGCTGTGTCTGGCACTATTGACAAGTTAAACGTTTAATTCTATAGAGAATGCCGACTTGCTCAACTAGCTCCGTTAATTCTAGTCTATGGGTAAGTGTACATGGTAAGCTGCTGAGCTAAAGGCACCCCCATTTACAATGGTTGGAACAAAAAAGGCGTTTGTTTCTCTCTCAACCGTCCAGAAGTTGGGGGGCAGCTGTGCGCTGTAGGTGACTCTGACACCCACAACTTGTGACTTCCGCTTGTGGGTCGAAAGCGGTTGCCATAATTCTTCCCATCTCACAGCCAGAGGGAAGACCTAGCCATTGTAAAGGCAAGACTTGGGAGTGGCTCCCATCACTCTTCCAGTAATCCCAGTGGCCAGAATGTAGTCTCACCTAGCTGTAAGGGAGCTAGGTAAATGTGGAGCTGAGGACTCACCAATATGACCAGCTAAGATTCTATTACAGTGGGCCCCGGAGCAACACATCTTTGAATTGCATGGGTCCACTTGTTCCAGCATTGTTTTCTTCAATAGTAGATACTACCATACAACAGGATCCATGGTTGGTCGAATTCACGGATGTGGAGGCACAAGAGGAACCGCGTATGTGGAGGAACCATATATATAGAAAGAGCCAACTATAAATTATTAGCAGATTTTTTCCTACTTGGAAGATCGGCACCCCTAACCCCATGTTGTTCAAGGATCAACTGTATTTTGGAAGAGAATGAATGCTGAGGAGTAACAGAAGTCTGCTACACTAGGTGTACTAGAATGAAACTTCCCAAACTTAAAGGTGAATATAAATTCCCTGAGCACCTTGCTGAAATGCAGTTTCTTCTCAGCAGGTCTGGGGTGGAACCTGAGACACTGTATTTTCTAAGAAGCTTCTAATGCTTGAAGCCAATGCTTTGGTCTGTGGACTACACTGAGCAGCAAGGAACTAGAAGCCTCTCTTGATTGCAAGGAACAGGGATTTCTTTAGATCACCTTAAAGGATCGTCTGCTGTCGGGAGGGCTGTGAAGATCAAGGCATCTCTTGGTATCTTGACTCCCTTTTGGCCACAGAGTATTTATCTTTCTTTGAATGTGCCGTTCTTCTGTCATACCAAACTGGATAATTCTCTACATGTTCTCTAGTCCAAAATCTGACAGAAACATTATTTGCTTAAGTTAGGCTGCAGGACTCCTCAACCAAGTGCCATGATTTCGTGGGTCACCTGGCACCCTGTAAATGGTTCAATCAGTAGCCACATCAACACAAACAACCCTGATTTGGCTCCCCTGAGCAACGAGCAGCGTAGGCATGGCAGCTTAAGCGACAGAGGAAGCCATACAGAAAACCATATATCGTTTCTTTACTTGGATATTGCAGCAAAGCACAGGAACTTAATGCCTTGTGGAGGAAAAACTGAGAAATATCAGGATAACACATTTATACTTTGATATGATGGCATATAATTATTATAATTAGTAAATTCACTGTTTTCTACTTACAGAAACAATAGATGCACATTTTTTTTTTTTTTTTTTTTTTTTTGTGGTACGCGGGCTTTTCACTGTTGTGGCCTCTTCCATTGCGGAGCACAGGCTCCGGACGCGCAGGCTCAGCGGCCATGGCTCACAGGCCCAGCCGCTCCGCGGCATGTGGGATCCTCCCGGACCAGCGCACGAACCCGTGTCCCCTGCACCGGCAGGCGGACTCCCAACCACTGCGCCACCAGGGAAGCCCCGCACATTTTTACTTTATACTAAAATGAATAAGAAAAAACCCCATCATTTTCATTTCAGTTAATTCATATTTTTCCAAATTAACTTTAAAATGTAAGTAAGGTAAGGAGTACCAAGTTACAGAAAGAACAAAAGAGGAATATTTTAAACAGGAAAGGTAAGCTGTTCATAATTTACATAACTAGTCAAGCTTTACACTCTAACCTCTATGTATTCTTTTTGTTTAATGCCCATTAGGATGACTTGTATATCTAACCACAACCCACTTTAATCTGATTAGTAGATCTGATTCTCAGAGCATCCAGGCTCTGCTCAGACTCATCCTGGTTTCTGAAAAACTCCTCTCTCCATCTGAGACCTCCTTCTGTTTTTTCTGGGTCTGGTCTTTCCTATGCCCTCTTCAGAGGAAGTATAGGCTAGTCCCAATTAGATGCAGCTGTTTTAAATTAACCCCTTCAGCTGTCCTCCAGATGAATGGCTCAATATGACTTGGCAAACTGATGGTTTCTAAGGAGTCATACATATTTACAGCACAACCACATGTTTAATAAAGTTAACCTATCTTACACCACCAGTGCAAGATGAAACCAGTGCATCCAGCCTACTCATAAAATCGAATACAGGTGACTAATGCAATCGGAATGCTACTTCTCAGTGAGCTGAGGCCTCACAATGGGAATTTAGGGTGATGATGGATCCTTTCTCTCTTTTGGGTGGGAGTCAGACAAGGGCTCAGCATGCCCTGAATGGGCCCCTTAGGACCACTGTGGGGCATGGGGAAAGGGCACCTCTTACTCTTGGCCACGTACTGTGAAGCTGAAGGGCGTAAAACGTCAAGTGGGGGAGTGGTAGCTGGAACTGAGATATCAATCAGAAGATCGGGCTGAACACAGCAATCAAGCTGTGGAAGCCAAAGCAGGGGGTCAGGAAGGCAGGAAGCCGAGGATTGTGAAGTGCAAAATGAACCAGAAGCAGCTGTAAGACCATCCAGGAATAAAGATGGAATTTGCCCGTTCACCCCACACTCTGGGGAATTTTTAAAGAATTTCTCTTGCCAACTTGAAAGAGTATGTATAGAGGATTAATGGACAGAGCATAGGAGAATAGATGAGATCAAAATGAGTCCCTTCCTTGAAGGAAATGGGCCAGGCCAACACCAGGTAAACCCTAAGAGTTGCTATGTTTGCGTAAATTGGTCTATTTCCTTTAATCCCGGCCTCACCTGGTCTGGTACTGGGAATTGTTCTTTATTTATTCATTATACAAACACTTACTGAGTAGAAGTGAAGTAGTACAAATATAAATTAGACATACTTCCTGCCCTCAAAGACCTTATATTCTTGTTGGCATGAGAGAAGTCTCTAAACATAATACAAGGTAAAAAAATATGTCTCAAACTTTGAATAGGGCAGCTGGAATCCAAAGACGAGTAAGGGAAGGAACCTGCCCTCAAGGAGTTATGATACAGTAAAAGGAGAGAGACTGAACAAAAAAGGGAAATTACAAAAAAACATATGTTCTGTGAAAGTGGTCTATATAAACTCTAAGGAGCAGTGAGGAGAGGGGTCAGTTCTTCCAGGATGGATGACTGTGGGTGGGTGGTAAGATGGTCAAGAAACGCTTCAAAAAGGAGATAATGAAAAATCGAAGATGACACAAGCAGATGGAAAGATATACTGTGTTCTTGGATTGGAAGAATCAATATTTTCAAAATGAGTATACTACCCAAGGCAATCTACAGATGCAAAGCAATCCCTATCAAATTACCAATGGCATTTTTCACAGAACTAGAACAAAAAAAGTTTTAATTTGTGTGGAAACACAAAAGACCCTGAATAGCCAAAGCAATCTTGAGAATGAAAAGCAGAGCTGGAGGAATCAGGCTCCCTGACTTGAAACTATACTACAAAGCTACAGTCATCAAAAAAGAAATTAATATTAATTTTAAATAGCTGATAATAATATTCAACATCTCCTTACCATTATGTTAGGATTTTCTGCAGTTTCATTTACTGGAAACCCCATTTTTAAACTTCAAAGCCTATGTGAGACTATAGCTTCCTATCCACTGATTTGGATAGGAATCAGAGCAGATTCCTATCAGAGCAGAGAGCAGATGCACAGAGCAGGCCCAGCTGACTTACCCACTTAGATGCAGATGGAGACAAAGGAACAAGGAAAGAGGCAGAACAAGAAATGAGCTGACAAATGGAGCAAGGAAGCCCAGAAGAGGGCCCATGGCTCATAGGTCCAGGATAAAAAAGAAGGAGGTTGAGTTTAGGCATGGTCACTTGGTCCATATATAAAATATGCCCTCAGAGATGCCCACTGACTCAGACCAGCCACATCTTCTCCCTTAGGGAAGAGTAAGGAAAGAGGATATTTATAGGATTAGATATATCCACCTTTCTTTGGGCTAAGGCAGAGTAGAGAGAAGATGCTGAAATTTCCCCTCCTTCAGGACTGACCAAAGTATAGAAAATGCACCCAAGGAAGAAGGACCAAGTAGAGGGGATGGATCCATAAGATGTTTCAATGGAAGAGTTGATAGGATTTGGCAACAACTGCTTGTGGAAAGAAAGGACAGGAAATAGATTAAGGTATGATCCTGGATAACCAAAGGAATAGATATGCCTATAAATAGGAGGAGAAATAGGTAGAGAACTGTGGAGGAAGAGAGATGGGTGTCCAGTGAGACTTCCTCTGAGATGTAAGGAAGGTAGTTAAAAATGGGTCAATCATGAGAATAAGGTGAATTTAGGAAATATTTTTACCCAAGAAAAAGAAACAACTCAAATTAGAATAGATGGCCATTTATAGACTTATGTAATTGGGAGATACCATCAGGAATTAGTCATCACTCTCCATCTCTTAGCTCTGCTTCCCTCTGTGTTGGCTTCATTCTAGGCCAGTTTCCCACATGGCAGCAGGGATGGCTAAGGGCAGCCTTAGGCTTACTGTCCTTATACCTGACATCTCAGTGAGAAGAGAGCATGCATTTTTCCTGAGAGTTCTGGCAAAAGTGCCAGGGAAGAGTCTGATTTTTCCTTCTTGGCACACATGTCTATTCCTAAACCAATCATTTTGTCCAGGAGGGTTGGATTGCTCTAACTGGCTAAATGTGGCCATGTGCCTAGAGCTGCCAAAACCACATAGAGTGGCAGGATACATTTTTAACATTATTACTTGTCATCCAACTTGCCTGAGGGATCTTGGAGCACAGTATAACCTAAGGATTTTAGGCCTGGGTGGTGAGGTAGGAACAGCTGTCTAGAGTACAAAGCAGCTTGAAGACCTTGGACACTAAAGGAGGTCTATAAAGGAGAGGGTAGGGGCCAGTCCCAAAGACAACTTTCCTGTCTTCAGTTTTGTTTAGGGTTTCCTAGCTTTGTCTTTCCAAAAGGGGATCCCTTGTGTGAATA
Source organism: Neophocaena asiaeorientalis asiaeorientalis (assembly GCF_003031525.2). Lineage (NCBI taxonomy): Eukaryota > Metazoa > Chordata > Mammalia > Artiodactyla > Phocoenidae > Neophocaena > Neophocaena asiaeorientalis. Next base: position 4,449,872 of record NW_020174922.1, on the reverse strand, counting down.
GCAAAATGCAGTATGGATAACAATAATTCAGAAAATGGAATTAATCCACCAAAGAGTTTTGCAAAGCTAACCTCTTCATCTTTACCCATTTCTTAGCCAGGTTCCAATGATAAAGTCACGGGGGCTATGTACATTTCAGTTATACAGGATCATTCTTCAGTGGAGTCACCTCAAACTTCAAATAAAGAAGGAGCATAAATCTTTTCAAATGTATAAGGAGGTGCAAAACAGAAGTCAAAATCTGCTATGAAAATGAAAGTGCAGCATATGTATACAGCCAAGAATGCTTTGCCAGCAGTCATAGAAGTAGAAGCAAGGAGGGACTTAGTTCAACTTGCTTATGATTTTAGACAAAGAACTACATAATTTGACAAAGGCCACACACTCACATAGTGGCAGAGTTGGTACTAAAATTAACATCTACCTCTGAGCCCTGATCATGTTTTATTACATCATCCTGCATTGGCCAAATACTTCTCCTAGGAGAAAACTGTCTTACCAAAACGTCATTCTAATATGGTCTTATATTTGTCAAAGTATCCATTTAGTGGAGGTTGGGTGTGGTTAAACTAGGGTTAATCCTGTAGCCTATGAGCACTCCTAGGAACACTAAAAAAAAAAAAAAATCAATCCAGATTCATTTAACTGATTAAATCAAACATGTGCTTGATTTTGTTGTTGCTGTTGTTTGCTATTTCATGAAATTTCATTCATCCCAGACTCCCAAAGCTCAACATTTTTTTGCAAAGTATCCCAGAGGTCAAGGACGACTAGGATTGAACATCAGTAGAGGGAGAAACAGTCACTGCCATTGATAATCAAGAGCCCTTGTCGAAAGAACTAAATGTCTAAATAGGAAACTGTCACAGTGGTATAAAGAAGGCAGGGAGAGATCCCACGAGGGGATGCAGATCAAATAATACAGAAGAGTATTTTATTCAGGCCTATTAAAATAGACAATTAAAAACAATACTGTTGTCCCTGCAGAGAAACAACCGAGCAGCTCCTTGCTTGCAAATGCAGAGCACGGCCTGCTTCTGAGGCACTTTTCAGACAGGCCCTTCTGAGACTTTTATGGCAATGTTACCAGCATCACTAAATACATTCAGCCTAAGTCAAAGTAACACATGGACTATGATATCCAAGTTATGTGATACCTGGGAAAAGTTTTACATTTAGGAAGTTGAGTTAAACTGAAGTGCACAAATGATTCATTTTTACCATCTTAATATGGTCAAGAGAATTCTTACAAGGAGAGTAATTTAACAACTATTATTTTTAAAAATGAAGTGTCGGGCTTCCCTGGTGGCGCAGTGGTTGAGAGTCCGCCTGCCAATGCAGGGGACACGGGTTCGTGCCCCGGTCCAGGAAGATCCCACATGGCACGGAGCGGCTAGGCCCGTGAGCTATGGCCGCTGAGCCTGCGCGTCCGGAGCCTGTGCTCCGCAATGGGAGAGGCCACAACAGTGAGAGGCCCACGTACCAAAAAAAAAAAAAAAAAAAGAAGAAGTGTCATGGCATCAAGAGATATTGCCAGCTGAATGGCTACCCCTAAGTTTTCAGTGGGTGTTTGGAACAGTCAAGCGTTATTCACTACCACTATGCTAGTCATTCAGCCAGCAATGCATTCACGCAACAGATGTTTCTTGGATATCTACCATATGCCTGACACTGTTCTCAGCTTGGGATACAGCAGGGCATAATACATTGAGAAATTGGTGCCCTTACTGGACTTACCTTCCAGTGGGTAACATCCAAGCTACCCTTATCTCCTGACTGTTCTGCTCCTTCCTCTTTTGCCAGGACTGCCCTTAGACTTGAGTAGGAGGAGTCCCTGGGCTGGGTTCCATATATCCTAAGGACACACACATAGACAAATATAGTCAAGAACCCAGGAGTGCTTTTGTCACTGAAGATCTGGCTCTCAGTACTGACTCTGTCTAGCCTAAAACCATAAATATCTGCCACCTTCCTTTTGGAACTAATACTACTCGGGTCCAGGGATATGCTTCTTCACATCTCTTTCCTTATGTCTTTATGAAACAAAGGGTGACTGTGTACAGATACCATGACGGTTTGAGGACTGTGTCTTTGTCGACTACAGAGAGGAACTCTGCTTCAGAACACAGGAGGATTTGAGAGGTGAAAAAGCTTATGAGAAAAGGCAAAGTAATTGAATTGTCAAATCCCTCTGACATAGTATGAATTCAATAAATTGGTGCATAAGGAAGTATTTTTTCCCATTATTGCCAAACATCTAAACATTGACTTCCCTTTGAATTAAATTTCATGGTACCAGAGAGTTCTGGAGATGCGTTAAATGTAGCACACAGTATTTGCAACAGTTGTGCATGGTAGTTAAAGTTTTATAAAATTAAACAATTTCTATTATTCTTATATTTGTATACTACTAGGCCTAGACATTACATGTGTGAAATGTGATACTGACTACATTATCAATGAGATGGACATTGAAAGCTATGAAAGCTAAAGTTGAGAATAGTTCTGTTTTTATAAAAATTTTAATAAGGTTTAAATAAATTTTAACTTTTCTGTAAAATACATTTGAAATAAATTAAAATGTTAACTTAAAAATTTTAAGCTTATCCCTGGTGGCGCAGTGGTTGAGGGTCCGCCTGCCGATGCAGGGGACACGGGTTTGTGCCCCGGTCCAGGAAGATCCCGCATGCCGCGGAGCAGCTGGGCCCGTGAGCCATGGCCGCTGAGCCTGCCCGTCCGGAGCCTGTGCTCCGCAACGGGAGAGGCCACAGCAGCGAGAGGTCCGCGTACCATACCGCAAAAAAAAAAAAAAATTAAGCTTAATTTGAAATTTGAAATTAAATACTTGGGCATATGATGTGTGAGTCTCCATTTGTTCTCTTGCCCCAGGCCCTGCTCCCATGAACACATACTAATGAAATAATTAATAAGTAAATAGTGTTTCTAAGAGTTAAATATGAGCAATGGCCCAAATAAAAGTGGATAGCAAAAATACATTTGTTGAAATGATTAAAAATACTCAAAGTGCCACTTTAATTGTTAAATACAATGCCCTTTCTTTGATAGCACTGGACCCCTCCTCTTTGAAAGTCTCCTATCTTGACCTCCATGACATAGTTTATATTATGTGCTCTATCTTCCAAACTCTTAAAGTCTCCATTTTTTTAATTTGTAGGCAGGCTGTAGAAGAGTTTCCCACTTTTTTTAGCTCATACAGTGCTGTATTCATTTTAAGATCTCAGTACATAAAGATTAATGAATAAGTAAATATAAAACATTATTCTAAAAAAACAAAACAAACAAACAAAAAAACCCCATTATTCTAGAAACATATTACATAGGGACATAGACCTTGCTATCACCAGATTCTAAATAGATACATCTTCAGAAACACTATCTCAAAATTCAAACCCAATTACATGGTTACAGAAAATTTTCCATTGTCACACAGATGTGCTGTAACCAGCCAGAGAGTACAATTCACTAAAGACCATGTTAGTAAGGAAAATCACAACAGCTGGTATAATTGAGAACATTAAGAATGCTATTGGAGAAATAATACCCACATCAACTATGAAGAGCATGAAACTGAATCTCACTAGGGCAGTTCTATTCCTTCTACTCCTCTATATACAGGAATGAATGAATCAGAAAACTTTGCAAATGGTTTATGATCTCCCTTCTATCTGGAAAGGGAATATAAATGAATAAAAGGATGAGCCCAAGAGGGTATGTGGCGAAGTATGAACATGGCAGATGAAATGCAATTAAGGGAACAAACACTATCATACTGATGAAGCCTTGACCTTACATACATTTGTGAAGGAGACCAGATATGGCTTACTGTCTGTTAAATGGTTACTTTCTATAATTCATGAATTGGCACCTAAACAGTACACTTAACAAACTACAAGGGTGTGTGTCTAACTTATGTGACACCAGTTTTGGGGGAACTACTCCATCTATTCCTACTCACAGGCTGCTGTGGGCAACTGGTCACAGATAACTGGACCAGGGATGAACACTTGATCCAAACTAGGTCACTTTAATTCTTTTCACAGAGATCTGGAAATAGGAGGGAGATGAAGCAATTCAGCACCTTTGGGGTGAGCCTCTTCTATCATGTACCCTGAGAGCCAGAGACAGCTGACCTGGAGATGCAGAGAGGGCAGTAGAGCTAAGGAGTGTAGAGCCGTCTTGCTTGCATGAATGCCTGGTGGCTCTCCAGGTTCTGCGTTCAGTCCCTGGGCAGGTCAGCTGTCTTTGGGTTCTTAAGACACACCCACATCCTTCCAGTAAATTCCCTTTACTACCAAAGCAGTTAGTTTCTCTTACTTCCAACCAAAACAACTTAGCTAAGAAATGGGAAGTACACACACTCTAAGCACATCTGTAATGTGCTTGGAACCTTCACATGATGTAAAGGTTCAGGCCCATGTCCCTAGTGAACTCTTCAGTGAATGTGAGAGAGAAGCCACAGGCTTCAGAAACAGTTATGCTTGAAAGTAAATATGAAATCATTTTATCCTCAGTATTTAAAATTGAAGAACAGTAAAGTTTAGGAGAGAAAATTGTATATGTTCAGTAAATTCTGTAAAACCCATGGGACTGTAAAATACGCACACACACACACACGCATACACACACACACTGAAATGGGATGGGAGAGGTGAGGAATCAGTCATGAGAAAAAAAAATCCAGAATTTAACCTTTTCTGCCACTTAAACTGGCAATGTTTTATGTATAATTCATGCAGTAACTCGCTCTAAGTTGGATGTGAATTCACTCACAAGAGAGCTGGAGATAATGTCACTGTGAATATTAAATCAACCAGCAAGAGGTGGGAAGGTGGTGACACCACAGATAAGATCAGATTCAAACTCAGTGAACTCTTAAATAAAGAACCAAGTGAGCCCAGCAGGGCTATAAACAACCGTCAAAGTGAAAGGCAATAAAAGAGAAGAAAGAAAATAAGATACTCAAACGTAACGAAGCAAGACTTATAATGACTAGTGCCTGGAATGCCATTTTAAGTAATATAAGCTTGTGCAACCAGAGTAATTAAAGAATCTATTTAACTGGTTGTCTAAACCGTCACTGGGCTCAACCTGTATGGAATACATCTTATATTATTATGAGTTGTTTTTCCTCGTACTATAAGAAACAAGCATCAGAGATGGAAAACACCGACTTGGACCTGGCAGGTTTAAAATGGACCTTGTGCTTAAGTAGACAGTGGGTGACAAACTCCAGCACCTTTTGTGAAGAGGAGGAGCCACCAACAGTCAAGAGAGTACATCAAGAGCAGACTGAGCTCTAAGGTTAATGGATAAGACATACCAGTTAGATTTGCTACATTCCACAATTAAGAGCCACATTTTATGTTTATTTCTAGTGTCTCAGTTGATCAGAAATTTCTCAGTATTCAATCAAGGTTAAATATAAGTAGGTATCAAATCATTACATCGTATACCTTAAACTTTCAAAATATTCTATGTCAGTTATATCTCAATAAATCTGGGGGGAAAAAGGAAAAAAAAAAGTAGTAGGTGTATAAATTCATCCATATGGGAAATGAATTCAGGATACTCATGAAGAGTTGTGATAAAAATATGAAATCTCATATACGACAAGCAGGATACAAGAATCTCCCAAGTATTTTCATTAATATTCATAATTATTAAAGCCTTACATCTCTTATCTCATTTTGTTAACAACAATAGCAAAGCAAACTGAGCAAGTTTGTGACCAGATTCACATTTAGCATATCACATAGATGCTTCCTGCACTTTAAGAAAGCTATACTATAGGTGAAAAGACTCTCTACAGTGTAAAAGTATTAGGCAGATATAGGCATTTATTACTCATTGAGCTCTAAAATATGCTGGACCTAGAGCATATAAAGTTCACTGTGGTTGAGACTGGCCTAAAATCAATATAGCATACCCACAAAATGTTAATTGCTATAACCAAGAGATCTAATTTTTTTTTAAAGATACCAGTATTGAGAACAATTATTTGATTGATGTACTCATAATTATTGTTTTCCAGAGCTGGTAAGAACCAGTTATCAATAAAATTAAATTCAGCGAGCTTCCCTGGTGGCGTAGTGGTTGAGAGTCTGCCTGCTGATGCAGGGGACACGGGTTCGTGCCCTGGTCCGGGAGGATCCCACATGCCGCGGAGCGGCTGGGCCCGTGAGCCATGGCCGCTGAGCCTGCGCGTCCGGAGCCTGTTCTCGGCAACGGGAGAGGCCGCAGCAGTGAGAGAGAGGCCCGCGTACCGCAAAAAAAAAGGAAAAATTAAATTCAGCACACATTCAGTGCGAGCCTACTATTAGCAAATTATGTACAACTCATTTTAGTGCTAGTGGAAGTATGAATTGGCACTCCCTACCCATGAAAGCAATTTAACAATATGTGTAAAGAATTTTGCATATGTTTATATTTTTGACACAGTAATTCCACTTCCAGATATCTAAAGAATTAGTTGGATGGCTTCACAGGTGAATATTTAAAGAAGTAATATCAATTCTTTATGAACTCTTCCAAAAATTAGAAGAGGAAGGAACACTTCCCAACTTGTTCTATAAGGCCAGTATTACCTTGATACCAAAACTAGAAAAATTTATCACACAAAAAAAGGACTAAATGCCAATATCTCTTATGAATATAGATACAAAAATCCTCAACAAAATACTAGCAAACCAAATTCAGCAATATATTAAAAAAATTATACATCATGACCAAGTGAGATTTACTGCAGGAATGCAAGGTTGGTTTAACATTAAAAAAATCAACTAGTGTAGTACACCATATCAATAGAATAAAAACAAACCCACATGATCTCATTAAACACAGAAAAAGCATTTGAGAAATTCCAACATTCTTTTATGATAAAAACATTCAACAAACTAGGATGAAAATGGAAATTAACATGATAAAGTGCATCTCTGAAAAATCCACAACTTACATCATACTTAACGGTGAAAGACTGGATACTTTCCCTCTAACACTGGGAGCAAGACAAGAATGTTCACTTTTGTCACTTCCATTTAACATTGTATTGGACAACCGTGCAAGAAAATGAAATAAAACGCATGCAGATTGAAACGGAAGGAGTAAAACTATCTCTATTCACAGATGGCATGATCTTGCACATAGGAAAACCTAAGGAATCTGCTAAAAAAAACTATTAGAATTAATAAAAGGGTACAGCAAGTTTGCAAAAGGGGTTCAGCAAAATCAGTACACAAAAATCAATTGTATTTTTGTACATGTACAATGAAAAATCGAAAAATGAAATTAAGAAAACAATTTTAATTATAAAAGCATCAAAAAGAATAAAATACTTAGGAATAATTTAACCAAAGAGTTACAAAATGTATATTTTGAAAATGATAAAACATTGTTGGAAGAAATTAAAAATGACCTAATAAATAGAAAAACAGTTTATGTTCATACATTAGGAGACTTGATATTGTTAAGATGGCAATATTCCTCAAATTAATCTACAGATTCAATACAATACTTACCAGAATAATAGCTGACTTCTTTGTATAAACTGACAAACTAATCCTGAAATTAATATGGAAGTGCAAGGGACACAGAATAACCAAAAAATTCCTGGAAAAGAATAAAGTAGAAGAATTCACACTTCACAATTTTAAAACTTACTACAAAGCAAAAATAATCATGACAGTGTAGTACTGACATAAGGATAAACACAAGTTAATGGAACAAAATAGCGAGTTCAGAAATAAATCCATTCATCTATGGTCAACTGATTTAAGACAGGATACCAAGAGTCTTTCAACAAATGGTACTGGAACAACTGGACAACTGGACAATTCTCTTATATGTGTAAGAGAATGAAGTTGGACCCTTATCTCACACCATATACACAAATTAACTCAAAATGGATCAAAGACCTAAAGTAAGACCCAAAACTCTTATAAGTACTTCAAAAGACACTATAAAGAAAGTGAAAAGACAGTCCTTAGAATGGGAGAATATATTTGCAGAATATATATCTGCTAAGGAACTTGCATCTAAAATACATAAAGAACTTTTACAACAAAAAAGGCAAATACCCCTGTTTAAAAATAGGCAAAGCATCTAAATCGACATGCCTCCAAAGGATACACACAAAGGGGCAAGAAATAATCAGAGAAGTGAATAAATTGATACACAAGTATGCTCACTACAGCATTATTTACTTAATGGCAAAAAAAGAAGCAACCAAGGTATCTAAAAATAGGGGAATAATGACATGGAATATAGCACATCAAAACACTGAAATCTGATATTGCCATTAAAAAGATTTATGGAAAGGCATTGTAGGAGAATAATTAAGCACAAGAGCACTGGAGACAGACTGCATGTGTTTGAACCCCAGTTCTACAAGATTCATGTTCTTGGGCAAATTATTTAACACGTCTAAGCTTCAGTTTCTGCATCTGTAGCTTTTGCTCAGATTAAAGATGACTATGCATGTGAAGTACTTAGCACATCGCCCAGCACATAATAGTGCTAAATAAATATTTGAAAAAATTATGGTGTGCTTTATTAATATGTTGACATCCTTAAGATGTAGTATCAAGTAAAGAGACAGGATATGATGTACATAAAATATTCAACACACGTTGAATGAATGGTTAAATAGGTAGGTGGATGAATGTATGGATGGATAAATGGACACAAAAATATACAAAAATATATAGTGGACTATTATATACTTCATATCATTCCTTTAGTAGCTCAGGTCATCCTGGTTTATTATTATTTCACAGTTCATATGTCTGACTGTCTTTTTGAGGATCTTTCATAACTTCTCATGGTCTTTTTCGTGTCTTACCTGGTGTTCCTGTGGGTGTCTACTAAGAGGAGGTAACACTACCAGAAACATTCACGGATTGCATAGAGAATAGAACGTTTTAATTCTACTCAGACACCACAGACATTACCACTACATTCCTATCATTGTTTCCTTGCTGGAGGCAGCTTGCAGTTTTGTATGTGCTACAAGTATATCCCTTATTCAACTTACTCATTTTTTTAAATCCCCCCTTGTTGGCAATTAGCAATCAAATTCTTAATTAGCTTAAATCCACCTGGCTATTTTGCACCTAATAAATCAATTAATTCAATTCGCACAGAGGGGATTGTATTTAGTGCCATATTTCAGTCATTACTGACCATCATTGTGTGTAGCAGCTGTATGTACAGTGAAGACATGATATCCAAGCAGAATTTTTATTCTCCGCTGTTTTGCAGTCTGTCAGATAAGTGGAGAGTGTGGTTAGTGTTTTTAATGTAGAAAGGGATTTAGCAACAGGCCTCAGAAGACTGAAACAGAAATTAGGAGTCTAGTGTATGTTATAACCAGGCTTACTGTTTAGGTTACAGCCTTCCAGGTATACCTGATGATGTGCAGTGTCATTCATTTCAGACTCAAATTGTACTTGTTCCTTAGAAAAATCATGGTATTATATTCTCTGGTGTTGAAATAAAGCTTGCTGAATAGTGGAATAAAGTTTCCAGGAAGATGTCAAGAATGAATTCCATATAATAATACTTTGCCCCCAAGTCTCCTGGCAGGTACACAGTTTAGAGAAAGAGGGCAAACTTAAGATTTCATTTTAAAAATCAACTTGAAGGACTTTTAAAAAGAGACAAGTTTCTTTTCACGATTTAACATTATGTTTGCTTTTTGAAAGAGAAACGTCTTTGGGGGAATAATAGTGAAGTAGCAGTGTGCAGAAAATTTTAACATTCAAAATAAAAATCTTGAAAAATAGTTTGTTTTTTATGCAAACACTATTTCATGTCAATCTCTTAATTATTCCAGATATCTGACCTAGTGACACTGATTATTTTTAAAAATTCCCCATGTAATCAATACATCAAAATGTTTAGATATGGATTGAAATATATAGTAGTGCAGCTTAAGAGTGTTTATTTCACTCAGAAGTCCGAAAATACTGTTGCTAATTGACAAAATCATATTTCATTAACCTATTCTGATAAAGGCTTGTCAGTAAATCATATAGAAATCTCAGAATTAGGTCAGGGGAAGTAGGAGAGTAAGGCAAAATCTAGTGAACTAGCACCATTTCAGAGCTAGTTCTTTCAGAAGTACAAATTCAAGTGCCTCAAGGAGTGAAAGGAAATATCAGCTTAATCTTTATTTTTAATACCAGCTTTATTGAGATATAATTCACATATAATAAAATTCAGCCTTTTAAAGTATACGACTCAGTGGGTTTTAGTACATTCACAGAATTGTGCAAGCATTACCAATATCTGATTCTGGAACATTTTCATCATCCCCAAAAGAAACCTCATATCCATTAGCAGTAGCACCCAATTCCCCACCCCCAACTCTTGGCAACCACTAATCTAGTCTGTGTCTCTGTGTATTTGCCTATTCTGAACAATTCAGATAAATGGGATCATATGATATATGGCCTTTTGTGACTGGCTTCTTTGGCTAAGCATGTTTTCAAGGCTCATCCACATTGCAGCATGTATCAGTACTTCATTCCTTCTTATTGCTGAATAATAGTCGATTTTATGGATTGACAACATTCTGTTTATCCATTCATTAGTTGAAGGACATTTGGATTGTTTCCATTTTTGAGCTCTTATAAATATGCTGCCATGAATATCTGTGTACAAGTTTTTATATGGACTTACTTTTTAATTCTTTTGAGTATATAGAGTAGAAAGGCTATGTTTTGTAGTAAATCTATGTTTAACATTTTGAGAAACTGCCAAAATGTTTTCCCAAGAGGCTGTACCAGATTAGAAACCTACCAGCAATATATGAGTATTCCAACTTCTCCACATCTTCACCAACATTTGTTATTGTCTTTTTGAGTATAGCCCTTCTAGTGGGTATGAAATGGTATCTCATTGTGTTTTTATTCCTCTAATATATTAGCATTTCTCTAATGACTAACGATGTTGAGTGTCATTTCATATGTTTATTGGCCATAGTATGTTTTCTTTGAAGAAATGTTCACTCTCATCTTTTCCCCTCTTTTTCATTGGGTTGTGTGGGTTTTAACTGTTTTAATTCTGGATACAAGTCCTTTATCAGATGTATGATTTATAAATATTTTCTCGTGTTCTGTGATTTGTCTTTTCACTTTTTTCATGGTGTCCTTTGAAGCACAAAAGGTTTTAATTTTGATGAAGTCCAATTATTTTTTTTCTTTTATCACTTGTGCTTTTTGTGTTATATTGAAGAAACCATTGTCAAAATATAAGATCACAAAAGTTTAGGCCTATGTTTTCCTCTAAGAGTTTTATAGTTTGAGCTGTTACATTTATGTCTTTGGCTCATTTTGAACTAGTTTTTGTATATGTGTGAGGTAGGAGTTCAACTTCATTCTTTTGTATATGGAAATCTAGCTGTCCCAGTACCATTTGTTGAAAAGACTATTCTTTCCCCATTGAATTGTCTTGGCAGCCTCATCAAAAATCAATTCACCATCAATTGAAGAGTTTTTTTCTGGACTCTCAATTCTATTTCATGGATCTATATGTTTATCTTTATGTCAGTACCATACTGTCTTGATTACTGTAGCTTTGTAGTAAGTTTTGAAATCTAGAAATGTGAGTCCTCCATCTTTATTTGTTTTCAAAATTGTCTTGGCTACTCTGGATACCTTGCAATTCCATATGAATTTTAGGATCAGCTTATCAATTTCTGCAAAAAAAAAAAGTCTTGGTTTAATCTTAATTTATATGAATACCCAACAGTTTTTGGCCCAATGGACAGGACATAACTGAAGATGTCCCCAGGCAGGAGTGATCACTGGAGGCAGCCAGTTGCAGCCTCATATTCCAGGTGGTCAGTCCTGGGTAGAGCAGGGCCTCAGCAGCATATAAAAGAACAAAATCAGGCTTCAGTCCCTAGAGGGAGAAGAAAGCCGACAAGATCTGGGCAAAATATAAAGATCAGAGCCAAGAAATACAAAACTTGAGGCCTGGAGATCTGCTATAAGAAAGAGTGATTATATAAACCAGGTAACCATAGCCCAAAGCACTGTGTGCCAGCCGTGGTGCTATGTAAGCATTCAATACCCAGGAGAGATTACTACTATAATTACTTTGTCGTAGAATCATTGATATAAATGGAAGTCATGTTAGTAGTTTGGCCCTTCCACCAAAGGCAATTTAGCCTGTAATAGTAATAATCAATATCTGAGAAGCACTTTCCAGTTTATGACACCCAGTCACATATACAATCTCACACAATCCTCACAACTTGCATGATAAGTGTTATTTACTAGTCAGTTTACAAGAGTTCATGAATTTCTTAATGACTGTTTTAGACACGGGATAAAATGATGAATAAGGGAATTTATGAATATCCTTCAGAAATCAACATAGTAATAGAGATGCAAACATAGAGTCTGATAATTATATGTGTCAACTAGTATTAAAAGTGACACTAATGAATATTTGAGTCAAGCGCTCATAGGAATATAGAGGAAGAAGCCCCTTGTCTGACTGTGAATGTGTGCTCAACGTCACAAGGAGTAAATAGAGGGATCAAAATTAAACCTAGATGTGACAATAATATTACCTATTATATTAGGGTTCTCCAGAGAAACAGAACCAATCATATTATCTATCTATCTGTTTATCTATCTGCAATAAGATTTATTGTAAGGAACTGGCCCATGTAACTATGGAGATTAAGGAGTCTCATCATCTGCCATCCACGAGCTGAAGATCCAGGAAACCCAGTGGTGCCGTTCAAAGGCCTGAGACCCAGAGAGCCAATGATATAGATTCCAGTCTGGTCTAAAGGCCTGAGAATCAGGAGCAGAAGACTGATGTCCCAGCTCAGCAGTCAGGCAGAGAGAGCTAATCCTTTCTTCCTCCACCTTATTGTTCTATTCAGGCCCTCAATGGGTTGGATGATGCCCACTTACCGTATGGAGATCTTTACTCAATCCACTGATTCAAATGCTATTATTTTCCCCACAGACACACCCAGAAATAATGTTTAACCAGCTATCTGGGTATCCCATGATCTGGTCAAGTAGACACATCTATCACACCTATGTTTAAAGTGCCAGGAAGAGGCAGCCCAATGTGCATAAAGGGTAGGAGTAGGAAAATGGAGAAATTCCTCTACCACTTCTGTACTTTTGCCTGTGGCATCTTTATTTCCCTTTCTCTCCGGCTGTGTTTTAATAATTCTACTCGAATCTTACTTTTGCTTGAAGTTATGAGAGTAAACACATAGAGAATAAATGAAAATCTTCCTTGACAATCTTTATTAAGCTAACATCTGAGGAATGATGATTTCTTGGTATTAAAAATAGTAGCAGCCCTTCTATCTTAAATTTATCTTCTTTTAATTCTTCCCAGGATTTTTTTGAAGAGTAATAGGCATATTAGACAATGAAATCACGTCACAAATGTGAATCTTGACTTTATCATAATGGGATTTTTTTTCTCCTCATGATATTCAACGTGAAGAAGCCAGATGTAGTTCCTCTGACTATGCTACAGTACGAGACCACCCCCAACTGAATATTTAGAAATAGTTCATAAATTTGATGGAACAATTTCTACTTTTTCCAAACCTGATTATTTCTCCTTTTTTCACTGTGGTTATTTTTAATACAGCAAAGAAACATTTATTGAATGTCATTGAATCAGGCACTGTTGGCTATAGCTATTAGGACAGCTATTCCCATCTTTGTTAGTATTATAGAACCCCAAGGAAGCAACACATGGGGAAGATGGGCTCTTTTGCCAGCCCCAAGAGTAGAGCCTGATTGATCTATATGCTGGTAAGATTTAGACTCTCAGCTAAGCATAGTAACTTCTGTCACCTTTGCTAGTGATTAGTTTATGGGTGGGCATGTAAACCTGTTTGGACTTGAGGTGAAGAAAAAGTTTGATGTAGGGACTCCCAGTAAGAATTTTACTTTGTTGTGAAAAGAGAAAGGCAAGGAGAACTCCTTCTGCCCATGAGGTTATGTGCGGTTGTAGTGTCTTGAGCTGCAACAGCCATCCTGCAACCATTGGCAATAAGCCCAAGGATAAACAGCCAACATATGAGGATGGCAGAGTGCAGATAAATAGGTAACATGACATTGTTGAACAGTTGTTCTTGGAACTATCCACCCAGTTACACCTGGAACCATCTACCCACTCTAGACTTCTTGTTTTATGAGATAGATAATAATGCTGAAGATAGGATTAGTTACGTTTCTTGTAACTTGTAACTAAATGAAAACTAACTTACTTATTCATGAAAGGACAACTGTACGTTTTTGCCATTTTGTCACTTCTTTTTTAGAAAAGATTTAGAAATATTTTCTAAATCCTAAAATCCTGGGGCTCAGGGACCAGAGGGCAGGTGCCAGATCTAACTGCTCTGACCTTAGACATGCCTCTCTACTACCCTGGATCTCAGTGTCTTCACCATCAAAGAAGAAACGTAGACAAAAATAATCTTTAAGTCTTTTATAGCTCTCTAAGTTCAAGAAACTGGAACCAGAAAACTAAGAACAGAGGTATGATTTATTATAACCAAAAAAGTTATTCATTGTTGCACATGTTGTATATGTTTTTATATATTGTTTCAATAACAAATTGTTTTATGTGTGAAAGTGTAACAAAGTGTATTTTTCTTCAGTACATCTATAAATTCTTGAGTAAAAATGCCCCAGGCTCTCAGGAAATAATTTCAACAGGGAGGAGCCTTGTCCACACCAAGCTAATAGTTGCTATGTGGGAAATTACCTTGATGCAATGATAGTCTAAGAAGTACTTTACCAGGCAAACTCTCATGGATGTTAGGAACAGAGAGGCTCACAGGTCAAATTAAGATGCTCAAACCTCATATTCTATTAAATCAATTTAAAAGACAGATGGGGGGACTTCCTTGGTGGCACAGTGGTTAAGAATCTGCCTGCCAATGCAGGGAACACAGGTTCAATCCCTGGTCTGGGAAGATACCACATGCTGCGGAACAACTAAGCCCGTGAGCCACAACTACTGAGCCTGAGCTCTAGAGCCTGCGAGCCACAACTACTGAAGCCCGCGCGCCTAGAGCCCATGCTCCGCAACAAGAAGCTACTGCAATGAGAAGCCCACCCACTGCAACGAAGAGTAGCCCCTGCTCACCGCAGCTAGAGAAAGCCCGCACGCAGCAACGAAGACCCAACATAGGCAAAAAAAAAAGAGATAAATCTCTGGCAATATTGATCAATAATAAAAGAGAGAGGTCACCGAAATTAAAAATAAAAGACACATGGGAAGAAAGTGATGGGGTAGGTTAACACCCTTAGGGTAGGGTGCAAGCTTCCCCTCACGATGTAGAGAGATGGAATGAGCATTTTCCCCACATTTACAACAGAAAAAAAAGGATATTATATAAGAATCACTTCTTGAATGCTCCAGAAAGCTAAGGTTATAGGGCAACCAGTTAACCTAAAATCTAACAACAAACAGGTACATCCAAGGAGAGATGAGTTGCAAGACCTGCTTACCTTGGGCAGATGTGGGATGCCATACAAGCTGCTGAGAAGACTACTTTAGCTAAAAATGTTTACTAAACTGCCAACAGCTGAGCGTGGGGTAGAATAAAATTATATAATCTGGAGGAGCCACAGACACAAAGGGAATTTGCACGTGCTTGCGGGCTTTTTTCTAAGGCTCTCACTCAGCCTCCACAGCAAAGACTGGATGTAGGAGAGACAGAGAAAGTGCAGGCCTGAGAGAAGGGAACAGCGGCCACTGCTTGACAAATATAAAGCCCAACCTAGTTCCTTCTGCCTTGAGAAATAAAAGCCTTCTTAAGCCACTGGGAGAAGGGTAACAAACCCTATCACCCACAGGGCACCCATGCAGCTGGGAGAAGGGAACAAACAAGCAAACAAACTTCTGCTCTTTAGAGAGGGGGTGGGAAAATGTTCTGGTCCTTTAGCGTTCCCCCACCACTGGGGGTGAGGCCGATTGCTGAGAAGTTCCCATCCCTATGACTCAGAAACACAGCCCCTATGACTGAAATTGAACTGGAGAACCCAACTCCCCAATCCCACCAGCAGGATAGCACGCGCTGAGGAACAAGTAACAGCTGAGGCAAAGGCAATAGTGTGAAGGTGTTCACTCTCTGAAGGGTGGGCACAAGGGGAAGACCTAAAGCTGAGGATGGAGGAGACATTAAGAAAAAGTCTCCAGCAAACCAGCCTCAGCCTAAGCACAAGAAAAGGTGGAAGAATTTGAAACCTGTCCGGAAGATGTACTGAAGGTAACAATAGCAACAATAAAACACAAACCCAGCTCAACTCCTGACTAATTATCTCAACACCCACACTAAAGGGCTAACAAAAGAAGAGGCATGGCCAATTTCAGGCATGAATAATACTGTCCTACCCAAGATGTCCAGCTTTCAATCAAAACTTACCACAAAGAAGCAAGGAAAAAACAACACTCTGGGGCTTCCCTGGTGTCACAGTGGTTGAGAGTCCGCCTGCCGATGCACGGGGTCCCGGTCCGGGAGGATCCCACATGCCGCGGAGCGGCTGGGCCCGTGAGCCACGGCCGCTGAGCCTGCGCGTCCGGAGCCTGTGCACCGCAACGGGAGAGGCCACAGCAGTGAGAGGCCTGTGTACCGCAAAAAAAAAAAAAAAAACAAAAAACCACTCTGTTAATACTGAGAACTTCACTATTGAGTACTCAATATTTAATATTGAACATTGAATATTGAGTGCTTCATGTGCCTCATGTTTATATATCATGAATGTTTTGTGCTTTTTGGTCCTTCTAGCTCTTTACATATACATAAATATATATATGACACTCGGGTTCTGTTGTTTTTACCGTATTTTCTAACATCTATCTTAAATATGTCTTATAGATAACTTACTATCTATGCTTAATGTCCTAATAAATGTTATCTGTATCTTACAAGTCACTTGGCATACCTTATGAGTTTTACCCATCTCATCTGTTTTGCTTCTCCTCCATAACAATTGAATACAGCAAAAAAAAAAAAAAATTTCTTTGATAACTCCCCCTTTGGTATAACCTGAAACATCTCTGTCCCTAACCTAGTTATTGCCTCATTTATCTCATACTTTAGATATAAATCTTGGCTTTTCAACCCTAATTGTCCCTGTTTCCATCTTGTTTGTGCTCTTCTGCCGTCTCATTTGTCCTCCTAACCTTCCCATGTTTATATAACTACTCCTGCCGCAGGTCCTGACCCTTGTGTAGGTTTCTAGTTCTCAATAATAGCTTTGACCAAACCTTATCCCCTAGCCTACTGTCAGAAAACGTACGGTTAACTCACCATAGTTTTGTCCACAGCAGACAAAACTAAGTAAATAGTTCCTTCTTTACCAATGAGCCCAGAATTGGGCTGAAAATACTTTTTAACGTCACGTTCAAGGTGGCCCATCACAAACAATAAAAGCAGGCAGTTAAGATGCAACCTAATTGCCAACTTGAGTCTCTTCTTTCACTGTGGATTATTAACATGAATTAGCTTATCCTAATTTAACACGGCATAGCCCTAGACTTCCCTAGACTATGCCCCTGCTTTAACAGCTGGCTCCTGGTGACTGATTGAAAGCTGTTAAGCCACTCTTGATAAACAATCGCATTGATGAATATTGCAATGATGATCATGTTCAGAAATCTGCTACAGTTCCCTCAATTTACCTGGCACTTTTAATGTTTCCATCTTGTCCATGCTGTTCTTTCTGCCTGGAATGCCCTTTCTGTCTCAGCTAGATAGACCTTTATAAAATGCAAATCTGATCATATGCCTCAGTTGCTTAAAAACCTTCACTGGCTTCCAATGGATTACAGGATAAAATCAACGTTGTCAGCATGGCACAGAGACCTTCTGGGAGCTGCCTCTGGCCAACCTCTTCAATCATCTCACACTAGACCCTTTCCTCCCTCACACCCTGCACTGCATCCATGCCAAACCATCTTCGGTTTCCCAAAGTCATCCATCACTCCATACTTTTGCTCAAATTGCTCCTGCTTCCTGAAATGTCCTAAAAACACCATCTGCCTGGTGAATGCCTACTCGTAAATTTCAAGACACTTTCTGTAACACCTCTTTGAAGACTTTAATGATCTGAAAAATAACCAGTATAAATGATCTCTCCTTGTGTTTCTTGGGAAACAAATCTTCCTGGGTCTCTCACATTTCTGTTCCTCTTGCCAGTAAAATGACTCTTTTGTTTCGTACTATCTTTTAAAGGATGTTTGAGCAAACAGCCTTGTAAGACATAATGTCTTCCTCTAGAGCAAAGGGCAGGTTTATTTATTGCCCAGTATAATCAAGATAATGTCTCTCTCCAGGGCAAAGGGCAGCCAGGTTTACTGACTTTTATAAAAGATTCAGGTTCCTTAAGCTTGGGGGTTCCTCTCCTATAATGCAACCCAATGCATGTTTAGGCATCATCCGCCCCTATCTGCGTCCCCTAGGAGGAATTGGCACTTAGGGAATGGGCAGAAATGTTGTCATTCTAGCTACTACTATTGTCATGAGTAATGTATTCTTTTGTTCCTGATCAAGGAGTCGCATGTCTTCTGTGAGCATTCATGAAATTGTGGCAGGCTAATTTATTATATTACGTCTAAAATCTCAGACCCTTCACAGTTCTTGACAGTGCTGTACTTGAACTCTATAACATTTCTAGCATAAAACATTTTATTGCCCTTATTGGACAGCTAGTATGTGCTAGACACGATAATCCAGCCCTGAAGATACAAAGCCAAAAAGACATGGCTCCTACCTTCCAGGAATTTATACTCCAGGGCAGGAACAGGCCACAAAAGAATTAAATCCTTTAAGATAATTTATAAGCTGGCACTGATGGGAACATAGGAGAAAGAAAACATAAAGCTGTTGAGGAGTTAAAGGAAGTCTTCAATGAGTTTGTAGAATTTTATTCTAGATTTATAGGGGAAAATGAGAATTTGCCTGGGCAATGAGGGGAAGGGTGTTCCTGCTTTACAGACACAAATTCTAAATAAAAGTTCCAATTCTGTTCCAATTATTTATTGGTATGTAAAAAAGTGTCCCAAATTTAGCAGTGTAAGATAAAACCATTTTATTAAATTCATGACCTGTGAAATAGGAATTCAGAAAGTGCAGCACAGGGACAGCTTGTCTCTGCTCCATAGTGTCTTGGGCCTCATCTAGAAAGACGCTAGAAATCTAGAAATGGCTGTGAGTGAATCAAATGCCAGAGGATTGGAATCATCTGAAGTTTTCTTCATTCACATTCCGGTGCCTGGGATAAGACAACTCAAAGGCTGGATTTAACTGGGACTGCAGATAGGAAGACCTCCATGTGGCCCGAGAGTCCCAACAGTATGGCAGTTGGGTTCCCAGAGCAAATGCCCCCGAGAGGAATCATCTAGACAGTAAGTATTGCAGGAAAACCTGTAGTAAGGTGCACAGCTCTTATGATCTAGTTCTGGAAGCCACTTAAGCATCATTTCTGCTATAATTTTTTGGCCAATGCATTCATAAGCCCACTCAGATTCAAGAAGAGGAGACATATATATCACATCATAATTGGAGTAGTTTCAAATAATTTGTGGCCATATTTTAATACCTCCAGAGCATGTTAGAGAATTACAAATAGTTCATTATTATCAGAGGGTAAAATGTTACAGGAGGATGCAAGTAGGCAAGGCTATCTTATGAAGGGCATTTTTGACCTTGAAACTCCTTAAAAACAAGGTTAGATTTTGCCCTGTGTGATAATACTAATTGTCAACATCACTATAGGCAAGAATTGTTTAAGAATTTTAAGCAGTAAAATGATCTCCAGATCTAACACAAATACTGGCACATGGCAAGCTTTGGAGTAGATATTTTTGGTTGCAAGTAATCAAAAATACAATTGGATATGACTTAGGAAATAAAAGTAATTTATTGGTTCCCATAACAAATGCCCCAAGGGAGACTCTAGGCATGGCTTGAACCTCTTTCTTATCCTTAGGGCTCTGGCTTCATTTCTCTGTGATCCTCTGAGCTCTCCTTTCCTCTCTGTATTTGCTTTATCCTCAGATTACATTCCCTGGTAGAGCAAATATACCTGTAACAATTCTAGGTTTCATATCTGCATACCATACCATCTAGAGGGAGAGAGAAGACGCTTATCGTAACATTCCAAGCAGAACTTAAGATTCACTCTAATTGGCAGACTTAGGTCAAATGTCACATAAGGACCAACCTATGTGTCAGAGGAGATGGAATAGTCTAGGTCACATGCTTCATCTTTACAGTCACATGGATTCCAAAGTGGAAATAAGAGGCTTAATGAAAGGGGAAAGAGGGAAATGAATGCCGATGAATAAACAGCAGGTGTACAAATTGGGCCCAATGTTTGCTGGATAGACACATCGTTTCCAACATTAATGGTACTTGTGATCTACTACAATCTCCCTGAAACATATGCGAAGGAGGCAGATGAGACTATAAGATTAGAGGCAAAGAAGTCAATAAAGATGACACTGCAACAGAAGTGAGAAGAGATAGACGTTAGAAGAAGAGATAGAAAGTGAGTGAGTAAATGTGACACTTTTGAGCTTGTCTTGTTTTGAAGGTGTAACTAAGAAGCTCTGGTGCATGCTCACTGCCCCCCCCTAACAATTTTTAAACTTTCCCGTGACCTCAGCTCTCCCTCCAGCACAATCACACAACTCATTCCTATCCCTCCTCTGGCTACCATTTTTTTTTAATAAAAACAATTTCCCCCAGGTCACCAACAACCTTTTTGGTGAACATTTGCCAGATTTAGTGGGCATTTTATAGACGTGTTCCTACAGGACCGGCTGCCGTATCTGAAAATTTTCAAAATCACTACAAACGCTCCATGCACCCGATGTCTGCAGCACCACATAATTCTGTTTCCTATAACCTTGCCTTTCTTAAATTCTAGTTTCTTTATCCTGCCTCAGAACCTTAACTATGAGTATTTTTCATTGACCTCTGCTGGTCTTCCTGCCTTTCTGACTCTAGACCAGCACTGCTCAATACAGAAGCCACTAGTACTCGTGGCTAACAAGGTTTTAAAATGTGCTAGTTCAAACTGAGATGTACTATAAGGAGAAAATCCACTCCAAATTTCAAAGACTTAGTACAAGTACAAAAAAAGAAAGTAAAATATCTCATTAACTTTTTTTTTTTTTTTTTTTTTTTTGCGGTACGCGGGCCTCTCACTGCTGTGGCCTCTCTTGTTGCAGAGCACAGGCTCTGGACGCGCAGGCTCAGCAGCCATGGCTCACGGGCCCAGCCGCTCCGCGGCATGTGGGATCTTCCCGGACCGGGGCACGAACCCATGTCCCCTGCATCGGCAGGCGGATTCTCAACCACTGCGCCACCAGGGAAGCCCCTCATTAACTTTTTAATATTGAATACATATTGAAACAGTAACATTTGGGTATACTGGATTAAAGAAAATATATTATCAAAAAATTTCAACGGTTCCCCTTCAGTTTTTCTTAATGTCATGGATTTTTTTCTTTTTTTTTAATTTCAAAATTTGAAATTACATATGTGGCTTGCATTATACTTCTATCGGACAGTGCTACTCTAGACATTCCCCCTGGGCGACCTCAACATCTTAACTTCCCTCAAAACTATGTGAATGTAATCTCTCTTCTTCCCCGACCTTCAGATTCATATATTCACCTGCTGACTTGGCATTTCCATATGGCTAATAGGTATTAACAGCAGACATTTATTTACTGCTTTCTATGTGCCAGGCCCCATTCTGCATAATTTACATGTGATAATGCGTTTATAATCCACAACAATTCTAAGGGGTACGTACTATGATGATTCCCTATTTTACAGATGAGGAAACTGAAGCATAGAGAAGGTAAGCAGCATTTCCAAGTTCACACAACTAGTAACTGGTGACCCCCAGATGCAAATACGGGCAGTTCTGGCTCCAGAGCTCATTTTCTCCCTTAACGTTACGCTGTATGTACACCCTCCAGACATCCCTCCAAAACCTCAAACTCCCCCCATTCAGAGCCGAACTCGCTACATTCCTCACTGACATAGAGCTGCATAACTTCTCTTTTCCCCTCCAGATCCACTCTTGCCCTAATAGGATAACCTTCTTGCCCTCTGCTTCCATTTCTATTTGGGGTTGGCTAATGAGAGATCCCAGCAGGAGATCAGGAGGAAAGCCCAAGTAGGGTCACAGTGTGTAGTTCTCTTCCTTCCCCACCCTGCAGGGCTGCAACAGGCTGGCTGTTTCCCTTGTCCTGTGACTGAGGTCACAGCTGCTGTCAGGCGGCCCTTGCAAACCAGCCCTGTCTCTGGGTTCTAGGAGCCATTCCCTCCAGGTCTTGGGTTGATAACAGCATTCCTTTCTTTACCCCACTATTACTAGTCCCAAGGGGCTCCCTTATTCCTCAAGAGTTTTTTTCTCTTTTTTTTCCCCTCTGGTTTTATTAAGAAATAATTGACATACATTAATATATGTTTAAGATGTACAGCATAATGGTTTGACTTATGTATATTGTGAAATGATTACCACAATAAGTTTAGTTAGCATCCATCCTCTCACATAGAAATACTAAAAAGAGAAAGGAGAAAAAAGACCAAAAAATGTCTCCTTGTGTGAGAATTCTTAGGATTTACTCTCTCAAAATCTGTCACACATGCATCACATAGCAGGGTTAACTAGAGTCATCATGCTGTACATTACATCCCAAGTACTTATTTATCTTGTAAATGGAAGTTTGTAGCTTTTGACCCCCTTCCTCCGATTCCCGCTCCCCCCACCCCTGCCTCTGGAAACCACAAATCTGATCTGTTTCTATGAGTTTGGTGGGAGTTTTCTGGTTTTGTTTTAGATTCCCCATATAAGTGAAATCATTCTTTTTTTAAATTTTATTTATTTTTGGCTGCCTTGGGTCTTCGCTGCTGCACAGGGCTTTCTCTAGTTGCAGCGAGTGGGGGCTACTCTTCGTTGCGGTGCGCGGGCTCCTCATTGCAGTGGCTTCTCTTTGTTGTGGAGCATGGGCTCTAGGCACGCAGGGTTCAGTAGTTGTGGCACACAGGCTCAGCAGTTGTGGTTCGTGGGCTCTAGAGCGCAGGCTCAGTAGTTGAGGCACCCGGGCTTAGTCGCTCCGCGGCATGTGGGATCATCCCGGACCAGGGCTCGAACCTGTGTCCCCTACATTGGCAGGCAGATTCTTAACCACTGCGTCACCAGGGAAGTCTCCCAAGATGACATTTAACAAGCAAACTTGACCATCAATCTCAGTATAAAACTCATTGCAAAGGAAGGGATCATCCTTCTAGATGACAGTTTTATAACATTCTTTCTCTCCACTTCTTCCACCCTAGAACCTGCCCAAGAGAAACTGATCTCTTCATTTAAAAAGCTTTAAACCAGATAGATTGATTATTTATTTATTATTTAGAGATTATTGAGTCCATTTTATCATTTTGCATTTTCAAGTTATGGCTTAAGTTCTTTTTTTTTTTTTTTCAAATTTCCCTTTGTCTACTTTAAAGGCCCTGAGGGAAAATCTACATGGAAACTGAGAAAGAAGAAAAAGTAGTTCAAGGTTTTCCATTTTTATATTCTTTACTTGTCATTAATTGAAATCTTAGCAGACAAGGGGATCTTTTAAAATTTCTTCAAAAATATAAGTATTCTAAACATTTAAACTATTTTTCCAGAAAAATATCCTGTAGATGATTGCAAATTTTTAGTATTTTTAAAAAATATGTAGAGTTCTACCTAGAAGACACATAATATGCTTGAGTTTTCACCCTTCCCCCATTTCTCTCCTTACATCTGTGGGTAATGGAGTTTGTGGGTGGATGGAGTATGCATGGAAACAGAGACAAACCCCAAGACAAGTGCTTTATTCCAGGCCCTAATGAGGCCCTTCAGGTCAGATTCAGCTTAGTAACTAAGCAATAATAGCTACCAAGATCATAGGCCAAATATACTCTTTCTTTGGAAAAGAAATCAATATTGTTATTTTAGCTTATTACGTTTACATTTGACAATATCCCGTATGATTATTGACTTAAATAAAACACTTGAATGACTTGCTACAAGGAAATAACTTATAGCAATTATGCACCAGACAATGTGCCTTGAGTGAATGTGATAGCAAAATCTTCAAAAGCTTCCTTGGACTTCTCAGCCAGGCATCACTAAGAGAGGCAACCCTGTGCTTACCAAGGATATTTATCCTTGGGTACACCAAACTAAGTTTGTCGCTGATATGTTTCTGGAGCTACAACACTACCAAGAGGCAGGGCTGGACATGAGCTCATGACCTGCACAGTCTTGCAGGAACCCCTACTTCAAAGGGCCTTGTATGTCCATTATGTTCTGCTATTGCTGTCTTGAAATTCTTAATAATTTTTGAACAAGGTGACCTAGTTATTATTTTGCACTGGGCCTCACAAATTATTTAGCTAGAGTTGGTGGGAGGTAGGAATTAACAAGCACACTTTGAGGGGGAAAACATATTTAATCCTCTATACATTCTTTTCACAGAATCAGGCCGACTACACGCCAGAAAGCCAAAGCGTTTCCTTTCCTCGCCTTTGTTATTTTCCTCAACTGGACCATTTTTTATGAAGATGAATGGGATATCCTAAAAAAGTAAGAGAAGGATCAGGAAAATGAATGATCAATTGAAATTATTTTTTATATTAGAGAAAAGAATACTAGTTTGGAAGGAATAATGCAGTTGGTGATTTTTTTAATATAAAAATGAAATCTTTTTGGATTCCATTTAAATAAAATATAAACCTAGGCCACTATAGAAACTTCCAGAGGAACATCTGCGGAGATTGCTGTCTTTTTAGTACTTAAATTTTGGTAAAGACTTAAATTTTAGGGAGGGCTTTTTCCAGAAATTTGATATTGATGAATTCATTGATTTGAAAGTGAGAAATGTGATGGTTCTTATCCCTGCTCTACTCTGGGAGGGAGTAGAACATAGTGTGAAATTCAAGGTCTTGAGAAAAGATGGATTTCAATCCCAGCTGAATTTCCTTGGGCACATTCCTTCAAGGACACCAAACCTCAGTTTTCTCGACTTTAAAACTGGGTAACTATTCATCTCATAGGGTTGATTAAACAAGATACTGTGTGTAAAATGTTTGAGGAATTGCAGGGATTTCAGTCAGCTGTTATTGCTGTCATTATTATTATCATTATTATTATCATTCCTCTCTCTTCTCTTCTGATAGAAGCCCTGTCTAAAAAGATCTAGTCTTTCTGTGAGTTTGGATAAAGTATTTAACATTTTGGTGCTATAATATCCTCATTTGTGAAATGGTTGTTAACCTAGCCCAACCCCTGACAGGTAACAGGCCCTCAGCAATACCATGTAAGTTGAGGTTCAGGGTTAGGAAGACTGGGAATGTGTGGCACACACCAGGAAATGTACGTACAATTCCCCCCACATAGCCCTTATCTCAACTGTATTTGAAAATTTTTAAAAGAGACTAATTTCCCTGACCCTGTATAAGAATTAGCAACCAAAGTATATGGTACTTTCAGCTTTCAAAGCACTTTTATGCATGATCACATCTGATGAGGTCATGCAGCTGGTAAATGACAGAGTCTGGAATCCTGACTCCAAATTATGTAATCTTTCTTCTTTATCACCTATTTATTCTATCAAACATTTGAGACGCATTGCAGTGCTGCCTTCAGGAAAATTACTTGTGCAAGATTACTTACAATAGATAGAAAAGCACGCTGTAGTCAAGAGTTGTTCAGTGCTTAGGAACTAAGCTCCCTTCTTCCCCCAGCTGGCGTTCATGTGTCATAAGGCTGTCAAATTGGAGAGAACAGGATCCAGACTGTGGATACAGGGGCCATACCCAAAGTCAATAGGGGCTTACTAAAGATAAATTCATTTGCATCCCAGTCCTATCTAAAAATTGCCCCTGACTTTATGAAGCAGTGTTGGTTTGAATTCCTAATTTCAGAAAAGCCTTATTATGTCATTATCATAAAATAAAGGCAACCCACCCCACGATAAAACTGTTACCACTGTCTTCTTGTAAACTGTTCCCTGTGGTGGACAGCACTTGGAAGAGATTTGTCAAACCTCTTAGATGTCCCATCTTCCGGCTCCGGTCTCACTGTACTTGGCCTCAGTCCTCTACTGGATGGACCCTGTGCTCCAGTCCAAACTCACCTTGTTTAGGTTCAGTGACCTTGGGGCCAGGCAGACAGGGCCAGGGACCTCTGACAGAGCTGCCCTCCTTTCGATGTTTACTCTTTCCTGTGGATAATGGCCTATTCATCTCACACCCTTCCTGCCTCTTACAGGGCCCACTGTGAGTGGCTGACACTCCAACACAACACTCCACATTATTGTCTTGCTGGTTGGCTTGCTGGGGAAAATTAACGCCTCCTTCCAGCCACCAAATTATGAGAAACGGCAGAGTGAGTTCCTGTCGCAGGTTTAGTCATAACTCCTCATCTTGCATGCTCAGCATTGGCAAAATTTGGATAATGGTGACAATAAACATAAACCAGTCATGTGAGAACCATTGCTACATATGTTATAAAACCTTTAGATTTTACCTTTTAACTCTCTATAGTCCTCTAGAAGTTTCCACATGGGAATTTTTTTTTTTTTTTTTTTTTAATTTAGTTAGAGAAATAGAACTTTGCCCCCTTCTGGTACAAATGGAACAAGAAAGACATTATACTTTCCTTTTTTTCCTTGCTGCCAGCAAGCTCAGAGATACTATGAGAACAATAGCAACTCTGGTAGCTAGCATATTTATCACCTCCTCCTTTCCTTTGTTCTCATTTTCTATTTTATCATCTTTTAAGTTGGTTCAAGTAATTTTTGAGAAAGGTAAAAATAAACAATTACATATATATGCAATGAAGGCTTAAAGTTTTCCAAAGGCATTCAAATACACCATCAAAACAGAAGGTCCCAAATATTGATATTTTGCAAGTATACTTAGGGAATAAACAGGCAGACCGAGCTTTCCTCATTTCCAAATCCATGACTTGAGTTGTGGTTCTTAAATTTCAGGGAGCATCAGTTTCCCCTAGAAGCCTTGTTAAAATACAGCCTGCTAGGCCCTACACTCAGAATTTTGATGCATTAGGTCTAGGGTGGGGCTTGAATATTTGCATTTCTAACAAGTTCCCAAGTGATACTGATGCTGCCAGATCAGGGACCAAAATGTGAGAACTATTGACTTGACGGAACTTTTCATCTTGTTAGAGAGACACATAAGTAAAGAAGATATTGAAATTAACACAACATTGTAAATCAACTATACTCCAATAAAATTTTCAAAAAATATTCATATAAGGTCTACTTAAGCATATGGACAAAGTAAAGGAGAAGAGAAAGTAGGTACCAAGGAGTAACACAGATAATGCGGAAAACAAAGGTCAAAGAGGATGAGGAAGCCAGAAAACTAGAGCTGTCCACAAAGGTTTTGAAAAAGGAAATGAGGCCGGGCCTGAGCCTGAGATGGAAGCCAGGTGGGGAAGGCAGGGCAAGAAGTGGGGTAGATTTGAACAAGATCAGGAAGCGGAAATGTTTACAGTGAGTCTAGGAAATGGTGCCCACAGAATGCACCATCCAAAGAGCCCAGTCAACGTTTGTTGAATAAATGAACAATGAAGATATTTGATTGGTGGAAGCACTGACTTCTTCCAAGAAACAGTGAGAATAAGAGAAATGTGACCAAGGAAGGACTGAATAGTGATAAGTTTTGAATGTGAAATCAACAGGTTTGATTTCAGGTTTTTAAACAATGAGAATTCATTGAAGTTTTGGGTTGCATACTGACTTGAGTGAAGAATATTTTTGAACATCTTTGTATAATGATTTTTTTTTTTTTTTTTTGCAGTACATGGGCCTCTCACTGTTGTGGCCTCTCCCATTGCGGAGCACAGGCTCCGGACGCGCAGGCTCAGCGGCCATGGCTCACGGGCCCAGCCGCTCCGTGGCATGTGGGATCTTCCTAGACCGGGGCACGAACCCGTGTCCCCTGCATCAGCAGGCGGCCTCTCAACCACTGCGCCACCAGGGAAGCCCTGTATAATGATATTATATATATATTTAATATTATTGATTTCCTGTGAGTTACTGCCCAAAAAATCAACACAAAGGAAGAGAGATTTCAAAGAAGGCATTAAAAGGAATTGGTCATAGAATGGTATGTAGGGAGGAGAAGAGAAAGTCAATAGAAGTCCGTATTTTCAAGCTTGGGTGAAAAGGCTTTGTCCGGCCTGTCAGGGAGATGCGCATCAGTGAAGCAGAATCACCCTTCTGGATGGGCTGGCTTCAGCCAGAGTCCAGAAGCCAGTGTTTCCACAGCCTTCTCAGGGCCTAGAACTTAGCAGCCCAATTCTATGGCAACCCTGGCAGGCCCCAGCTGGCAGCAGTGGAAATGGCAACAGCGAAGCCCTGTCACCACACCCTGGCGGCAAGTCCTGCCAAGAGGTGGAAGGGTCAGGCAATCAGCTCCACTAGACTTTGAGTGCAGTTGGAGGTGAACCAGGAGAAGATATTGCTCTAACAACCAAGACCAGCAGGAATGTCAAGGCAGCACTGAGGAAAGTTCAGAGGTAAGAATCCAGAGGGGCCTTTTGGTAAGGAGCGAAGACTGGAGGAGATTCATAGGAGATGAGAACGAATAGTTCCCTCAAGTTTAGAAAAGAGGTAGAAGAGAGAGGAGCCTGAGGGCTAGAGAAAGTTTTTTGAGAACAGTATGATTTGGCAAACTGGTGGCTCTGGGGAAAAGCAAAGGGGTTTAGCCATCAGAACAAGAGGATGGTGATCATGCATAGTAACTAAGAGGAAATTGGAAGAAAATGGCTCCTTAGAAGGTGTACAAGTGAAACAAAGAAAAAAATGGGTGCGTCTTCCATATACCTTTGATTTGAAGGTGATTTAGTCCATCTAAATGTGTGACAGATCACCAGACAGATCACGTTTCCTGTGTGCTACTGAATCAGAATAAACACAATCTGTTTAAATAGATATATCTTACATAATAGATCCGTTGTGTAAACAGCTTCTCAGTGTTCCCAATGTTCGGCCAGTTTGGAGAACTGATAAAGAGGACCCTGAACGGTACCCTGATTCAGGGAGCTGTGTGGTCTTCCCGCTGCCACAGCGGAGAAGCACTGGAGGGCAGCAGGAAAGTAGAAGGTCCAAGTAGGACCCTGTGTGGTCATGAGTTGCATGATACAAATGGAAAGCAGCATTTTGAAAAATCTATCAAGTTCAAAGATGGGGGATCTGGAAAGTAGCAGAAAGCTGTATCATTAAGTTTGAGGTAATTCAGCAGTAGGATCTGGAGGAGAAAATCGGACAACACAGAACATGCACGTCGAATTTGCACTTTGAAAATGGCCTGAGAATAAAGAGGACCAATTTGCTAATTATACCAACATACCTGTGGAAAGTGCTAGAGTGCCTACTATATGCTGAGCACAATGCAAGCAGTATTACAGTCTTTTTTTTGGCCGTGCCATGCAGCATACGGGATCTTAATTCTCCAACCAGGGAATGAAACCGTGTCCCCTGCATTGGGAGCTCAGAGTCTTAACCACTGGACTGCCAGGGAAGTTCTACAGTCATATTTTTATTTAATCATAATGAAGACACCATTAGGCAGGCATTACCTCTATTGTACTAGGGGAAAGTAATGCTCTGAAAAGTTAACTATCTTGTCCAGGTTTCTAATCCAATCCTGTGTTCCTTCTGTGACACTGTCCTGCCAACACAGAATATTCTTGTGTTCCTGTCTATGTTCCTTAAAGCCAGGCTAGTGGAGATGGCCTGTCTGACAAGAACCTTAACTCCACTTCTACAGCCCTGTGGCTGAAGGAACACCAAGGTGACTGTAAGAAAGGAAGGATACTATCCATCACACTTTCTTCCATGACAAAAGGATGCAGGGCTTATCCCACTGAAATAAAAGTAGGAATTAAACAAATGCATGGGTTACAGTTTTGTTTTTCTTCTACCATAGGAAATACGGGAAAAACAAAAGCAGACTTTGAACTCTCACCATGTTCTGTAAAGACATATTACTTTAAAGTCAGAATGAGTCAGCCAAAGAGAGGTCATTCTTAGCTTTCCTGAAGCTCTGTTTTTTCAAGCATACTCCCAAATATTAGATCCTGAAAAAAAGGGTTTATGATGTCCAAAGTAAACCAGCCAGAGGCAAGAGTAGCACTCAAATGTCTTTTTAATCATTGCTACTTTTCCTCCTACTTCTCAGCATGTAAACCTAACTGCCCTTCCACCAGGTGATTGTGACAAGCAATTCAACAACTTCAATAAATGTACGGACGTCAATATCAGCAATGGATTAAAATCTCTAATCATGGCCCAAAGGAGCACAGTATCACAATGAAATTCTGAAAATAATACTAGTTTAATATTTTAAAGTTTATTTTTAGAATATACATATATGTATGTGTATAAATTTATGTGTGCACACAAACTTCTTTTTCCAGTTCTAATATAGAACTGGTGGTCTAAAAAAGGGCTACAAAATGAGGTTAGCTTCCAAACCTTAGAGGCAGTGGCAGCTGTTGGGAGGAAAAGAGAGAGTCTCTGTCAGGTTGGGGTGTGACCATGGGTCTCTGTAACCTTTTATGACCAGAACAAAGGTGTGCGGAGGGCCTTTGGACGTGTTGGCAGTCGAAGTTCAGCCTGCCCTGTTTTCATCCTTCTTGGACAGGACCAGAGCGCCAGGTGTGATTCTTTGGTTCTCTGCCCAGGTTTGTAAGCCGTGCCAGTCACAGTCACAGCCAGAAAGAACATCTTGATTGTGAGCATATTGTACTGAGTCAGAGGAAGCCCCAACCAGGCACAGAGCTTTGGAAGATGGAGAGTTTCAGGCACTATTTTAGGGATAACACAGACTATCCTTAAGACCCAAAGGAAAAAGTCTGCCTTGTCATTAACCAAGGCGCAGAATGAAATTGGAATTGATGCACTTCAATTGCAAGTGTTTTTTTCATAATGATAAATCCCAACAATATTCTTTCCCTTCAGTTTTCTCACGGGTAGCCTTTAACACGGGAAACTGGATTGTTTAATTGATCTTATGACTTTTTGAAATATTATCATTTCCTTAAAGGAAAAAATAAAAGGAAACCGAAGTTCTTCAGACCATCCCATCGCTAGCAATGTTGATGTTGAAAGAAATTGACTGAGCCTTCCTAAAATGGGTACTTGTTCATTCAAAAACATTTCTCCTCTTTTAAGTGTTTTTGGCAATTAAAAAGAAAAAAAGCAATAACCCATATTAAAATGATTAAGTTGGAGGATGTTTGCTGTTATAGAGACAATGCTTCAGAGCTGAATAAATGTAAAAGTGAAACTTTTACTCATTATGAAAGAGTATTGTGATGTTTTCATCTGGAAATATATTCTGGAAATGAACTTTTCAAAATATATTCTTTAAGTCCTCAAGAATGTATGACTATGGAAAAAAATAATTACCTTTTCAACTTGAGAGAAGGAAAACTGTTGGAACAGTTTAGGCAGTGCCTATCCAATAATAAAAAAAGGTTTCTTGGACCACAGTTCATTCTCTAAATCTTCAAAAGCCTATCATTTATCATTAATTTTGAAATAAAACAGGAAATACCTGTACTAAGAGAACCTTTGAAAACAAGCAGAATAATTGGCAAGGAATATTTTGGGAGGCACTGACAATAATGTAATGCCTGGATTAGTCTTTCAAAAAAACATGAAATTGTAGCTGGGAGGCATATGTAGCTAAAGATGCAGCATTCCAGTGCTGAGCACTATAACTCAGTTTTCTTGATATTCTACATATTATTTAACAAAAAGCACATGGAAGATCTTCCCAGAACCCAACTGCAGAATTCCTCTGTGAATCAAACTTTGACTGCTATAGCAGAGCTCTTAGATATAAATGGCATAAAGATATTAAAGTCTTGTTGTGACAGGTAGCTTTTGACAATGAGGAAAAATACTTTAAAAGAATGTTACATACTTATATATGTGCGTGTTTATATGTATGTATAGAGTGGCTGGTATGTCTAGCCTGCCTCGTTCAAAAAACGGTGGCTGAGGGCTTCCCTGGTGGCGCAGTGGTTGAGAGTCCGCCTGCCGATGCAGGGGACACGGGTTCATGCCCCGGTGCGGGAGGATCCCACATGCCGCGGAGCGGCTGGGCCCGTGAGCCATGGCCGCTGAGCCTGCGCGTCCGGAGCCTGTACTCCGCAACGGGAGAGGCCACAACAGTGAGAGGCCTGCGTACCGCAAAAAAAAAAAAAAAAAAAAAAGGATGGCTGTACATATTTATCTTTTAATCTGGCTCCATCCTCCAATTGCTAATATCAATCTTTGGGATATAAGGTTTTGTAGGATTATCATTCTGATATTCATCTAATATGTCTGCACTTACTTTTCCCCAAATAGATCTTGGATTTTCCTACCTCTGTGACTTTGTTTAGGTTGGGCTCTTAACTTAGAATCATCCCTTTGGACTCCACTCTAAGTTCATTAAAATGGTACATCCTCTCCTGATATCTGCAGCTAGATACAATTTCCTTCATTAATTTTTTGTCTCTTTCTTATGACCTTGATTTACCTTGAATTAAGCTTATTAACTACTACATTTCTCTCCTTTTCCCCCTTCCCATACCCCCATAAACACTAGGTAGTAAATGTTTTAAAGGAAAATATTTTCTTTTCATCAGAAAAATGTTTGATGAGTTAAGAGTAAATTTTCCTGAATTGAATTCCTGAACTGAAGTTCATTAGAATGAGAAAATTCACTTTTTTT
>NW_020174922.1:4393433-4417000 GCF_003031525.2 Neophocaena asiaeorientalis asiaeorientalis | reverse complement strand
TTTGCGGTACGCGGGCCTCTCACTTCTGTGGCCTCTCCCGCTGCGGAGCACAAGCTCCAGACGCGCAGGCTCAGCGGCCATGGCTCACGGGCCCCGCCGCTTCGCGGCATGTGGGATCTTCCCGGACCGGGGCACGAAGCTGTGTCCCCTGCATCAGCAGGTGGACTCTCAACCACTGCGCTACCAGGGAAGCCCAGAAAATTCAGCTTTGATGGTTCTTTGGATCTTATTCAGAAATCATTTTTTTAAAGTGTTTAATGTGAAGTATTCAAGTTTTCTCTTCTTGTCTTCCCTATTAATTACTACATCTCCTTCCTCCATTCCTTCCTTCCTTCCTTCCATCTTTCTTCCACTACTAATGAATGCCAGTTATCTGGCAGTGACAAGGCACAAAGAGAAATAAGAAAAGCTGGATCAAAATTTCAATGTAATAGTTCTGACAAAGCTATAAATCATATTCTAAATTAAGACAAGGATGTACCAATGTATTTATCTTAACAAAAAAGATATTTTAAAACATTATCCCCAAAATGCTAAGTAGTCAAAATTTAAATTAATTCCAAGTATTTTCTTAAACCAGTTTCTCTTCATGCCTACTATTTTTCCAACAGATAAAAAATTATTCATAATATGACAAGAGCTTAATCCTAAACTATAAATTTTAGAAATGAAATTGGGAGAGAGGTAGTTTTGTATTACCCTCGCCCCAACCCCATTTTCCCAGTGGCTAGCATTGAAAAGGCAAACTGCTTAACCATTTTAAACTGCCTCAAAGGTCAAAAGTGAGTTATTCTGTCATCTGTTCACAAATATTTATCGAACACCTACTGCATCCAGGCAATGTTCTAGTTGCTAAATTTAATAAAAGAAAGGGAAGAAAATCATTTCAACCTAAATGAAAATTAATTCTACCTTTGAAGGACACTGGCTTAATTCATGTCAGTGTGGAACCAGATAAAACCCATGTCAGGGTTACCAGATAAAACACAGGACGCCTGGTTAAATTTGAATTTCAGATAAACAACAAATAAAAGTTTAGTTTAAGTATGTTGCATGCAATATCTGGAATGTACTTATATTAAAAAATTATCTGTTGTTTAACTAAAATTCAGATTTAACCAGACGTTCTGTATTTTCACTTGCTAAATCTGGCAACCTTAGTGAGAAAGGACTGGCTACATTGCTTCTTCCCTTTTGAAGATGCCAGTTGGGGCTGGGAGACTGAGACACAGGACAGGCAGCCCGGTGTTAGCAGGCTGGCTCGTGGAGGTGGAGGCTTTGAGTGCGTGCAACTATGTAGTGAGGGCAGAGAATCGAGAAGGAGGAGCTCACTACTTTGCATAATAGAATTATAAATTACTAGGGGGCTGAAACTGAGTACGAGAAAGGAAAAGAAGTGGGGTATGGTAGTAGGAGACCTGAGCTCATAACAGAAAAGTTCAGTTTTAGTTGTTCACACCTCTGTGGTAACTATTCTTCATCTTTCAAATCTACAGCAAAGTCTGCCGCAAATACACATGGATGCATACGTAAACAGAGGAATCAGGAATGTTTTATACAGTAATGTTCACTTCAGTCTTCAGGGCTTTAACTAGTTCTTTGAAGTTCCAGCCATACTGCTTTACTACAGACATAAACAAGGTAAGTTAGATCAATGATTTTCAGTTTTGTTCTACTTTGCTCCCTGGCCCAGCTATAGCTATAGAATTCTTCGTCTTCTGGAGTTGGCTAGGATAGCTCTTTATCCAAATGGTAGGGAGTCTGTGTTGGGTTTTGCCCAGGGTCCTAGGGCCATCCCAAATATATGCAATAAGTACCCAGAAGAAGGCTACCCTTTCCTTCCTAGAAGCCAGTAAAGTTCTGCCAAACTTCATGCCTGTGGCTCTTACTCCAGAGGCGTGTAGAAATTGTTTTCTACTGATTGTTCCCAAGGGCTGAAGCCAGTGTCTGATGTTTCCATGGCATTATTAGATGACAGATACCTAAATACCATCACGAAAAGATCATCCATACCTCACAAAAACAGACATATAGATCAGTGGAACAAAATAGCGAGCCCAGAAATAAACCCACACACCTATGGTCAATTAATCTTTGACAAAGGAGGCAAAAATATGCAATGGAGAAAAGACAGTCTCTCTTCACCAAGTGGTGTTGGGAAAGCTGGACAGCTACATGTAAATCAATGAAGTTAGAATACTCACTCACGCCATATACAAAAATAAACACAAAATGGTTTAAGGACCTAATTATAAGACATAACACCATAAAACTCCTATAAGAGAACATATGTAAACTATTCTCTGACATAAATTATAGCAATATTTTCTTAGATCAGTCTCCCAATGCAAAAGACATAAGAGCAAAAATAAACAAAACAAATGAGACCTAATAAAACTTAAAAGTTTTGCAGAGCAAAGGAAACCTCCAACAAAATGAAAAGACAACCTACAGACTGGGACAAAATATTTGTAAAGGATGTGACAAACAAGGGGTTAATTTCCAAAATATACAAACAGCTCATACAACTCAATATCAAAAAAATCCCAAACCACCCAATCAAAAAATGGACAGAAAACCTAAATACACATTTCTCCAAAGAAGACATACAGATGGCCACCAGGCTCATGAAAAGATGCTGCAATTGCTAATTATTAGAGAAATGCAAATCAAAACCAGAATGAGCACAGGGACTATAATCAATATTTTGTAATAACCTACAAGGGAAAAGAATCTGAAAAAATACACATATATATGTAGAACTGAATTACTTTGCTGTACACCTGAAACTAACACAACATTGTAAACAAACTATACTTCAATTTAAAACAAACAAACAAACAAAAACAGGACTTCCCTGGTGGCGCAGTGGTTGAGAGTCCGCCTGCCGATGCAGGGGACGCGGGTTCGTGCCCCGGTCTGGGAGGATCCCACATGCCGCGGAGCGGCTGGGCCCGTGAGCCATGGCCACTGAGCCTGCGCGTCCAGAGCCTGTGCTCCGCAACGTGAGAGGCCACAACAGCGAGAAGCCCGCACACTGCAAAAAAAAAAAAAAAAAAAAAAAAGAAATGAGGAAACACCTCACACCGGTCAGTATGGCTATCATCAAGATGTCTAAAAATAACAAATGTTAGCGAGGATGTGGAGAAAAGGGAACCCTCCAACACTGTTGGTGGGAATTTAAATTGGTGCAGCCACTATGGGAAACAGTATGGAGGCTCCTTAAAAAACCAAAAGTAGAGGTACAATATGATCCAGCAATCCCAGTCCTGGGTATATTATCTGGAAAAGACGAAAACTAATTCGAAAAGATACATGCAACCCAATGTTCATAGCAGCACTATTTACAATAGCCAAGACATAGAAACAACCCAAGTGCCCGTTGACAGACGAATGGCTTAAGAAGATGTGATATAAAAAAGAATGAAATATTGTCATTTGCAGCAACATGGATGGACCTAGAGAATATCATACTAAGTGAAGGAAGTCAGACAGAGAAAGACAAATATTATATGATATCACTTATATGTGGAGTCTAAAAAATGATACAAGTGAATCTATATACAAAAGAGACTCACAGACACAGAAAACTTACGGTTACCAAAGGGGAAAGGGCAGGGAGGGATAAATTAGGAGTATGGATTAATAGATACAAACTATTATACTATACATAAAATAGATAAGCAACAAGGATTTACTGCCTAGCACAGGGAACTATATTCAATATCTTATAATAGCCTATAAAGGAAAATAATCTGAAAAATATATACATAACTGAATCACTTTGCTGTACACTTGAAAGTAACACTATACTAAATCAACTATATTTCAATTAAAAAAAATTAAACCGGGCTTCCCTGGTGGCGCAGTTGTTGAGAGTCCGCCTGCCGATGCAGGGGACACATGTTCATGCCTCCGTCTGGGAAGATCCCACATGCCGTGGAGCGGCTGGGCCCGTGGGCCACGGCCGCTGAGCCTGCGCATCTGGATCCTGTGCTCCGCAGCGGGAGAGGCCACAACAGTGAGAGGCCCGCGTACCACAAAAAAAAATTAAACCAACAAAAAGTTCAGCCACACCTGCCTGGGCTTTTTTGATCAGGGCTCTCAGTTACATGGAGTTTCTCCATTCCCTCTGGATCTCTGGGATTCTGTATCTCAGCTGGCTGTCAGCTTGGATGTCCTGCCAGCCCAGACTTCTGCTCTTTTGTGGCTGGACTCATCTGGAGAGCCTTGGGTACGAGCTTCGTCCACACTACGAAGGCTAATTCTCCCCCAGCTGTAATTCTGAAGCTTTACCTTTACTCTGTTCCTTTCAGTTTGGAACCCTCCCCTAAGATCTGGAATCTAAAATATATTGGATTAATCATGTTGTAATTTTTCAGCTTCTCTCTTTGACAACCTCTTTTGCTCCCTCCCTTGAGGCTCATGGCTCCCTCCCTCAGCCTTGTCACCATTTCGTCTTGTCCTCTGACTTCCCTCTTGGAACCTGAACGCAGACAATCTGACACTCCCCTAATTCCATATTTCATTTTATGTCTTGGAGTTAAGAAGGATATGCTTTAGACCAAGTGTCAGAATTGCTTGCGTTCACCTCCACCAGAGAGTGGGTAGAAGAAAAAGATCACACGTGATGATGCTCACTGCTGTGGCAGACAAACTCACAGACCTCAGCGGCTACATACAACAAAAACGTATGTCTTGCCCACATAACAGAAAAGGTTGACGGAGGGCTCTTCCTCTACATGGTAACTCTGAGACCAGAGTTGTTCTATTTTGTGACTCTACCATCTCTTAGGGCTTCAGATTCACACACATTCAGTCCACACATTGGGAAAAAGAAGGTGGAGAACATGACACACACTCACTTCTTAAAAGTTCCTGGTGGAACCACATTTTCACCCAGAAGCAAGGGCCTA
Source organism: Neophocaena asiaeorientalis asiaeorientalis (assembly GCF_003031525.2). Lineage (NCBI taxonomy): Eukaryota > Metazoa > Chordata > Mammalia > Artiodactyla > Phocoenidae > Neophocaena > Neophocaena asiaeorientalis. The sequence goes on along the minus strand of NW_020174922.1, from coordinate 4,412,084 downwards.
AGAAATGTCTGTGACCCCTGACCTGGCAGCCACTATTCAGTGACAATTCTACAGCATGGAAATGGACATTGAACTGTCTCTGCCACCGATGGTAATCTTCGGGTGTCTCAACCAAATATACAGTTTCCACCCTAAGAAAAAATTAATACATAAAGATATTAGGATATCATCCTTCAAATAGACCAAATAAATTGTGAATTAAAAGGCTTATGTAAAAAAAAGGAATGAAAAAAAGTGATTTGAGGATTCTCTGAGTATTTTATCTATCGATAGCGTCCCTTCTATATATATAACAGTATACATAACGGTATATAACTGATTTCTCAGTCCCCTGTAGCTAAACATAGATAATTGAGATTCGACAGCATGTAACTGGTTTCTTAACCACCTATATAGCTAAGCACACCTAGTTGAAATAAAGTAAACCCAAGGGATATCTGAGAGCCTTCTCATTTCTGTTACTGTAGATAAGGTAAAAGCAGAGGCATATAGTTCTAAGAATATTCACTAAGCAGATTTATTCATTCCACATACATTGAGTGTCTACTATGTCTCAGTCATTATCCTAGGCGCTACAAACATTAGAACCATAAGCAGGCGCCCTGCTCTCACTAAGAGATAATGGAGAAAAAAGCGCATGTCGAAGTGATTCCGTTTTTGAAATTAGACGATGCTGAGTTTATCCTTTGAGAGAAGAGGTCTGGATGTCAGAACCTGCTACGGTCTATTTGAAGAAAAAAGCCTTAACAAATGTTGTATAGATTAACTGTATTCTTTGGGGGTAGAATCTATGTCTTTGATTATCAGGGTTGGTCATATTATTAAAGTGTAGAGAGCTGCCCACATGATACGCTTTGAGAAGGTATGCAGAGTCCTTGATGGCAAATCATTTCCTATGAGTAGCTTGACTTGGAAGGCCACAACTTACTGAGAAATTAACATATGGGGCTAGTTTTGGGCATTATCACTCTGGGCAGTAGTGATCGAACTTGTGAGAGAAAGAAGAGCTAAGGAAATGGACCAGAGAATCAAAACATTGAAATAGAGAAAGAGGGGAGGCTGTCCTGGGCTAGCCCTGTAAATAGGAGTGAACCTAGTGTAATCCTGAGGCAGGAGTGAGAAAAAAATGACTCCTTCTAAGAGTCACTGTTAATATAAGTCTTTGCTACTCAAGAGAACGCATTCAATCCCCAGGCATGTTAAGGAAAAAAGTAAACCTTAAATACCTTAAGAATGAATTGTGAATCTTTCTTCAGGATTTTGAAGTGGAGTAATTGATTTGAACGGGGCTTTTTTATACCATTAGGGATGGAAAATTGGCATGAGTGTCCATTGAGAACAGCGATGTGCAGGCTTGTCGTCAGATTGCCAAGTACATAATGTATTTTTTCAGAATCTAAAACCCCACCACATCTTTGGGTTTTCCTTGGTTGAGCTGAGCTTTTATCAGGAGCCTTGTCATGAAGATCCACTAGCTGGAAATAATATCTCCATCCTCCCACTTCCTCTTATTCCTCTTCTATTGCATTTACTGTATTTTATGGTGGATTGATATTTGTGAACCCCTTATTTCTCTTACCGGATGGGAAACTGTTGGCAGTAAAATGTGGTGGTTAAAGACATTCTGGAGTCAGACCTACCTGGAGGAGCCCTACCCAGGCCACTTAATAACTATGTGACCGCAAAGTAATAGTCAATCTCTCTAAGCCTCAACTTCTTTCTCTGAAAATGGACATTGTAAGTCTGTGAAATACCAATAGCATGGTACTTGGAATAGGCACTCAATGAGTGTTAGCTGGTTTTATAGGCCCTTTTCCTTTGTTACTTTATTTAATAACTTCAACCTCAGGAAGCCAGTGTTCTTAAAGCCATTTTCCTAAGGAGAGCTCTGTGTTGCAGAGGTTATATAAACTTTCTCAATATTACATAGCTGATTGGTAGGAGAATCTGAACTTGAACCCAAATTGTGTTTGGGCGACCTCTCTTTCCAAAACAGCAGGGTCCTCTATTTACTCACATCAATAGCTGACTTATACTGTGAGGTTTTAATGACAACTTTTGTGTGTCTTGTTTCTTCCCAGTGAAAGAGATAGGCTCTAGTATGGATGGATCTTGGCTCAAGTATGCCTCTGTTCATCACAGAAATTGTTTAGTAGGCATTCAAAGCTTTACAACTTGAAAATTGAGAACATATACTACCTTTAATTCTGAGCCATGATTTGTTAATATAAGCAAATATTTAAATTGTTCTCATTCAACAATGTTTCACTGATGCCATGGTGCTAGAGTTCATATATATTGTAAAACTATAAGAAGGAAATAATTAAATTACATTTTCTGAAAAAATATATAATAGTCTCTAAATTTTATCTCTCTGTAGCTTAAGAATCAAAAGCCAGAGAATAGGGACTTCCCTGGTGGTCCAGCGGTTAAGACTCTGCATTCCCAATGCAGGGGCCTGGGTGTGATCCCTGGTCAGGGAGCTAGATCCTGCATGCCGCAACTCAGAGCCCTCATGCTGCAACGAAGATCCCACACGCCACAACTAAAGACCCAACGGAGCCAAATAAATAAATAAATATTTAAATGTTTTTAAAAAAAAGCCAGAGAATATCTAATTTAATTTTGTGGATATTTCCCCCAAAGGGGTTCAGATGATGATGATGACACGAAATCATGCTAAAATTTCTTCAGTTTAGTTATTCCTCCCCTAAAAAGGAAGGGCAGACAATGGAGATTTTTAAAAATTTAAACAGTATTCTAATGCAAAGCGAGTTTTACTTTTTAAATAGCCGATTTTGCAAGAAAATATATAGCTCATTTTTATCACCCATCCTGATTTCTCTGCAAATTCTATCACAATCATAAAATGGTAATTTACTGCTTTTTTAAAGAACATATTTTACCAAGAAGGAATTAAAATAACAATTACTTTTAATTGTTTCTGCTCAGACACTGATCATAAGTCCCCAATTAATTTACACCACTACAGAAAATATTTTAGCTCTGAAATATTCTTTATTCCACATAATATTTGGAAAATTTCTCAGTTGATCCCACCTGCTCATTTCAGTGGGATATTTCTCTGGTCAGTCAATAATTCATCCAACACTTATTGAGTGCCAAATACATGCTAGGCCCTGTGTTCAGGCTGAGGGACACAGGCTGAAAAGATTATATTCCCTACAGTCAACAATCTCTCAGCAGACATTTAATGAATAATTTTATTTTCTTGTTATAGTCAAATAAGCAGATACGAATACCTCTAAGCCTCATTGAGTTACCTCTGTTTCACATATGTCTCTCTTGATGTAAGACTCGACTATTTAATGCACTCAATGCACTGTTAAAGATTTTTAACCCTGAGTCTGACGTTTTATTAGTTTCATTGTAAGCTACATTTGCTGATCCCAGTGAAGGCTTTTCATCATTCATTCACCTGATAAATATTTGAGCGTCCGTGTGTATAAAGTTAGTTTCTCAGCAGGCTAAAATGAGTGGTATGACCAGTAAGTGGGTGCAAAAAATTAATGGAAAAGGTAGGGGCTTGAGCTGGGACTTTGGGTAGATAGAAAGGAAAATATATTTTCCAGTTACTCGTACTTGCATCAGAGTTAATGAAGATGATACCCATTTAACTGGATGAGTATTTCCTCTTCTAAAGGGACTTGACAGCCACCATGCCAGGGATGTATTATTGAATAGGACTTTCATCCAGAATGCTTTTCTTCCTCCTTACCCTGAAACTGCATTTAAATGACCATGGGGACCCTGCAGCCACTTCCTCAAAGCTTCTGGCCAGCTTCAATCCATTAGGTCCTAGCTTCCTGTCTGGTCCTTCTCCAGAGTCAGAAATATGCACCAAAATATTAACAGAGGCTGGAGTGAAGTGTACATGAAAATAACGTACATTCAATATTATACAATTCTATAATATTTTTACTTTTATAGCCCAGAGTATATTTGCTTTTTTAAAAAAAAGTTTAAAAAATTAAAAGATTGTAAAACCACATTCTCGAGTCAAAGGCAGCTCCCAGATCCCAAAAGCGCCTCCAAGTCTTAACACTCAAAAATGTAAGAAATGTAAATGGACCTAGAGGGAAGGAGAGCTTTTATAGTTCAGAATTTCTCCACTCACTCACTCTCAGCTTTTCCTTGCTAAGGTGACTCTTTCCACATTTATTCAGCAGGTCTGTCCAGCCACTCTCGCTATGGAGATAATATAAAGGAGATAAAGAAGAGGCTCTGTGTGACTATAAGGTCTTTAACTGAGGAGGGGGGCGGGAAAAAAAAGGGGTGTAAGGTAAATTAAAGGAAGTAGTTAACACCGGTCTGTGGACATCTAGCCCTGGGAGGTTCAGTTATTGGCCAGTGTCATAGTTGTACATACAAGCATCAGAACCAGAAGTCAGGTTTTCTTCCTGCAAATCCGAGTTCTTCACACAGCTGCCTTGGAGGGTTTTTGTGGTTCAAGTCTTCCCAGTCTAAGACCTTAAAGCCAGTTGTGAATGGTGATTGATTAGAGGTTTTCTGAGGACAAACTGTACCAAACATATGAGCACTTTTGTGAGTCCGTAGAGAGCTTGCACCCTTCAGGTGATCTGTTTACGAATAATGAATTGTTTCTTGCTAACATTCTCTGCTCTCCGCACATAAGTTGCACCATACCTAGAAGCTGAGTTTTTCTAGGATGGGTGTGCTGGCTGAAGCCAAACCCCTGAGATGGAGGAAGTCCACCACCTGGGATACCTAATCCTCCACCTTCTCTACCTCCAACTGTGCTCTGTGGGGATCCTTTGACTGGGAGCATCTTGCAGTGTGTGATCTGAATGTGGGTCCCTCCATTTTAGTCTCTGCTCCATTATCGACTCCCTGGATCACATAGTCCTCTTCAAAATCTTGTGTGTGGTTTCCCTGAGTCTGTGAAGATAAAATAGAGCAGCAACACACCTTAAAGCTTCTTGGAATAAATATATGTATAGATACTTTGCAGTTCAGATTGATGTGTTTTTAGCACTTCATCCTAGCATAGCCTCTGTTGGTCAAGAACATTAGTGTTCCATTACTGGAATAAAATTTGGTGGCATGCCAAGTGTCTTCTGATTTCACATCAAAGTGGGAAGGATAGCCAACTTGAAAGAGTAAACTAGCATCTGTGAAGTTCCCTGTCACTGAGATAGCTGATTTCATATTGACATTTTCCAATTTCCTCATTTGCTTTTGCTTTTCTCCCAAAGAAGCATATTTATTGTTATTTTGGATCCGGTTTTGTGATGTTGGTATTGAGACAGTTACGTAAACAAGTTGCGAGGGATTATTAGTTTATCAGTAGAAGGATGTCTGGTCCATTGCCAAGATGCATTGATCTGTTTATTATGACTCTACCCTGTAGAGTGGCAATTTAAAAAAGACCCTAAGTGGTCTTAGGGTTTCACTTATAGAAATCCACCGGTTCATTTATTAACCCACATTTGAGGACTAACTCACTGTATAATCTTACCAGCATTATTATGACAGTTGTTATCGTCCACCGCAGCCAGGGAACAATATCCCAATTATACGTTCTATTGTTTCACTTGTGATATGAGAGAAATACAAATTGTTGATGATAATTATGTTGATTTTCAGCACTTTGCAAATTAGTACATTAGTACATTTAGAAATATAAATATACCCGAAGGCTAATATGTGTGTTGGGGCTAGTTAACAAGTATTTATTGAGTGTCTATGGTGTGTGTGGTGGACTCGAAGAGGCACAGCGTAGGGATACCAGCAGCGGAGTAAAACAAACAAGGAAGCTGACCGGCCCAGGGTACAGCTTGTGCTGCATAAAAATGAAACGTACCTTACTGACGTAGTCTTTTCTGGTAACAAACGGCCCTGAAACTTAATGGCATAAAGCAGCAATTCATGATTGCCCACAGTTCCGTGGGCTGCCCGGGCTGTTCATCGGCTGGTTTTCCCTGGGCTCAGCTGTCCTGGGAGTCAGCTGGCTGACACATGATGGCAGCTGCTGCTGGCTCTGGGCTGGGCCCATACAGCTGAAATCCTCCCGCGCATCCATTTCTACCTTACTGGCATTAGTGCCATCAATTTCTTGTATGTTCTTCTAGAGGTGTGTTATTCATATACCTGCAACTACATAGAGATATTTCCCTTTCTCCTCCTTTTTTATACAGAAGGTAGCACACTGTAGATCTCCTTCGCCTTGCTTTGCCCCCTAATTATATCTTATTCCATTTTAGTATTTAAAAGATGGTCATTCTTTTTTAGAGCTACATAATACTCCATGGTATAGCTGTACTACACTTATTTAATCAGTACCCTATTGAATGAGATACCTTAGGTGGTTTCCTATCTTTTGCCATAATAAACGAAGCTACGAGGTGACATTACCATGTCACTTTCTTTGAGTAGAGGTATAACTATAGAATTTTGTCAAAGTTCAAAGTATATACGTATTTGTAACTTTGTTAAATGTCAAAGTGCCTTCTGTAGCAGCTGAACCAATTTACGCTTCTATCAGAAGTGACTGTACATGGCTGTTCCCCACACCTTCGGCAGGTGTTATCAAATGGTTGTTACTGACTTTAGTAATTATTATTACAACTTGTTTTTCTACTATGCCTTAAAGTCAACAAAATACTTTTACGCACTCTGAGTTCATACAACGGTGGGTTAGGTTTCATTATTCTAATCTCCCTGGTGATGATCTGAAGGACCAAATGTCCTCTATAACTCGCCTAGATTTGTGCAGAAAATAGGGGTCAAAATCAGGTCTGAAACTGGGAGATTGGGACTGATGTATACACACTACTATTTATAAAATAGATAAGTAATAAGGACCTACTGTATAGCACAGGGAACTCTACTCAATGCTCTGTAATGACCTATATGTGAATTGAATCTAAAACAAGAGTGGATATATGTATATGTATAATTGATTCACTTTGCTGTACAGCAGAAACTAACAGAACGTTGTAAATCAACTATACTCCAATAAAATTTTTTTAAAAAACGGGCTTCCCTGGTGGTGCAGTGGTTAGGAATCCACCTGCCAATGCAGGGGACACAGATTTGAGCCCTGGTCTGGAAAGATCCCACGTGCTGCAGAGCAACTATGCCCGTGCGCCACAGCTACTGAGCCTGTGATCTAGAGCCCACGAGCCACAACTACTGAGCCTGTGAGCCATAACTACTGAAGCCTGTGCACCTAGAGCCCATGCTCCACAACAAGGGAAGCCACTGCAATGAGAAGCCCGTGCACTACAGCGAAGAGTAGCCCCTGCTCACTGCAAGTAGAGAAAGCCCATGCGCAGCAACAAAGACCCAACGCAGCCAAAAATAAAATATATAAAATAAATAAATTTATATAAAAAAAAAATCAGGTCTGGAACCCAAGTCTTCTAGTTCCAAATCAGAACTTTCAGTAGTCAAATGAAGCAGTTATAAAATTTGCTAGAAACTAACCTGCCCCATCAACATACCCCCTGCCATTACCCTCTTCTCCCGGCTCCTGGCAAGCACCAATCTACTTTATGTCTCTATGGATTTGTCTATCCTAGATATATCATACGACTGGAATCATACAATACATAGTCTTTTGTGTCTGGTTTCTTTCACTTAGCATGTTTTTAAGATTTGTCCATTTTGTAGCATGTATTAGTTTACATTCCTTTTTATGACTGAATAATACTCCATTGTGCGATATTCCATATTTATCTGTTCATCAGTTGATGGACATTTGGGTTGTTTCCACTTTCTGGCTATTATGAATATTGTTGCTATAAACAATCCTGTAGAAGTTTTTGTGTGGACATATATTTTCAATTCTCTTGGGTATAATATACTTAGGAATGGACTCTATGTTTAACTTTTTTTTCCAAAATAACTATACCATTTTGCATTTTCACCTACAGTGTATGAGGGTTCCAAGTTCTCCATGTCCTTGCCAACACTTGTTATTATCTGTCTTTCTGGTTATCACCATTATAGAGGGTGTGAAGTGGTATCTCAATGCTATTTATTTTTTTAAATTTTAATTGTGGTAAATACACATATAAAATTTACCATCTTAATCATTTTTAAGTGTACAGTTCAGTGGCATTAAGTACCTTTATAGTGTGCTACCATCACCAATATTTATCCACAGAACACTCTGCATTCTGCAAAACTAAAACCCTGTACCTATTAAACAATAACTTCACAGTCTTGTCTCCCCTCAGCCACTGGCAACCACCACTCTATTTTCTGTCTCTGTGAGTTTGATCAGCTTAGGTACCTTAAGTAAGCTGAATCACATAGTACTTGTCATTTTATGACTGTCTTATTTCACTTAGCTTAATGTCTTCAAGGTTCATCCACGTTGTAGCATGTGTTCAGTGTGGTCTTTATTTACATTTCCCTGATGACTAATGATGTGTATGTGCTTACTGGTCATTTGTACATTTTCTTTGGAGAAATGTCTATTCAAATCCTTTCACTGTCAATAATTTAATGACTATTCTGGACTAAAACCCACTTTTTGAATCACCTGCAACAAATCTTTAAGTACTTCCTCATTTTTTCCCTCTAGAATTCATACAAAGAGGTATATTACTTAATCACAATCTTTGGGCTAATAGAGGCTCAGTAATAATTGCTGTTCATAATAACTGGAAGTCCTAATCAATCCCGATGTGCCTTCTGGCCTAATAAAAAATGTTATGTTAATTAGAAATAAATAATTTTAGTATTTATGTCTGTTTTAATCAGTCTGATTCTTAAAATTAAAAATGGTTATATATTCAATTAACATCTTATTCCTTTTATTCCTCGTTTCAATCCATCTTATACATTGCTGCCTGAGTATTTTCACCGGTGTAAATCTGATCATGTCACTCTCCAGTTCAAAAGCTTCTCTAGCTCCCCATTGCCAACCAAATTAAATACAATCTTCTCCTGTAATTCAGATCTTTCCATTTTTTGCTTTGACTGAAGAAACCCCGTAAGAAATATATTTGATATTGTATAAAGAATGAGAACACAAGCATATACATAAGCAAATATGTACTTACACGAAGCATATCTTTCACAAAAACTTCCTACCCTTACAGCATACAATGCATTCTGATATTTTGAAAAAAATTTTAAACTACGTAATGAGACTTGCTAAATTGATTTTCAAAACTCAAGTTTAGAAAAGATGATCCTACAGCATGGCCAACCGCGGCATGTTTCTTCAGAGTTTGGTAAAACCTACTCCAGTGTTTCCCAAACCTAGTTGCACATTAGAATCACTTGGAAAACTAAAATAATTTTTTTAAAAAAGCAACCTAACCGAGATCTTCACCCTTGAAAGTTCTCATTCATAAGGTCTGGGAAGGAGCCCAGAAATCTGTGTGTTTTTTTTGTTTGTTTTTTGTTTTTTGCGGTACGCGGGCCTCTCACTGCTGTGGCCTCTCCCGCGTCGGAGCGCAGGCTCAGCGGCCATGGCCCACGGGCCCAGCCGCTCCGCGGCACGTGGGATCCTCCCGGACCGGGGCACAAACCCACGTCCCCCGCATCGGCAGGCGGACTCTCAACCACTGCGCCTCCAGGGAAGCCCCTGTGTTTTCATTAAAAGCTCCCCAGTTGATTTAGTTGTGTGGCCAGGTTTGAGAACAACTGCTCTCACCATGTATTACCTGCCTTTCCCCCATCCCAAACAAATACTTCTTGCTTCCTGCACATTCTTTCTTCACACGTTTACTTTCCTCCACCTGGAAATCCCTCTGCCTGTTGATATCTTTCTAGGCCCACCTCAAATACCACTTCCTAGTTATTTCTCGAACCAGAACAGTCTCATTTCCCTAGACTTCCCACAAGTCTAATTTGGGTCTTGTTGAGGACACTTCTCTTACCCCGCCTCACTGTGCGAATCTTCCTACTACATTGTAAGCAACTGCATTATAATTACCCCTCAGCAGGAGTACAATGGCCACTCCAAGTCAGGATTTGATAAACTTACTTGAACTGGAGTTGAAATGGAACCTTTCATCCTGGGCCCAAGCTAGTTAATGGAGATTTTAAACAACACGGGACTTGGATATATTTTAATGTGATAATAGGGGCATAAATAGGTGAAAGTAAAGCCTTTCTGCGTGTGATATTCATGCAGTCTGGCTTTTGGTTAGCTTTTCCCATCACTCTGCTCATCACAGTCTCCACAGGAAGACACAATGACCAGGTCTAAATGCCCATATCCAAAATAGACTAAAATTCTCCCCATCTTACTTGATGTTAGGTTCCCTTATGTGTTCCTACTCTCTGTGACTGGAGGTTTCCAGATCACGTCTCTGAGCTTGAAGCAAATGAAAAACCCTAAGTGTTTTGTTCCCATCAGATTTGGCTGCACATGTTCAGAGCACCATTACAATATTATGTTTTCCATTTTGCATGGGTATAAATTAAAGAACAGAGAGGATTTGATTAGCTCAAGATCCCAGAGTGACTGGCAATGATGGGAATAAAGACTTGTTCCCCGGATTCCTGGCCCAGTTCACCCTGCACCAAACCACAGGTATGCTGCCTTTTTGCTGCTGAGGCCATACAGCGTTCCTTGGAGGGGATACCATTAGCTCGGGGAGGATGAACGCACACAGGGAGGCTTCCAGAGAGGCATTTGGAGAGTCAGAGTAAGGGCCAATGGTGTCCTGGAAGTTTGAGTGAGCATTTCTGAATATGATTTAGAAAATATGTGGTTAGCAAATACATAATGGGGTACTGGGTTACTTATTTTGAGTGTCAAGCTACTTCGCATTTATGGGTAATATCTAGTCCTGCATGTCCATCTCCTACTGTGTGTAATGCAAACAAAATAAGCCACTATAACGTTTTTAAAGGGATGCTGTCATTTGAATTTTTAGGAAATGCTAGAACTCTAAAATGACACGAATGACAAAGCAAAGGTGGTGTAGGGATCAAGTTCTAGAACTTGGTATCGGCATTTACAATGACTGTAAATTCCAGCCTCTAGATAAGTCTTGGAAGAGGGAAAATCATTGAGGATTCCCACCATGTACCCAAGGTCCTATGTTCCCTCAGTTCAACAGTGGATTCTCTGGTTGATGAATCTTACCTCATCTGAAATTACAGACATCTTCGGGTCTTTCCTAATTTACATAGAAGGTTTTGACTGAATACACAGGTTGTCTCTGCAAAGCTTCTCACTCCAACTTTAACCCTTCCCACTATTTTCCTTCTCTCAGGACAAACCAGCCACACTGATCTTTAACTTCCTTCCTTACCTCAGGGCCTTTGTAGGTATTGTTTTCTCTGCCTTGGGGGAACTTCCCACTGATCTTTACATGGTTTGTTAAGATTCTAATCTCAGCAGAGTATCACCTCCTCAGGGAAGACTTGATCATCCAATATAACATTTTACTCCACAGGTATCCACTACCAACACCCCACACCTAGTCACTCTGGATCACTACACCCTATTTTATTATCATTAAAGCATTTATCACAGTTTGAACTTGCATTTGTTAACTTGTGTCTCTCCCATGAGATAGTAAACTCAGGAAAAGTAGATGACTTTTTACCCTAGTCATGGCCTTATCTTCAGCACCTAGAGCAGTGCCTGGCAATCTAGTAAGTGCTAAATAGATATGTGTTGGGTAAATGAAATACCCATCAATGATGTCACTTGGGAGAAATGCCACTTCAACCCATGGATTGCTCTAAGAAACTGCCTAATAATGATCTTTGGAATGACTTCAGCAAGTGCATTAGGTAATATCCCCCAAATGCGGGCTGCGGCATAGTAAACATTAGTCAGGCTTCCCAGTTCACCCAGGAAGATGAACTCAGAGTTTGCATAAGCAGTGGGGTCAGCTTTCTACTGGACAATCTCTTCTGCATAGGCAGTAAAGGATGGAGGGCAGGTGTCCTGGGCTTCGGGGAGCAGCTGGACCCTAGCACGCTGTGCCTGATGCAAGCAGCAGAAGAACTCTGACGAAAAGCAGAGGAAATTACAGTTGTCGGGACTTGTGGTCACAGGGCATGTGTTGCATTTGCAAGGTCATCATGGGATAATTCAGGGTGTAGCTTGCACACATTCTGCTGCTGAAAGGGAGAGTTTTTTTTTTTTTTTCCTACCACATCCGACACATGGTTTGCCAGAGGAAGGGCACGAGATCAGCAGCAGTGATGAGCTGGCTTGGCGTTTTTAGGCCACAACTCTACTAACCCAATGACTCCCTCCTGACTCCTCTAAAGGAGCCAAGAGAATTTATTCATTACCAAGTGTGAACAGCACTCACACAAAGCCACCAGGCTGCTTTTGCCTGCTATGCCAAAAGGTACGTCTCAAAAAACCAAAAAAACAAAAAACTTAAATAATAACGCTGTCAATGCGTATTGTACTTAAAACCTTTGGGATAGAAAATTTATTTCTAAGCTAGAAATAAACACAAGTTTTATTTCTCCATTATAAATCTGGAAATTAAAAGAGAATGAAAAACCATAATATAAGGCTGCATTTGGAAAAGCACACAGTGTACTTAATATGTATAAAGTAGATAGAGGGCCAAACTAACGCTCAGTCCTGTTTGCTGGCTGGGGGTGTGTATGACGACTACGTAACTAAGTGACTGGGACTCCCCAAAGTCGTTGGTGATATAAGAGTCAGAATTTAGGGGACCAGACGGTCAATTAGTACCTATGCTGGTTAGTGGACAAACATTGACACAGGAACTAGTAGCTTGTGGTATAATCCTATGTTTCCTTTTTTATTGTTGTGCTTTGTGGCCTTTGTAAAGTTACTTAATCTCTTGAGCTCTAATTTCTTTGTCTGTCAAATGGAAATGATAACTACCTCAAGGGGTTGTTGAGAAAATGAAATGAGACAATCTGGGTAAAGTGTCCTGTAGGTATTCAATAAATGTTAGTTCCTTTTTTCTGATTCCCAGAAGATCCAGTGGCTCAACTGGAAGTAAATAGGGCCACTTCTAGGTAAACGGGGTTTTAAACTCAACCTTTGGCCTTTTTACACCTTGCCTAAAGCCCTACAGCATTCTAACCTCATCAACTTTATCAAAATGGCCATCAGTCTCATATATGTTGACTGATGGACTCGTGTATAGATTACTTCCAGTGTTTTATTTGGCTACAAAACCAAACTGTTTGAAAGTGTTTAACTTTGATTGGTAACTTGGGGAGAGATTCAGTACTTTGAACTAGATCCTTGCATTTATTTTAGGCTAGACAAATTGAGCCATAGTTCTATAGAAAGGAATAGCATTAGTCCAGCAAAATGATAAATAAATGGCTTCACTTACATAATGCAAATTAGAAAATAAATGGCTTAGGACATTTTAGTCATAAGTGTAAGATAAGATGAGGGCCTTAAAATTTAACTAACTAGGCACATTTTTAAAGTATTCTCAGGGCAGGTGCTAAACATTTATATATGAAAAAAGCAAGAAGTATGGGGTGCATAAATAAGATATATATTTTCTTGGTAGGAGAGAGGTGACTTGGCTAATATAATCACAGAGAATACAGATGAGAAAAGATTCATAAGTGGGGCTCTGCTTGACACAATTATATCGCAATCATCCATATAACTCAGAAGAGGTGGGGCTTTAACAACTGCTTGAGCAGATGACACAATCACATGAGTGAAGCAGCATCAAAACAGCATGCAATTAAAACAAAGCAAAAGCAAGTGACCTGGTCCCAATATCCAGGTGACCAGATACAGCTGGAGTTAAAACTTATCCTAAGCTCATGTAACATTTGAATCTGTGATGAGAGGACTTGAATTCCTACAGAATGTTTTTCATCTGAAACTATTTCATGTCTAAGAATTAGAACTTTGCTTTCATAAATTATTTCATTAAATATCTTTCTTTGTTTATGAGCCTGTCACTCTACCAGGATGGTGGGTAGTTGAGAAATGTGCGATCAGTAGGGTCTCTGTCCTCAAAGAGCTTACTTTCTCATTAAGGAGGTAAGACAGATATATCTAAAACAACCATAAATACATAACAGCATGTGATTAGGTGATGAATCAATCATCCAGACTCTAAAGGTTGCAAGTGCTCAGGGGAGACAGAGGAAGAGAGCCACAGGAATAAAGGTTCCATGCAGAATGTAGCATCTGATCAGGTGCTTGAAAGATGGGTGGAACTTCAGGACTGGAGGCTATACCTGAGATGCAATCTTTGCTTTAACACTTCCATGCTGTTTGTCCTTAGGCAAGGTACTTAAAGTTTTAGAGCCTCATTCTCAGCCATACAATGATAATGCCTAACTCTACAGTTTGTTGAGAAGATTCGATAACATATATATAAAGAAAATAATAAAGAACTTAACACATAGTAGGTACCAGTAAATTTTAACTATAACCTTAAATGATCTTAATGTAGTTGTGTCCCATTTTCTGAGCCGCTTCAAACCTTTGGAAGTTGAGGGAAATAAATTGGCACAGATATGAAGAGGTAAAGAGCAAGGAATACATCCAGTTGGAAAATCAGAAGAAAAATATAGAAATGATCATGCACGTTTTCTGGGAAGTCTATCTGACTAGAGCAGTAGGTTCATTTTATAGATATGGTAAGTGATTCATTCATTCAATATAGATTTATTGAGCAACTACTAGGTAACAGGTACTGCACCTGGTACAATGTAAGAGTTGAATAAAAGTGAGCCTTGAAAGGCAAACATTACAATTTGGCTTGAATGGTAGAAAACAGGGTGAAATGGAAGATTTATTTATTTAGCCACTTATTATGCAGGGGAAAGACATATAATAAAAACAGAATTGGAAAAGCCCAAACCTGGCAGCAAATGGATTAGAATGGGTGTAGAAGGTGGACATAAGGAGTATAATTGAAAAATTGTCACAATAGTTAACCTGAAAGAATGGTGGTCACCTGAATGAAGTGAAAATGTTTGGGCATGAGGGATACATGGAAGGAACTTCTATGTGATTTAGTAAATGACTTGATTTGGGAAATGAAGGCAAAGAAAAAATTATTCAAAGATGAATATACGGTTTGCCCTTGAGTGAGCAGAACAGTAAAGGCAGAGAAAGTAAAGTTGGGAAGAATAATTTAGAAGGGTTGCTGATGGTTTGTGTTAGGTTAAGTTTGAGTTGAAGATAAGCTATTTGTTGAACATTCAGTTAGCAAGATCTACTTAGGCATTGTAAGCAAGGGGACTAGATTTGGGGGAAATAGAATAGAGAGGTCAGGTTGAGATCCGGCTGCAGCTGGGATGGTTCAGACACTGAAGAAGAACATAATAGAGAGGAGAAAAACTGAGAGGTTTGAACTTCTGGGCAAATTTCATATTGTGTGTGGGGAGGAGAGGAGTAAGTGTGAAGGGGTGGGGAGAGGCTCTGAGGAAGGAAAGGAAGGAGCCAGGATAGGAGAGTGTGAAAGAAACCACTAGAAGAGTTTGGGAAAGTTGATCAACAATATCAAACGCATCTGAGAGTCAAAGAGAATAGGGATTGGGGTAAACGTTGCTGCATTTATTCACAAATAAATGAGTAATGGATAAGTATAAAATAACGCAGAATTTTAAAAATTATTTTAAGGTAGGACAATTTAAAAATACTTTGGTGTAACAAACACAGATCTAGTGTTTTTAAATTTCTGACATATTAATCTTTGGAGTCAGGAATAAGAAATTGGGATTCTTGAGAATTCCCCAAGTCACAAGTTATTCTATATTTTTCATAACACTTCACTTATATATTAGTAAATAATAATGAGGACCATAATCATAAATAATGAATCATTTTTCTGCTATAGGGATAGAGGTTTTATGTAAAAAAAATTTAATAATCAATATATGGTTTATTAGTATTATGAACCAATATATTTGTGAGAAGATTATATATTTAAATAATATATAAAAACTAATTCTACCTGATAAGGACATTTAATAATAGAAAGCACTAGAAAAAAAGGGAAACATTAACATAAATGCTAAAAGAAATACATTAAAAACTTCAAGATCAATCTACAAAACTTAATATTTATAATTTACCATTGTTAAAACAAAAATTTAAAACTTATAGAACATTAATTGCTTTATCTGATAGTGTTGATCTTTGTTTCATGATTAAGCTTATACTTGTAGAAAAATTTCTTTCATTTTGTGTTGATGTTGGTCAAAATGTTCATTGTGAGTCTGAAAGCATGTTCAAGTTGAGTGTTAGTATTTATCCACAGAAACTCATTTTTCTCTTAATGAAAATATTTTGTCTGCCTTGATTTTGACATTGAAATTGAGTTGCTTTTTTAAGTTCAGATTTTTTTCTCATAACAACATATTCTTTCTCTTGGCATTTCTTGGGTTAACGCCTTTACAAAAAACTGTAGTCCATTGTGAATACATTGGGCCGTATCTGAATAACGTATCATTCAGGATCTCCTAGCAAGGTTAACAGCACTGCACAAGATCACAGGTTGAAATTGTCAATTTAAGGACTTACTTGGTTTCCAAAATATGTTACTTCTTGCATTCATTCGAACTAGTAAATCTCTACATTGATCAGTCACTTTTAATTCTTATAGAATTATAATACTTTTACCAATTTCTAGACACATTTTCCACAAGATTTGGAAAAAATATACAAATTTGAGGGAAAATGATAGGAATTCCCACATGGAAACACAACAGAGACATGCCACTTCTCTGTAACATTTAGGAAGCTTTAAGCTGCAAGTAATAGAAAGGTAAGCTCAAAATGGCCTAAATGACAAGGGGGATTAATTATATCACCTAACAAGCAGTCCCAAGCCACCTGGAGTTAGTTAAGTCAGTCAATAACATCTAGAGCTCAGGTGCTTTCCATCTTCCTACTTTGTCATTCCAGGTATATGGGTTACGTCCCAGTCACAAGATGGATTCAGCTGTTTCAGGTACCACATTCTCACATACTAACATCCAGAGCAGAAAAGGGACACTTTATTTCCTGTCAGTCTTTTTTGTTTGTTTGTTTCAGTGTCTCCTCCCAGCTCCATGATTTCCCCTCATCCTTCATTGACCAGAAATAGGAAACATGCCCATTCTTAACACAATCACAGCAAAGGTTTAGTACAATCTAGTCAAACCTGAGGCATGGAAGAAGGGAAAATAGCTATTGTGCTAGCCAGGGATTCTTGAAGTGTTTGGTCTCATAACCTCTTAAAAATGATTGAAGGTTACAAAGAACTTTTGTGTATGTGGGCAATCGCTTATTGATATTTACTGTATCAGAAATTTAAATTCTGAAAAATTTTAAATAGTTCCTAATTTGTTTAAAATAACAATAATGAAACCACCATTTGTTACTATCCTGTGGTAGGCAGAATGATGGCTCCTAATAATGGCCCACATCCTAATCCCTACAACCTGTGAATAAATCTCATGTGATTAAGGATTTTGAGATTGGTAGATTATCCTGGATTACCTAGATGGGCCCCATGCAATCACAAGGGTAGTTATAAGTGAAAGTAGGAGGCAGTGTCAGAGTGATGTAGCATGAGGAAAACATGTCTGGCTATTATGGACTTTAAAAATTGAAGGGACCATGAACCAAGGAATACGGGTGGCCTCTAGAAGCTGGAAGTGGGAATGGATTCTCTCCTAGGGTCTCCAGAAAGCCTGCAGGTACCTTGCTTTTAGTGTAGTGAGACCCAGTTTGAACTTCTGACCTCCAGAATTATAAGATAATAAATCTGTGTTGTTTTAAGTCACTAAATGTATGGTAATTTGTTACAGCAGCTGCAGGGAATGAATATATACACATATTTTGAAATAAAAAAGAAATGTTTTCCAAAACAACAATAAAAATGAGTGAGAAAAATGGCATTTACATTTTGGGTTATCCCTTTAATGCCTGATATAACATAAGATAGGTGGATTTTTGTATCTGCTACATTCAGTCTGCTGTGATTAAGTCACATTGTCTCTGGAAAACTCTACACTCATGAAAGAATTTGAGCAAGAAAGGCAAATAATTTCTCAATATTATAATAAAAATGATCCCCCTAAAAGGGTCTTGGGCACCCACAGGGGTGACTGGCACACACTTTGAGGATCCCTGGGGCAGGAAGTTAAGAATTTTGCACCACCCCCCAAAAGAACAGATAGGGAACACTTTTCCCGTATGCCTTAAGTGAACTTGTCTGGCTCTAAGGTAGGTCATCATCAACATAGTGTAATGATTTTAACATTTCTTCCTTAATTCAAATAAAATTTCTAAGTTTATTTTGTGCCTGGTACTGTTTTATGTGCAGAGGCTATAAAGCGAACAAGGTGGACCCTTCCTCCAATGGAGCTTGCATTTTAGTTGGAAAAAAATACTAAGCACATAAACAAGGTAACTTCAGATATGGCTAAAGGATATAACGAAAACGAGTAAGGGGAGAAAGAGTGAGGGGTATTTTGGGTGGTAGGCAAAGAGCTACTTTAATTAGTCTGAAGAGGACAAGTTACAGCTGACAGGTAACTAATAAGGAACCACTAAAAAATGAGGGAGAATATTCCAGATAGGGAGAACAGCAGGGGCAAAGAGCAAGGAGCTTGGCAAGGTAAAGGAACAGAAAGAAAACCAGTGTGACTTTAGTGTAGTCCATGAGGGGAATGAAAAATGGGGGGGGGGGGGGTGAAAGGGGAGGGGGGGGTGGA
>NW_020174922.1:4387877-4393359 GCF_003031525.2 Neophocaena asiaeorientalis asiaeorientalis | reverse complement strand
GGGGGGAGTTGAAAGGGTCAGGCTGGTGTAGATCAGTAAGGTTTTATAGGACCCAAAAAGGACTTACGGTTTTGTCTGAGATGCCCTACAAACTCACTGGAGGAAATAAGAGACTATGGAACTCTCTTATATGCTTTGCTTCCGTAAATTCTTCCACCTTCTCCAAGGGCTGCTCTTCAGCCCAACACATTCCCCATCTATATAATGACTCTCTCCAGAAAGGCGCCGGACCCCAAATAGACACATCTTGCCTCACATAAACTGTGTGTATGCTAACATCAAAAACAGACAGATCTGGAACCAATCAGGGGAATGTAAATTACACGTTGCTTGATGTGGCATAACTTCTGCCTGTTGGCCAGTGTAGGTGTGCAGCCAGAAATGTACTATGTGAACACAATTGTTTGGCAATTGCTGGCCTGTCACTTGTCCAAGTGGTAAGTGTGTGAATGGATTTGTATGGGTAATGACTCTGAAGTTAGCAACTAGTTTTTTTTCATCTCTCTGTGATACAGGAAAACGCACTGGAACTTGGCTCATTTCTGGAGAATTCTTGTGATGATCCTCAGTGGCTCAGAATGTACATTTGGCCATCATTATCCCTTGTGTAATCAGTTTCTACAAACTATAGGATAATGTTACAGTTATGTTTACAGAATAAGAGAACACGCTCCACACCTTAATCAAACCATTTAAAGATGAGCCTTCTTAGATAACATGCATTTATATATGTGGCTAGTCATTAGATATCTACTCTATACTTTGAGTTGTACTATAGTGAGAGAAGTAATCTTCTGACTCCCACTAGAAACCTCCAGCTAAACCATGCGCCTAAAACTCTAAGGTATTTACTGTATAATATTGTCGAAGCGTTCACCAGACAAACCTTTCCACGATAAGATGGTGTAGAGAATTCACAAAAGCAGAAGTGACTTGAAATCTGCTCTGAAAGGGCCCTAGAAACCGTCAGGAATTTGGACCCAATCAGTACACAGAACTGCAGGTGCGGTGACCCCACTGTTAAAAAGTTGGATCCACGTGAATAAGCTTAATCACATTTTCAAAACAGCTGTGGCTACTTGGGCTGCCTAGTCTCTCGTCAGTCACGGCTTCCGAAAATTAATTAATGCGAAAATTTATATTAAACTTTAGACCAGACTGTGCAATCAAAGAAAATAAAACTACATTAATTCCAAGGCTGAGTATTTTCAAAGGAATTTGATTCTGACCTCTGAATGCAGTTGGCCAGTCTCTTCCTCTACTTCGGGGAAAAGAGAAAGGAAGGAGAGATGATTTTCTCTTTTTAGTAGTAACTGGTAACCAGACCTGTTGTTCTGCCAAGCAAGCGTTCGTCTTCCCCGAACCTGATTGCCAAGTGCTCAGAGGGTGGATGCTCGAAACCTGTGACTCCCTCCCCTGTCAGATAAGCAGAAAGTTTGTTCAGGCTATGATAAATCGGCACAACGCGGAGATGTTTTTGGCACAATGTGTACGTTAGGAAGATGACGGTGATTAAATTCAGCCCCCTCCTCCTCATTCTTGCGGCCGGGAGTGTGTTTTGCCTGCATTGAAGAAATGTCCTTCAGCGGCAGGCGTGTGCGCGCTGAGCCTGCAGCCAGCGTTTTTGCATCTCCGGGGCAGGGCGACTCGGGCCGGCTGAGTGTCACCCACAGATGTGACCGGTCTGCACCCCGCGGGCACCCGCGGAGGCGGCAGCGCCGTTCCTCTCCCCCGGCGTCTCCAGCCCTCGGCCCAGACCAGGGGAAGGGGAAGGAAGCCCTCGCCGCAAGCCAGAGTCTGGCCCGGCACGAAACACGCCGCCACCAAAAAACTTTTTTCTCCCCAGCCGCGCGCAACTTTTGGCCTTTTCGCCCACCACGTTCTCGTCTCGAGTTTCTGGCCCCTGGGGTTTCCTCCGCTTCCCTCGCCTTCCCCAGCGGCGCGCGGGGCAGCGCGGGGGGCACGGAAGGGGAGAGGAGGAGGGGGTGGCGGCGGATCGGGAGGAGGAACTGGTCATAGGGGACACACACGGGCGAGTGCCCGAAAAGGAAAGCGACGCCGCGGTTTGCTGCAGTCGGAATAAAGTTCGCGCCCTTTCCTCGGCGCTTCACAGCCTCCCCTCCGGTCTCCCCACCTCGTTTTTGACAGCTAGGCGCTACCGGCCACTTCCACCTCCAAGCCCGCACCCCCCGGGGGGGCGCCAAAGTTGTTTTTCCATCCCCAGAGAGAGCAGGGGGAGAGAAAACAAGTAACAGGACGCGGGAGAAACATACATCCTCCACTAGCCCCCTAGAATCTGAGGACAAACAACCAAACCAACCTACTTTTATTTTTCAAAAGGGAAGCAACATCGTAGCCGCGACAGTTTTGCAGAGAGAGGAGAAACTTCTGCGGCTTGCAAATCCGCCCGAGGTCCCCTCGCCCGCCGGTTCCCCCCGTACCCCACCCCACAGCAGCCCCCTCCCGGGACAGTCCGTTCCTCTTTTTTTTTTTTTTTTTTTGTGCCGAGGAACCGGGGGAACTCAGCAGGCTCTGACTTGGGGAGCGAAGGCGACCCTGCACGCGGGTGTAAATCAGTCACCTGAGCGCAGAGGGGCCGCGGCGAGGGCGCTCGCGGGCGGGCGGGGAGAGGCGGAGGCGGCGAGAGCGGCTGCCCGGAGGAAATCGGGAGGGGGAGGGAAAGAAAGGCCGAGACAGAAGGAGCGTGTGAGGGCGGGCAGGAAAGGAGAGCCTCAGTCCACCCCGGTCCCGCTCCCGAATTCGCCCTTCAACTTGGCCCGAGTGGCGGAGACCTCCAGGTGGGAGGGCGGGTGTGCGCACGGGCTCGGGGGGCTCGGGAAGGTCGCCCCTCTCGCGGCCGGCGGGGCAAGGTGAGCGGTAAGCGGGCGGGCGGCTCCGGGGAGTTGGGACGGGCCGGGAGGCAGGCGGGGGCTGATGGAGCGCTGGAAGGAGCTCGGGGCGGAGAGGAACGCCGTTTGGACCCACGGCAACTTTTAAAACTTGCCCGCGAGTGCGGGGCCGGCGGCTGGGCGTGGGCGCCTGGGCGCGCTGGTGCGCCGCGCGGGGAGGACACCGCCGCCTGGTCCCCGGCACCTCTGATTTTCCCCTCCTCGCCCTCCCGTTGGGGAACCCTCCCTTTGTAAATGTAGGAAGTGCTCCTGGAGGTTTTCTGAAGAATGTGCAAAACGCAGGGCAGGAAAATCAACCCTAAAGAGAGAGAGAGATTTTGAGGTGGAGTTCGACGGGAGCCGATTTGTGTTACTTACACATTGACTGGAGGGTGGCATTTGGGACCCGGGGAGAGGGCAGGATAAAAAAAAAAGAAGAAAAAAATCCCACCTAAACCTGGGTGAAATTGTCAAGTGAGACTGAGATTAAAAAAAAAAAAAAAAAGTTCTAAGTGCAAGTGGCGGAGGAGATGGGAAGGCGTTGCGAAGCGAGATTCCAGCACAGCCCCTCTACCCGAAGCAGCTTCTCTGCAGCGAGGCAGCTGGTAATTAGCTCGCCGGCTGCTGAGCTCTCTGTCCGCTTTCGGGGAAGTGATTTGTTAGAAATGGGGCTGGACCACTCCCTTCCTTTTAGTTTGCTCCCACCCTTTGCTGCTATTGTTACCCCCTCTTGGGGTTCTGATATACTGCGTTCCGCATGTAGATGGACTGTGTAAGAAAAAGGGAGATAGTGGGTTGGCATTTTTTTTCTCTCTTCCCTTCCTCCTAATGTGACATCTCTTGTTTCAGTGATCAAAGTCACGACTGGAGTGTAGGGGATGCGACTGTCAAATGCAGGCACCAAAAAAAAAAAAAAAAAAAGCGTGAGCCCAAGACTGAGGTTACAGTAACGCTGACAGAAATTAAAGTGGTTTTGAAAGCAGTGTGCGATTTACGGTGGTTCGCATTTACCCTAGAGTCAAGCTGTTGTAAAACTGATGTACAAAAGACATAAAATAATCCTGTGTACCCAGGATTAAAGTGGCAGAAGTGGCCTGTTTTATTAATTCTTATGTACTTCGTGGACAGTTGCAATGGTTGGAATCTGTATTTAAGTGGAGGCGTCAAAACAACATATTAAGTATATCTGTTTAGTACTAGAGGGTTTTTCTTATAGCCGCATTTTACACAAGAACACTGTAAAAGCCGGTTGTAGGTATTTTTCTTCCCTTCCCCCCCTCCTGTATACTATTTGTCTACACATCTATTCCCAAATACTAATCACTTTGAACAGTGGTTAAGCACATTTGTCACCCACTGCTTTGTATTCTGCAGTTTCAGATGTTACTGTGCACGCACGTACATTATTTAAGTGGTGGAATTTATTCCTGTGTAGCGTGTCTGATTTGAGGACGTAGTCAAGAGTAGTGAGACCCTGTGCAAGTTAATAGAACTTGCTTGATTGACCCTTTGGAGTCACCCAAAAAACCCCTTGTGAACTTTCATAGGGTATCTGTGTTTTGTGTTATATTTATAGCTGCTTTATTTAAACTCTTCAGCCTTAAAGAAGTTCTTAGTTGGAGCTGCTCTTTCTGTTCCTGGAGAGTAGTAAAATCCAGATTGCTAATCACTTTACCAACGTACAGGAGTGTCTTCACCTGAGGGAAGTAATACTGAGCCTGGACGTGAACTCGGTTTGAGTATCGTGTGAGAAAAGTCTCAGACTGGTCCTTGAGAATATTAAGTTCGCTGTTGTTTGCATGTAAGGCTTTGGAAAGGAACCAACCTCGCGTGATTTTAAAAAATAAATAGGAAGAAAATATTAATAGCAGTCGTACCTTCCCAATCAATACCTGACTTTTTCTTCCCCCTGAAATGTAAGATATCTGTCAGGCAGGGATATGTGATTACAAAAAGCAGCAGACAAAAGCGGAGCTGACTCTTGCTATATTAAAATGTAAGTGTTAACAGTTTGAATTTTCAAGTGAGAGTTTTTGAGTTCAGTGCTTTACATAACATTTTGTCCTAATCTTGCTTGCTGTCAGGGATGTTTCATGGTTGTGCAATTGCTGCAGTCAAGAATGCCAATTTGCATTCCAGGAGTGTCATTTGATTACTTTTATCTGCACAGCTCCAAGACCGGCCCAGACCTCTCGTTTCATCTTGCCATGTCACGAGTCAATGCTGTGTCGTCTTTTCAAAAATCTGCCTGATTTAGACAAGAAAGAAAAGTACTTTCATGTTGCAGCCGCAGTCCCCTGCTAACTTGTCAGCAGCAGGATATGATTCACTTGAGCCCAGAAGAATGGAACAGAGAGGCGGGTTAGGCAGTTCAATAAAGCCCACGGACAGGTAGTGTGTGACATCCCCAGAGAGCCACAGTTAATGAAGAACAGGTCTGCTTAGTTCTCCACACGCTGACCTGGTGCTGTCCCCACAGTTTTCTCATTTGATCTTTCCCAGCAAATTGATCTTTTCTTGTATTTTTTTGCCTTCCAAGTTAGTCCTTGTGGGACCGAAATTAGCAGAGCAACTTAAGTTGGATAATACAGCTG
>NW_020174922.1:4353459-4387702 GCF_003031525.2 Neophocaena asiaeorientalis asiaeorientalis | reverse complement strand
GGGTGGGTGGGGGGAGCTTTCCTTTTTGTTGTTGTTCCTGGGAATATTTCTTATATTAAGAGAGCCCCCAATAGGTGATGACTTGAAGGTAGTGGTTCCCTTTATTTTTAATTTTAGAGTTACGATTCCACACAATATTAAATGTTCCTTGAGTATTTGAAAGGTGGTCCTAATGAGTAGTGGGAGTTCGATTTAGCATTTTTTCATTTTCACTTGTTTGAAATGATTTGCCAGTTGACTGTGTGTCTTTTATGGCTATTGTAAGGTAGACTAAATATCAATGGCATACTTGGACTGTATTATTTATAGTCTTCTGAATAACGACAATCCCAAAATACCAGGGCTGAATAGCAGAAAAGATTAAACAGTAAAAGTTATTAACAGTGTTGTGTATAAATATTATGGTACATGGACATGTTTTCTACAAATTACCATCAGCCTCTTTTATATAAAAGCCACAGATACACTGTTAATGTTTTTAAAAAATTTCAAGATCCTGAATTTATATGTAGGTTTTTAGAACTGAGACCAGATTACAAGTAACAACTTCTGTAGATAGATGCTCATGCATGTCCTTATTTTTTGATTAAATTTAGTTTTAGCAAGTGGGTAAATCTAAGTTGGGAGTGTATATGTAGTTTAAACAGGTTAAAGTTTCACTATAGAATTTTGTATCTAAAGCTTAGGTTGGAAGCAGTTAATAGATTCTTAACTCATTGTGGACTTGAGGAGCAGTGCTTTCTGAATTCCTCTGCAGCTGGTCTCATTTACCATCTACATCCTTACAAGAAACAGTTGAAAAACATTTCTGTGGAAGGGAGGCAGCCTCCTCAAATCTTTCCTGTTGGATGGGAATTACATAGGATCATTGGATCATTGGTTAGTAAACTCCTCTCTGAAGAGCTAGAGGGAGCCTCATGATTTTATTAGATATACTTAAGGTTTTTTGTTTTTTTTTAAAGTCACTCTAGCAATCAGAATGTTGCAGAAAAAGAGGAGATAATGAGTACTGGCTTAGTGTTTAGGCTTGGAGGTGCTATTGTAGTTTTTTTTTTTTTTTTTTTTTTTTTTTTTGCTGTAATAGAAGCAGCAGAACTTTCTCCAAGAACAGTCAAATAGTCAGCTAAGATTTCTAGGGTTCTACCTTTCAGATGATCTGAGGATCAAGCAAAATGCACCCCGATACATTTAAAATCTGTTTTGGTTTGCTAAGTACTGTTTGTAGCTTTGTCAGCTGATGGAGGTCTGTTAAAGAGGCCAACCTTCAAAGTTCTGTTAAAAGGAACTTCCTACCAAATCACTGAGGTGGGAGTACCTTCTTTCTGTTCACCAGGACAACCTCCTTTCTTTTTGAAGTAGTTATACGCATAACTGCCGTACTTTGGAGAGAAAACTCCTTTAAGATAAATACTTCATGATATAAGCATAAATAGTAAACCATTTATAAAGCCAGTGTATTAGGGATCAATAAGTTAGTTAAATTTAAAGAAATAGAACTTAAGTGGTATTAAATTCAATATTTGTTTAAGTTCACATTTGTTTATCACTAAAATTTGTGATGTTTACTTTAAATGGTCATTGATCATAATTGCGCTTTAAAAATTATATGCTAGTTTTTAATAGCATTACTTTGGACAAACTTATTTACCATTTAAGTAAATAATATAATCGGTGAGATAAACTACCCAGATTGGTCTTTTTTTAATCTTCTGGACAGTAGCTCTCATTATGTTGCTAGCCAATAAAAGTCTTTATTTGTTGCTTATTAGAACCCTCAGTACGAGTAAGAGTTCAGCTATAATTTAATTTGACTGTTCAGAGAGGCTCCCTTGTTTTAAAGCATGTTCTCAGTACGATTTTACCATTTATTGTGAAACTGTATTCTAACTTGTGCTTATGCATAGGAGCAGTTTTACAGATATATCATTTTTTAATGTTTGGCCATAGCAGAGTCATATGTTTTTTTCCTTTAAAAAAATCTGTATCTAACAATGTCAGTTTTTTTTTCCTTTTGCTTTATTTTTCCCTTGACATTCTGGAGCACTTTTTTCTTGGTGGTTTGAATAGCCTTGTTATGAAAATTTAAAATCAGTTCCCCAAGGAATATGACCTTCCCTTAAGGTATAGTGAGTGGGGCACTGAAAAAAATTTAATTCCATAATTAAAAATTCTAGTCGAGGACGTTTCACTATTGCAGTCACTTGAAATTACAAAAAAGTTTGCCTTGTACTTTACACATTGCTAGGGTGATAAATTCAGTTTCCTTACAGGGAGCTGCTGGGAAGTTTTGCAGTGAGTGGAAGATGGCTTGAGAGTTTTGGTGGTAGTATTCGTAACAAATCACTGAAGACTAGACCTTGACTATAGAATTCTAAGATGAGCATTCAGGAATTCTTCCTCAAGGAAGGCAGAATGTGGAGCTGCTAAATGAGTCACTGCATGTATATCTTACCAGTGGGAATCGCATCAAGCCACCCCTCTAGATACAGTATTTAATAGTTGTCAAAATGTACAGTATTGTCTTGGAACTTGTGGTTCACGAGTTCATAGTCTCTGCTTTTTTGTGTTCAGTACAAAGATGTAAGAACCCACACAAAACATTTTTCTCTTATTATGACCTTACATTTGCCAAAGTGCCCCATGCTGAAATTCCTTTTCAGTGTCTTTTTTTTTTTTTTTTAGTCCAAAGCCAGACGTGTACCCAGACACAAAAGCCTCTGTGTATAGCAAGCTGTTTTAAATATTGTGACTCGACGATGTGCTGTCCTTTCTCTGCTTGAGCCAAGGATCTCTGCTCAGTGTCTGGATTACCAAGCTCCTTCTTTATTGTACCTCTTGTCAACCATTCCTATTCATTTAACCTTTCATTAGTGTCTGTGCAGCTTCACTGTCTGGAAAGGCAAGGAAAAACCGAAAGGCCCCACTGTCACAGTTATTAGATTTCTCGGTTACATCCCAGCAACCATAGAGAAGTGAGAGTCGACACTATTGTCGTGCATGCTGCTGTCCTGGGGTGCAGCCCTTCTGTGCACGTCAAGGACATGTGCCACATGTTGATATGCATCCCAGGGAATAAATGCACAACACGGGGGATAGGCCGATGCTGGCAGTAATGAGCTCTGTAGGAGTTATTGCAGAGACCAACAGTTTGTGAAGGAATTTTGCTTAACAGGCCAAGGAGATAGACAGAGTTGAGGGCTGCCAAGATTTGCCTGTGCGGAGCTTAAGTCAGTCGCATTGTTTTCAGCTGAACTTCATTGGAGGGGAGAATTGAATAAGTTGGACAGCAAGGAAGAGTCTTATTTTCATTTTTTAATCTTTCAGAGGACCCAAGTGATGTTTCTGGTGACTATTCAGTGTATTATAACTATTTTGTATACGGACTGAGTCATCTGTGTAAATGGATCTATTAGCAGTTTGTTAATTCTTCCATATCTAGAAAAGAATTTGAGATATTTCATAGATGTCATATATGTATTTTAAAGTCCATGTAAAATAATGTAGCCCATTTATTTTCCTATGTTACTATTTTTCCCTTTTGATTTCCCTCTAGCATCTTTTGTATTATCCCTTGATTCCTTAAAAATGCATTTGCCTTGTTGCCTCAGTGTAAAGGAAGAAAAAGATGATCATTGGATTATTTGCAAATCATAATAAAGACCAATATTTGCAGACTTTGGATTGGAAAATATTACTCAACATCTTAAGATTCATCAGACTACTTTTTAAGAATTCTCAACACATTTGAATAGAAAATGGTAAATTATAATACCTGCATCTCACTTTACCCTCGAGTTCATTTATTTTTTTAAATTAGGAAAATCTTTGTTGCTAGGGGCGACTAGAATATTTTTGTCTTTCTAATTTAAATAATTTTTGTCAGTTTACCAAACTCTTTTGGGGCTCCCCAGTAGCTTTGCAAATATATGAATGATTTATTACTGAATCCTTATAAAGTGATTTTTAAGTTTTACTTGACCTGACCTTTTTTAGCCAAGGCTAATTTTTTCACAGTTGTATTTGAAACTTTCTCTGCTAAGCTTTTCATGGCGTCATGTGGGCCAAGTTATCTTTGTTTCAGGGAGGAGAGATGAGCTATTTCCACATTCCTTTCTTCAGGTGGGATGATCCTCTGCAGGGAAACACAGATTCATTCAGTAATTGACAACTAAGTGCCCAGCCAGCCCAGGGCCATGTCCCAGTCTCTTGACCATTGGGTGGAAGTTCTGTGCAGATAGTCAGATGAATGTACTTTGATCATCTCAGGTGACCTGGTGGCCTTCCCACGGACAAGGCAGGGGTGTGTTAACATTGCCCCTTCTAATATTCCCGTTCCCATTTCATTATGGTTTGTGTTGGGAGAAGTAGAAGAGGAAGGAGGGACATTTGAGGCTGTAATTTTACCTTCCCCCCAAAAAGCCATGTGGTAGTTAAAGAAAAGGAATGCATGTCAGGAGCTACTCTCTGAAGGAATCCTGCACCTATTCTTCATGCAGTCAGTATCTCAGCTGGCTGACCACGCCTTGGAAAGCAGTTGCACCACTGTCCACTCCAGAGTGAGAACAGCCCGGTGACTGGGTTTAGAGGCAGGTCCCATTCTAGTCTACCTAGGTCTGAGAGCCTCCATTTCATCCCGGGTAAAACAAGTGAGTTTTGTAATTTCTATATTTCTTTCCAGTGGGAGCACTTTATAGTTTATGTGATAGGACTATATAATCAGAGCTGTTCACCATTTTAATAGCTATATTGAGATATAATTCACATACTGTACAATTCATACGCTTAAAAAGTACAATTAATAGCATTCCATTGTATGGCTATAGCACATTTTATTTATTCATTCATCCAACGATTGACATTTGAGTAGCGTTCACTTTTTTGTTATTACGAGTAATGCTGCCGTGAACATTTGTATGCATGTGTTCTGTTTTCATTTTTGTTAGGGATATACCTAGGGGTGGAATCGCTGAGTCATGTGGCAAGTCTATCTTTCACCTTTTTTTAAAAAAAATAAATTTATTTATTTTTGGCTGCATTGGGTCTTTGTTGCGGTGCGCGGGCTTCTCATTGTGGTGGCTTCTCTTGTTGTGGAGCACAGGCTCTAGGTGCACGAGCTTCAGTAGTTGCAGCATGTGGGCTCAATAGTTGTGGCACGTGGGCTTAGTTGCTCCGCGGCATGTGGGATCTTCCTGGACCAGGGCTCGAACCCGTGTCCCTGCATTGGCAGGCGGATTCTTAACCACTACGCCACCAGGGAAGTCCCTACCTTTCACTTTTTGAGGAACTGCCAAATGGTTTTCCAAAGCAGCTGCACATTTTACTTTCCCACTAACAGTGTATAAGTTTCCTAATCTCTCCACATCCTCTCTGAACTTGTTTCTATCTGTCTTTTAATTTTAACAATCCTAGTGGGTGTAAAGTGATTTTGATTTGAATTTCCCTGATGATTAGTGATGTTGAGCATCATTTCATATGGTAATTGGCCATTTGTATATCTTCTCTGTTTAGCAGAAATGTCTGTTAAATCCTTTACCCTTTTTTCATTTAGGTTGTCTTTTTATTGTTGAGTTGTAAGCTCTTTATGTATTCTGGACACAAGTCTTTATTAGATACAAGATTTGTAAATATTTTCTCCCATTCTGTGGGTTGTCTTATTTTTTTGATGATGTCCTTTGAAGCACAGAAGCTTTAAATTTTGACAAAATCCAATTTATTTTTTCTTTTGTCGTTTGTACTTTTGGTGTGCTAAGCAATCATTGTCTAACCCAAGCTCATGAAAATTTACTCTAAGAGCCTTATAGTTTGAACTCTTACGTTTAAGTTCTTGATTCATTTGGGCTAACTTTTGTGTATGATATGAAGTAGGGGTCCAGCTTCATTCTTTTGAATGAGGTTATCCAGTTGTTCCCAGCATCATTGGTTAACAATTCTTTCCCCTTTTGAATTATCATAGTACCTTTTGGGAAAATCATTTGACCATAGATGTAAGGGTTTTTTTCCCCTGAACTCTCCACTTGGTTCCATTGACCTATGTGTCTATCCCTGTGCAAGTACCACACTGCCTTGATTACTGTAGCTTTGCATTGTTTGCAACTGAGAAGTGTGTGTCTTCCAACTTTGTTCCTCTTTTTCAAGATTATTTTAGCTGTTCTTGGTTCTTTTGCAGTTTATTTTTATTGTGATAAAAATATCACAAAATTTAATAACTTAATCATTTTAAATATACAGTATAATAGTGTTAGCTGCATCTTGCTGTGCAACAGATTGTTACAACTTTTTCATCTTGCAAAATGGAAACTTACATCTATGCCTATTGAACAGCTCCCCTTTTCCCCTCCCCATAGATGCTGGCAACAACCATTCCACTTTCTAAGAATTTGACTACTTTAAATACTTCATATAAATGGAATCATGTGGTATATATCGTTCTGTGACTGGCTTATTTCACTTAGCATAATGTCCTCGAGGTTAATCCACGTTGTAGCACATGACAGGATTTCCTTTTTTTTTAAAGGCTGAATAATATTTCATTGTATGTATATACCACATTTTCTTTACCCATTCATCCTTAGATGGACATTTAGATTGAGTCCACTCTTTGGCGATTGTGAATGATGCTGCAGTGAACATGGATGTGCAAATAACTCTGCAAGATTCTGCTTTCCATTCTTTTGGATATATATCCAGAAATGGAGTTGCTGGATTATATAGTAGTTCTATTTTTAATTTTTTGAGGAACCTCCTGTTTTCTGTGGCTGCTGCCCCATTTTACATTCCTACCAACAATGCATAAGGGTTTCAGTTTCTCCACATCCTTGTCAATGCTTGTTACTTTATGTTCTTTTGATTTTTTTTTTAAAATAGTGACCTTACTAACACGTGAGAGGTTATATCTCATTGTTTTGATTTGAAGTTCCCGATGATTAATGATGTTGAGCATCATTTTATATGCTTGTTGGCCATTTGTATATCTTCTTTGGAGAAATAGCTGTTCAAGTCCTTTGCCCATTTTTATTGGATTATTTGATTTTTGGTTCTTGAAATGTAGGAGTTCTTTATATATTCTTTTTTTTTTTTTATTTTTGCGGTACGCGGGCCTCTCACCGCTGTGGCCTCTCCCGTTGCGGAGCACAGGCTCTGGACGCGCAGGCTCAGCGGCCATGGCTCACGGGCCCAGCTGCTCCGCAGCATGTGGGATCTTCCCGGACCGGGGCACGAACCCCAGTCCCCTGCATTGGCAGGCAGACTCTCAACCACTGCGCCACCAGGGAAGCCCTATATATTCTTGATATTAACTCCTTATCAGAAATATGGTTTGCAAATATTTTCTCCCATTCAGTAGGTTGCTTTTTCACTCTGTTGATTACTTTCTTTGCTGTACAGAAGTTTTTAAGTTTGATGTAGTCTTATCTGTCTATTCTTTCTTCTGTTGCCCTTAGCAGTTTACTTTTAAAACTTAGAATAATCTGATCCTCAGAAGCGTAAAGGCTACGTTAGGAAAATACATCTATTGTTTGGGTAAAAAACTCTTGGTGATACTCCAGGGGACAAGAAATATGTCGTTTAGTAGCCAAAAGATGATGGCTCTTAGCTCCCTGTGAAACATCCTGGGTTTGCTTTGATGTTTCTTAATTATCATTGAGTTTAAAAGCATTCTAGGTGTTCTATATAAGAGATACACTTCATACCCTGGAGGGTAGAATTAAGTACCTAGAAATAATTGTTTTTAGTTTTATAAATAACTCAAAAGGAAAGGAAAAAAACCATTATTGAGAAAATTTGTCTTCCTAGATATTCTGTTGTAACTAAAAAACACCACCAGTGATTAAAGCTAAAAATTACTGTATGATCTCAAACCCAAACTAACTGGTCCCGTTACGTTTTAAATAAATACCACGTTCAAATCTGGCATGGCACATTTGGAGACATGAGCTTATTTTAAAGTCTACCTGACAAATTTTGTAGTTAATATACCTCATCGTTGAGTTAGAGAAGCTTGAGAGCAAATGAAAGATAACGTAATTTGGGGGCAGCTATATTGTATCATTGGTGAATTTTAAAAAAAGTTTGTTCCCTTTTAAAGTTCTAATTTTTCTTTATTCATGTTAAGAAACAACTATTTATCTCCATCTAAAGTAATTGCTTTCCTAGTATTCTGATGAGCCGTTCTTGCTTAACTACATTGTCTGGTTTTGGCCTTTTGCCAGTTAGTTTGGACAAAAGTTTCATTATTCATTATCAACTATTAATTAGATGGCTAACTGATCAAATATATATGTGGAGAGTATGTATTTTCACCCCTCATCAATGTTTACCTAAGTTACATAAATAGTAATTAGCCAATTTTAAATTGTATCTTATGACATATAATTACTTTTCTCCTGGTGAAAATTCTATAGAGGATTTACAATCATTTATAAAAACTGTATGGTAGAAAATCTTATATTTACCATACACTTGATTTTTGGTTATAATAAATTTCATTATACCAAATGACACAGTTTTTATTAGTATTGAGCAATAAATCAATGCTACTTTTCTGTTTCACATGTTTTGACGTGCTCGTATGTATCTTTTTTTTGTTTTGTTTTGTTTGCGGTACGCGGGCCTCTCACTGCTGTGGCCTCTCCCGTTGCGGAGCACAGGCTCCGGGCACGCAGGCTCAGTGGCCATGGCTCACAGACCCAGCTGCTCCATGGCATGTGGGATCGTCCCGGACTGGGGCACGAACCCATGTCCCCTGTATCGGTAGGAGGACTCTCAACCACGGCGCCACCAGGGAAGCCCGCTCATATGTATCTTGTTGTATATGTATGGAATGACAGAATCATGTGTACTATTATGGTATCTTTCATGGTTTAAGGACATAAAGTATGTAATTACCTGGAAAAATACAGCCATACAAAGAAAGTCCATTCATTTCTCTGTCCTATGGTATTTAATCTCCGTGTAATACACATTTTACTCTAGTGGATTAGGGAAGTTTTTTTGTGTTAACACGTCTGTACGCTAACAGGTAAGCTTCTGGAAGTACAATATGATAGTTCAGTTTTCCTCTCGTTCAAAATGGTGATAGGAAACAAAGCATATTTGTTCATATTGGTTTTTGATAGACTAAAACATTAATTTCACTTCAGAGTACATTAAGTCTGAATAATATGAAAAAGTAGATAAATATTTTTTAAACTCAAATTCTGCCACGTGTTAAGCCATATGTTTTACCCTGTAAGTGTCCTTTGCAAAAAATATTTTCACATAAAGGATTTATGTGTGTTCATTGGTCTTTGCAGCTTCGCTTATGTCCATAAACAGCAACCAGTCACTGACATGACATTTCTGTGTACAGGGGACAGTGATAATTAGATCTAATGAAATGTGTGTGTGTGTATGTAGGTAGAAGCATCAGTGACAAACTGATAGTCTGCAACTTCCTTATGGGAGAGGGAGAAAGCAGAATAATATAGTTCACTAAAATGTTGTTTTTGGGTGTGTGAGGGGGAAGGGTTTGACACATATGTGCATTTTCATACTGCAGTAATACGTGGTACAGTATTTTTTGTAGTTTTAGGTATATGTATGGATGGCATGGATGAATATTGAGTGTGTCATTGAATATTTCATTAATATTGTCAAATTGTTTTTCTGAAATGCAGATATGCCAAAGTAATCTGTTAACAGCCAGCAGGTAACTGTTTGTTACTATATGTAGAATAACTTGCTGTAGATTTGCGTGAAACATTAGACAATAGTATACTGATTTGGTAAAAGTAAAAGATGCTTTTGAAAATGATCAGGTTTTTATGTTCAAATGGTACATTTCACATAGGCATGGGAGTTGTGGCTGTCATCGTTTTCCACAGCATAACACAACTTTTAAATATTTTGGATTGTAATTAAACAGGCGATTGCATTTCTGTGATACACATGACACTCTGTTTGGCACTGTATGTCTAACGGCTGAGGTAGAAGTTCTAACCCTAATATGAAGGAGCACAAAGTCCATTGGCAGGAGGGTATTCATTTTCTTGAAAGAATAACCATGGTCCAGGGGACTCCACCCGTCTTCGTATGTTTAGAAATCTAATTTTGTCAATACACGCTTAAAAGAGATCAGTCCTTAATGGACTCATTCAGCTGTTCACTGACTGAGGGGTGGAGATTACATACCCACATGTGCATGCCTGCACACATGCCATGTGAACATGTATACACCTACATACCTTATTAGGTGAAATACTTCCGTACGCCTATCGGCATGCTTAGCACATTCTCTCCTTTGCAGGCAAATTTAAGTAGGGAGTCAAATCATAATCCAAATGTTGCTCATTGCTTTATGAACTTGGAATTTGATTAGAGAATATTAGGGATGGAGGTGGAGGGTGTGAGGGCCTCCTCCCTCTGTAGAGGAAACCTTTCCAGTGGCATCTGTTTATAGCGCACCCTTCAGACTCCTCACTCCTGGACTGTGCTTGGAAGAGCATTGACAAAATTGACCCCTGTTGCTTTTTTCTTCTTCCCATTCACCTTCTGACTGATAAATTCTTTTTTCTCTGGATATGTTAATATTCTCAAGCAGATATTAGGCAACTGTCCTGGGAGCTACTTGTTAAGGTGACTTTGCATCTGTTTGGTTTTTTATTGGATCTAATGCAGATGGCAGTCCCATTTCATTCATTTTAAATTTCTTGGGAGATAATTCATGCTACTACCTTACATGTAATGTGTTTTGTATATGGGTAGGTGAGAATGGTGGGAAGCCACGGAATAAGGCTGCAGTTTCCCGGAGGAAAAAAAAAAAAGATGTATGTTGTTGTTTTTTAAAATAATAAAGCTTAAGACCAGTTAAATACCTTTTAGAGAAAGTTTCTATTGTTTAATAATACCTTGTAGAGAAATACCATGAATTGCGATTGTCCTTATATACAGGAGGGATACACTGCAGTGGGGAAGTCAGTAAGGGGCTGTGCGTGCATGTGTGTGTGTGTTTAATCTCTGCATCTATTTTCTGTGTGATACAGAAGTTCCTCAATTACTTTGGGATTCTCTTTTCCATTATACAGTTAGAGCCACGATTAGATTTTAAAGATTCCCAGTGTTTCACATTGTGTGATGTTCAACATCTCTTTACTATTTCATGGGTGTCAAAAAGGACCAAAAAGTTAAATCTGTACCTTTGACTTCACATTGGTTGATTCCAGTAACTTCCCAATTAGTTTTTTTTTTTTTTTTTACTTTATCTTTTGTTCCCTTTAGAACACTTTCATATCAATTAGATTTTGACTACAGAGAAGCATTTGTTAGGGGAAGAGAAGGTAGGAGGATAAGGCACTTGAACACACCCACTGAGCCTGAAGGATAGATGTTGGTGGACAGGGGAGCCTCCTGTTGGCTGTGGTTTCCTTAGATCTAGTCCAGCTTTCATCCTTTTGTCCCTGTTTCAGTCTGCGGTCTGTAAGTTTCAGAGCAGTTGTGGTACAGTTGTGTAGTGTGAGAATTTTATTATTTAAACGTATAGGGTTTAATGTATTCCAAATTTTAAATTTGAAAAGGTGTCAGCACCAAAAATTAAGTGAGGGTGGTGATGGAGAGAATGGAAAAATTGCACAGGAAATGTTGAACACTGATAAAAATATAGTTAGAAAAATACATTGATAAACAAAGGGCCAGTTAAAATGAGTGCCACGAGACTTAACGTTTATGTGACTCCCCAGCCTCCTTGTTTACCACGTTTTTCCTCAGGATCTTTCAGGGTCTCCTCCTCTTGTGCCCCTCATCTACTGGGCAAGTCCTGTTAGATCTGTCTCCTGACTTCCACCCATTCACCATCACCCTGGTCAGAGCCCTACCACCCTTTACCTGGAATACCGCAGTAGCTTCCATTTGGCCCAGTGCTTCCATTCTTGCCTCTGTCCTGCCCACTACACCCAGAGGATTCTTTACGGAGAAATCACTTCCCTATCACAAAACCTTCCAGTGTCTTCTTTCATCTTACCACACCTGCAGTGAAATCCGAACTCCTGCCATGACTGAAAAGGATACGTAAGATGTAATCCTTGCCCAGTGCTCCAAAATCATTTCCTACCACTGCTCACTCAGCTCCCATAATCCTGACCTTCTTGCTGTTCACTGAATATGCCAAATTCCTACCTTCCTTAGGCCTTTGTACGCAGTTTTCCTCTGCCTGGAATGCTCTTCTTCCAGATTTTTGCATGGCTTGCTCCCTTATTTCATTCATGTCTCCTTGAAAATGTTATCCTTTTCAAGAGAACTTACTGACAGCTTTTGTCTCCCAGCTGTCTCTCCACCCTGTATGATTCTCTGACCTCTATCCCTGCTTCTTTTCTTCATAGCATTTATCACCACTAGAAAAGATACTGAATTTGTTTACTTATATGTAGTTTACTATTTGTCGTCCACCTTCCTGCCAGGATGCCAAACTTCATAAGAACAGGGACTTTTGCCTGTCTTGTTAATTTCTGAATTTCCGCTGCCTGTAGCAGTGCCTGGTATGGGAAACACTCAGCAGCTGTTTATTGAGTGAATGAATATACTTGCATATGATTTTCCTTGTAATCATTAACAGATTTTTTCATCAGTTTTTATCAGATCTTAGTTATTACTTCGAGGGTTATTTATGGTATTTGCTGTTGCAATTATCTGAACTGCTTATTGGAGCAGTGGTTTCCAGAGTAGATGCAAACACCCCAAGAAGTATGCAAAAGTCATCCTATAAGATCTGGGGAAAATGAAATTCGATTTATCTCATTCTCCTATTTTTATATTTGTGTTTTGTAGTGTGCATGGTATCTTGTAGTACATGTATAAGAGATACATTGTGTAATCCAATTTGACACTATGGATTGAGCATGATCTGGACCAGGATGGTTAACTTTGTTTAAAGCAAAATATATCTCCATAATCAGGCTTTTCACAGATGTTGTGCATTTGAGTAATAAGGTGGTGATACCACTCGTGAGAATGTGTAAAGTCTTTCCATTATTCAGAAAATTGTACAGATCTAATATTGGGTTGGGAGTGAGATATTATACATGTAATTCAGGACACATGTGTGTACTGATAGATATTCCTTAATATTCAACTTCTGGTAGAATTTTCAGGTATCTTGAGTTAAATTGCTCCTGTAATGGGGCCCTTTGTACCTGCAGTAACCCATATGAGGAGGTATGTTGAGCCATTTTAAGTGATGATTCGAGTTTGCTTGCTACCTGATTGGTCTGTTTGGGGTGATCTGTGTTTTTGGTTAATTTTTGAATAATTCTTTTAGGTCATTTTTAGTAATTTAGGCCTTTTAATGAAGCTTAACTGGTTACTTTGGTGACTTCAGTTTTTTTTTAAACAGCTTTATTGAGATATAATTCACATGCCATACAATTCACCATTTTAAGTTTTACAGTTCCATTTTGTAATTACAATATATGCAATTTTGAAGACACTATGGCGAAATAAATAAATGATAAATTTAGAATTCGGAAGGACACCTAGTTAGGTATTCATTTTAGTACCTTCTCAAGTTAAAGGAAGTTTTATAACATTTGAAGAACTTGTTAATAAAAATTTGATAAGATTCATAAACTTGAGTGAAACATTAAAGTAATTAATATACTAATAAATGTGCTAAGGAAACTTGAAAACCAAAAATAAGTGGATACAAATAAATATTATTCTGTATAAAATAGTCAGCCTAGAAGGTCATATACTGATGTTAGCTTAAAATGTTTTGGAGCTCATCATTTGGCATTGGGTTTGGACAGCCTGTATCTAATTCTTCTAATTACCTTCAGTGCCAGCAAATTTTCTGTGACAAAAGTTTTGGTTTTCTGAATTGTCTAGAAGTTAAGCCTGATGAACATGGTGGGTGATAAAGCCAAATAATTCTATTTTTGGTAAGAAGAAAATTGGCACAGTTGATTTTTCTCATATAACTTATGAATTGACTCTGGAAATAGTCACAAAGGAAAAATTCCAGAAACGTTTTGAACAATAGTAGTGTTGTTGGAATGAGCACAGTCTCCTGAGGTGACAACTGAGACATATTGACTATTTTTCCCCACCAATAATGGAACTTCCTATTAATATCCACAGAAACTCAGAGAACCGGTGGGAGATTTTTTTGCATATATAGATTCATACATGCATGCTTACAAACATTTTTCTAACCATCAAATTGTGTTAATATTTTGTGGTCTTATGCAACTGGGCTGCACGTGGCAAGTACCCGATAGATCATACTTCAGTGTAGATCTTGTGAAATCTGAGTAAAAGTATTATAGGTTGTGGCCTGAGGAGGCCTCTGAAGGCAGAGACGATCAAGGAAAATTTTACCTAAGATGTGAGACTGTGTAAGTGCTCCATGATATTAAATGGTTTTATGTAGCGCTCTTTGGCTAGAAATTAGAACGATTGTCACATAGCTTATATTGTATACTAAGTTTCAGTAAATCTGCGTATGTGGGGCATAAATAAATCCTCAGGACATGAGAAATGAGAAAGCAAGTGAAGTACAAACTTGTGCGCATAAACTGTTTCTGAGGCAGTCTTGTCTATACTGACAGACGACAGAAGTCAAAGGAAAGAGTATTTGCTAAAGGGGAGTATGATTTTATTTTGTTTTTTATGCTTTAATATTTGTTTTTGAATTCCTGTAAGTTGTAGTTTCAGGTGACACTTATCAATCAGTTTATGATTACTTTCTGGTTCTCAGCTGAGAAATGCACTAGTTATACCTTCTCGGAAAATGCTGTATTGTAAACTTTCTTCCAGTTCATCTTCCAACCTCTTCTCCACAGCACAAAATGCTAATTTTGTGTGGAATCTGTAGATCTTGGCATAATTTTATCGTTAAAAATATTAAAATCAAAAAAATATATATTAAAATCAGTTTTGAAAAATAAGTTTATTTTGCGAAGTCACACCCACACCCTATTTTGAAGTTTGTAGAAGGTTTTTAAGAATGAGAATTCAAGAAATAAAAAGGAATGAAATAAGTTTGACTCCAGAAAAACTAACTTTAGATGTTTCTGGATTCCCCCAGAGTTCTCTGAAACTATGGAACTTTCTGATTTGAAAGAAAGTTAAGACCAATTGGTATTAGAAGTAAACAGCTGTAAACTGTTGGGTGTTTTCTTTTAGCTAAACCCAAAGTGCACTTATACATACGTAGTTTACTAAAGCTTTTTACATAGCTCTGAAGGTAGAGAGGGCGCTTAGCAGGCCCTGTTATAAGGTGGAAAGCTCTGCTCGACCAAAACATGAGTGCATCATTAATACTATCTTTGTAGGAAACACATGGGCTGTCTTCATGGACCATTTGGCCCATGAGATGGGATTTGTCATAATTCATTGTCACGTATGATGACTCCTGTGGGAGTGTAAGGTCTAGCTGGATGGGTTCTCCATGTTTTATCTTGTTCCAGGGTGGCTTATTATACTCGAGAATGCACTTAATTAAAAGCTCTGTGTTTTCCTACACCCATTCACAATACCTACACCTGACTTTGTCCATGGAATTTCATATGGAGATTGAGGGCCGTCATGACCCAGAAGATGGAAGCTGTCAGGCTTGAAATCTACTTCCATTTTTTGGTGTCATCTCTTTACCATGAGATATTGGAGCTTTCTAGGTTTTTTGGATTGGTATTCTCAGGAAAAGAAATTTATATTTGATAAGAAACGAAATAAAAGAACCATTTATTATATATTGGATATTTCTCAGAATATCATGAGATTGAGTTTTGTTGTGTTTTTATAAACTACTGCATCATAAATTTCTTTTTAATAAAATCTTTGACTGTATCCAGGCCTAAACCAAGACCCTTTCTTAGAAAAGGGAAGTTTTGGAATATTTCATGTTATAATTCTTTGAGATCAAGCACAGTAGGATCTTACAGAATTTCAGTTTTTTATGTACGTATGTAATCTGTTCCTTTCTTAAATTCGCCCCTCGTTAGAGTGCAGTCATACTTTATTATAATCAACTGTTGATACAGCTCTCACATGCTGCTCTGTAGGTTCTTAGGTATATAATTATGAAATTTTCATCTTTCTATCTTTATCAAGGAATAAGTGATCCTAAGTGGATCATAATTTAGTAATGTACTTATTTAGTAGTTTCATGTTTTAATTTTTAAAGCTCTGCTGAAAGATTCTGGTTTGCGGCTGTCTTCGGCAGTATATCTTGGACAGACTTTTAATGGTCAAAGTTAAATTGTACTGCCTTGTATATTCCATTTTTAGAAATTAGTGTTTCATCCCTGATTGAGAAATCTAAGACTAGGACCGTCAAACTTTTCTAAATGTGTTTAGCCAACATGCAGCCTTCTTTGAAAGGTGATTCTTTTTCATGAAATGAATTTTATAAAGTCAGCTTCCTTAATTTGTAATGTAGGCGCAATGGAAGCCGCAGGGTGTTTTTTTTTTCCCTGAGAAATCTTTAAAGAGATGTTTAAACAAATCAAAATATGCTTATAACTTTAAAGAAATAATTTGGTGTGGCAAGTTTTAAATTAAAAAAAAAAAGACATATACATACATGCACACACACACACTGCATAACCTCTCTTTGAGTCTTTGGTTTAAGTCCTCTGTCATATAATGCCAAAAACTTTGTTC
Source organism: Neophocaena asiaeorientalis asiaeorientalis (assembly GCF_003031525.2). Lineage (NCBI taxonomy): Eukaryota > Metazoa > Chordata > Mammalia > Artiodactyla > Phocoenidae > Neophocaena > Neophocaena asiaeorientalis. The sequence continues at coordinate 4,371,073 of NW_020174922.1, read as the reverse complement.
TGAGCTGCGTGTGTGTTGAAACATGTATGCCTGTTCTAGTGTCATAACTAATTATATCTCTCGTATGCTTACTTCTAGTAATTGGAAAGTAGACCTACCACAGCAGAGGATTTTAGTTTTATCTTGAGGACCTGCTATAGAAATCAAGTTTTCGACCATGCAGTAACTTGACATTGTAAACTGATATTACTGTTTTAAATATATCATCCACTTTGTGTTTTGCAGAAATAGTCTACTGTAAGGGAAGAAAAAATTCCAGTGGTTCTTAAAAACACATCTGTCTTTAACAGTAATGATAAACGCTAATACTGACTCACTTTGCAGTTTTGACTGCGATAGTTCATTTACAAATTGGAAATTGACAGTCTAGTGTTGTGATAACAAAATTTTATTGGATTTCTCTTTCCCAGAGCTTGTCAGAAGGTTGTACCTACTGGCAAACCTGTTGGTGCTTTGGTCACTTAATCTTCACGGATGGGTCTAAAATAATTCGGGGCTCATTCTATGAAAATGCATTGAGTAGAATTTTCACTGACTAGTTTAGAAATCCTGTCCTGGACATGCTTGTGACTGGGGCAGCAAACAGTGTGTAATATGCACCAGCACGTATGAAAATATGTGGTCCTTGTCCCTGCCTGCTGCAAGAGGACTTTACCCGGCTTCAGGCTCTGAGCTGCAGTCTTGTCGCAATTAAAGTCTTAGGGCTGGGAGCAGTTAATGCTGGTGATAGATTGTGGTATTTAGCGTTGTGCTGTGTTCCCTGGTGAGCTAGTTCTGTAGACTTACAGGATTCTAGTCAGAACTTGGGAAAGACTCTACCAAAGAATTTGTGGTGATTAAATACTTTTGAAAGCAAGAAATACAATGACTTATTAACAGGCAGACCTATTGGGCTCTGCTTTAAGAAATAGTGAAAAGAGGATGCAGTTCTGTGATTGATAACTGTTTAAAATTTCACACGGAAAATGCTAGATTTTCTTTTCTCATTAAGTTAAAGTATTCCTAGCTTTGAAGTTTCTTTCCTTTCATTCTTTCATTACAGTTGAAAATAAAACTCTGCAGTTCTGTATTTCAAAGTTAACTCTGTCTTCTGTATTTTATACTAAATCAGTTTTTATAAATTCTGCGTTGTTTCTGTCCTCTGGTAACTTAAGTATGCAGAGGCATTGAACTTGAACGTTTTGTGCTCTGACATGTGGGGTTTGGATTCTTGGTATAACTCTTCTGTTTTGAAAACTGAACTCCCAGTGGTTTCTTTCTAATCAGTATATCATGACCTGTTACATTAAAAAGTAAGATGGTCTAAGCCATGTAACTTTTGAAGACTGTGACTGTAAAAAGCATGCATGAAATAATGAAAGTCTTTCCATTTTTTAAATGTTCATTTCTCTTAGAGTTTTTGTGGTGTCAATCAAATGAATGCCAGTGTTTGGTTTTAAGAATAACTGAAGGTAGAAACCTGAATTTGCAGCTGGTGGGCCCCGTAAGAGAGAGAGGGTTATCTCCAAACGTGGGGCATCCTGGCTGTGCGTGACAGCCTTGGCATCCAGCCTGACTGATGGAAGCAGCTTCCCACTCATCAGTTGGCTGTGAAACACTGAGACGGGGAAGATGTTACAGCTTGTCTGGGTTCTGGACCTGGGGGTGCTGCCACCTCCACGGGGTGTTTGGAAATCTTGGGAGATGGTTTTGTTTGTTACAAATGAGTGGAATTGGAGTGCCTCCTGCTATGTAGTGGGCCAAGGACACCTCATTGTCCCAGCCTCAGAAGAATTTATCCTCGGTGATGACTTGTTCTGCCCAAAATGTCAGTGCCTCTGCTGGGAATCACTGGATAGTTATTGATATGAAAAAAAATAAAAATATTGGTAAAAATGATTCGCTTTCCCCGTAGAATTGCCACCTGACTTTTTTTTTTTGGTTGTGCTGTGCGGCTTAAGGGATTTTAGTTCCCTAACCAGGGATTGAACCCAGGCCCTGGCAGTGGAAGTGCTGAGTCCTAACTACTGGACCGCCAGGGAATTCCGACCTGACTTTTTTTTAAAGGAATGTTTCCCTCCCCTCCCTTTCTTTCCCCTTTCCTTCCCTTTAGTATAGTTGACCCTTGAACAACACAGGTTCGAACTGCCTGGATTCACTTATACACCGGTTTTTTTCAGTGTATATGGAGGGCCAACTATAAGTTATTCTTGGGTTTTTGATGGTGTGGAGGGTTGGTGCCCCTAACCCCCATGTTGTTCAAGGGTCAGCTTTCTATACTTGATTACAGCTTAACAAATGGAACCCCAAATTCCACTTCTTAATGTTCTTGAGTAATTTGATTTCTAAAGGTATATGGATATTTTATACGCTTGGCATACTAAAGATATTTAGTTGTGAGCTCCCAAGTCAAACCCAGATAGACCTGTTTATGCAAATACCCATTGTATTGTGTGTCAGTGTCTGGCAGATGAGCACATTATATAAGTGTGTTGAAACTCATGTCTCTAATTTTTTTTGTAATTAAAGAAAATAATTATCTTTGTGTGAAATTGCTATAGAATTAAAGAATTTTTAAGTCAACAGAAAAACATTAAATAAAACCAGAATTTGATAAAAACAAATATTTTCACATATTCATTACTTTCTCATGTCAGTACCAGTTTTGAAATTTTGACTGGAAATTTCAACTTAAGGCCTTGTTTTTGAGCAATATTCAGTCTGGAATCACTATTTAATATACAGCATAATACAGAAACATTCTCTTCTCCTTCCACACACAGTCACAGTCATGTGGCAACCTTAAAGTAGCTCAGAAACATTTAATAAAACCCACTTAGTTGGTAGTAGTTTTCATTTATGAAAAAGCAGTTTAGGTGTGTGTGTGTTAGTGTGCGGCTTTAGAATGGCCATAAGTAACGTCTCAACACAATCCAAGGATAATAAATCGGCTCTTTTTTGGGCTTCTAACAAGAGTTTTGGCTTTGGTGTTGGAATGACCTGCATTTGAATACCGATACCTCTCCTTACTAAAGTAGAATCTTGTTGTACAAATTCCTTTACCTATTTATTTATTTCTAATTGTGGTAAAAAAACCCAAAACAACCACATAATATAAAATTTATCCTCTCGTACATTTTTTTTTTTTTTTTGTGGTACGCGGGCCTCTCACTGTTGTGGCCTCTCCCGTTGCGGAGCACAGGCTCCGGACGCGCAGGCTCAGCGGCCATGGCTCACGGGCCCAGCCGCTCCGCGCATGTGGGATCTTCCCGGACCGGGGCACGAACCCGCGTCCCCTGCATCGGTCGGCGGACTCTCAACCACTGTGCCACCAGGGAAGCCCTCTCATCCATTTTTAAGCGTAAGTTCAGTAGCATTAACTATATTCATATTTTTGTGCCTTTTTAAAAAAACTTTCTTTTGAAATAATTTCAGGCTTGCAGAAAAGTTGGAAAAATAGTATAATGAATTCCCATATAACCCTTCACCTGGATTTCTGAAATGTTAACCTTTACCATGACTATGTAATTTAAAAAATTGAGATATAATTTACATACTATACAATTCACCATTTAAAAAATTTTAAAAAGGGTACAATCAGTGGTTTTTAGTATATTCACAAGGTTGTACAACCATTGCCACTATTTGCTTCTAGAATGTTTTCATCATTTGAAAAGCAAACTATACCCCAAAGTAGTAACTCTCCATTCACCCCTCCACCTAGCCCTTGGTGGCATCCTTTACTTTTTGACCTACTGTGCTCTCTCCTATGAAATACAATAGTATTGCTACCTGGAGTATTTTGAGATAACATATGTGAAAATGCCTCACATGGTGTCTGTCAAAGGCAAGTGCCAAATGCTCATTCCTTTCTTTTCATTTATCATCTGAACAGAAAGTATCATACTTAAACCTACATGAATTATTTTGGAAACTGTGATGCCAGTGAGAAGAATGGTTTCTCTTCTAAGAGAAAACTGGATTTTCTTACTAGTTCAGCAGTCAAAAACTAATGGAGGCAGTTACATTAAAATAGCTAATGTAAGGTGAAACAGCTTCTGAAACTCCAAAAAATATGTCCATAAAATAGTGTTTTGCAGACATAGGCTAGGGAAAAATCTTTTGCAGTGGTTGCCCATCGTGCATGCCAACTTTTTCATTGATTAATCTTTTGCTTTTAAGTTTTATCTTTTTTGACACGTTTTATGTGTCCATTGTTTAAACATTTTCAAACTTTGTATGATTGACTTCGTAACAAGGCATGTAACTACCACAGTGTGGTAAGACCAGTCAAAGATCGTAAGGGTTGCACTTTTATCTTAAATGACAGACAGGTACACTTCATGACCTGATTAGCCTTTGGTGATACGATGGTTTGATTGTGGATGCAGTTTAGCTCAGATACCTGCATTTTCAGGAATGATCGGTTACTTATGGTTCTGATTGCCTTATCTACAAATGTTGCAAATGTTCTAAATATTTATAGTGTAGTAGGAAGCAGTATAGGGTAGCATAGGGATAGAAAGCATATGAGTCAGAAAGGCCTGAGTTTGAATCCCAACTGTGTTATGGGAAGTTTGACAATGGACAGAATTTCTTGAAGTGTCAGTTTCCTCATTTGTTAACTTGGAGGGTAATAACCTTCTTTGTATCCGGTCGGAGCAAGGATTAAAGTAGAAATAGTGTGGGTAAGGATCTGCTCAGGGCCTGATATACCATAAAAACTCGTTAAAATGGTAGATGTTATGCACATTTCCTTCTGTGTTGCTTAAAGAAGGGCCTCTGTAGTCCCGTGATGCTGATTAATTTATGTGTGACCTTTTTTTATTTGCCTAGAACATTGTGTATTAGGTACTTTTTTTCTTGTGAAGTATAGAACTGCAGTGCTCTTCAGAAAAATCTGAAGAGCAACAAAAATAATGACCACCCAAAAAGCTGATTTTGTTTTTTGATATATTACTTCCTGTTTAAAGTTATGCCTGCCTTTTGTGAAGTAGCTAAAATGTTTTATGGTATTGAAAATAGTAAGTTAAGGAAATTGGCCAATTTGAAGATGCACATCATCTATATGGTAACCCTTCTCTGATGAGCAGTCTTAGTCTTATTTTACAATAGAACTGCCGAATTAAATATGACTAAAATGTTCTTTGGGTGTCAGATTCATAAACATGATTATGTATGGTTTTTGTGGCTGGTGATGAGCATAGGAGTACCAGTATTTCCCAGTCACTCGACCTGGTAATTCTTTTTTTGTTTTTGGTATTTCTCCCTGCCTTAAATTCTTGAATCTAGTGACAAAACTATTTAGTGTGTGTCACAAATCTGCCTGTTTGGAAAGGCATACAGACATCGCAATATTTTGTCATCATGACATTAAAGGAAAAACACTTTTTATAATAGGGTGAATACGTCTGAGCAGAAGCAAAGGTCAAGCTGTAGAGTGAACTTTTGAGTGACAGCTGATGTTAGCATGGCTTAAGGGGGAGATGCCAGGTCAACTGTGGGCATTCATTAGCTTCATGGATATGAAATGACAGTCTCTTTGCCCTTTTATGCCAGGGAATGCTGAATTTTCTAAAAGCAAAAGGGAGAGGAGCATGTGTGGCTGCCAGAATGAGATGGTAAGAAATTAAATCATCAGGACACAAAGCAAGGAAGAGTAGGGGTTTAGGGGGGATGTGTGATAAACATTCCAGATAGGCACTGTGGAATGGACCGAAGGCACAAGGTCTGTTTTTTTTCTAACCCAGACTCTGTCACTGACTAACTGTTTGATCTTTGTAACTTTGGTACTTCTGCAGAGTTCCTTATCTGAAAAGCAGACAAAATGAAGGATGGAAAACAGGTTTTTCCTCCCTTGCAGTATTGATAGATCGGTAATGGCTGCTTGAGAAAAGGATTCTGAGACTACCTTGGGTCATTGGGAAGGAATTGAGCAGTTGTTGATGACTATTGTAGGGGCGTGTGTGCTGGCAGGCATACACGTGTGTATGTAGGTACATGCATCTCATGTATTGACTAATCGTAGTTCAGAATCCTTTTCCATTCACATTATGTATCAGAGGTTACATTTTTAATCGCTCTAGGGTTGAGATGATCTTTTTTGTTCAAGTGCTTGACTTTGATCATTTTTACATTTTACCACGAATCTTATAGTTTATGAACATCTTCACAGAAAATTTCTCAACGTATTCCACAAATACTCATTTGAATTATAATTCTTCCCACTGTATAGCAGAGATAATAAAAGTACCATGGATTTAGGTGTTATGACCAGGTCACAGCACTGTAAAGCCAAGGGGCACAAAACTGAGAACTGAATCTTCAGACTCTAGGTTTTGCATATTTTCACAATATTATGCTTTAGGAGATGAGTAAGCTAGTAATCTTTTGAGTACTTACTATGTTCCAGCTATGTGCATTATTATCTCATTTAATCTTTTTAAGCATCCCACAAACCAGGCATTATTAACATTGTTTATCACTATGGAAAAATGAAGCTTCAGAAAAGTTAAGTGGCTTGAAGCAAGTCATCCAACTTGTAAGTGACAGCATGAGGATCAGAGTACAGGCCTAAGTCAAGAACCTGAGCTCTGATAACCACAGTATTCAGCAGTAGAGACGATCTTCTTCTAATCGACCTTTGTACTCCTGCCTGAAGGTCAGTGTATTTCTGCTTTGGGGAGAGAATCATAGGCCATAGAGCCAGCTGCCTAGTAGGCATACCGTGATGGCCTCTGGGAAGGGATGAAGTGGTTGTTGCCTGAGTTAAAGAGTGTACAGCATGCTGCACCTAGAGTCACGTGGGCTTCTCTTCTAACCTGCAGATCCGGGTGAATCAAACCTAATAGGTCCCTTCAGAAAAGTAAGCCATCTAATGAACCACAGTTACTTAAGTGGTTATCGTTAGTTAGTCTTTGGTATAGGGCATTCATTTTTATTCTAAGATAACTTTCAAAACTAAGTCATATTTTGGGTTGTAGTTTAATACCAAATAGAAGGAAGGTAGGTAAGAAAATTAGTGATGGCGTGTAACTTTTGCCATATTGATATACAACGTAAACAGGGCATTAAAAGATGCAGAGCCCTTAGCAGCTAGTGCCAGTTACGAGTGGCTCAGCATTGCTGAACGCAAATAAGAGTGCCTTCAGATGTACAATATATACAAACTGTTGGAGAATTTTTGCTTGACTTTAAGGCAAGAATACTTAAGTTTCTAATGCCTTTCATTATCTAAGAAAATTATCCAGAGTTGTTAAAGACTTAATCCACTGTTTTAGAAACTCCACATTTTAGTGACTTACATATTAGGTCTTTGTATAAGAAGGGACCTATGTCAGAACTAACTCCTGTTAGCTCATCTCCACTGACAAACAGAATTAGTTTTTCTTCACATGGGTTCCTCAAGACATTAAATGTGGGAAACCTCTTTGTGGCACACGTAGGCCAACAGATAACTTTTTGTATTTCTTGGTGTCTGCCTGAACCACCATTAAGATTGTCCCTGCCCAAGGGTACGAGTCATGTTTTATTCATGTTTGAGTCACCGAACCTAGCATCAGCCTGGCATACAGTAATTCCATAAACGTTGAATCAGTAGCTGAAAATCAGTTTTACGTAAGAGCAACGGCAAGCTACCAGGTGCAGATCACATCTACTGTTCGAAGTCTAAGCTCTGGAAATCTGAAAATACACTGGATTTTCCATTCTGCAGTTCATACAGGTTAGCATGTTTTGTTGTGATCAGTTTTCATAGAGAAATCCTCAAAATCTGGAGAGTGAGTGGTAACAAGTTGCATTTCTGAGCTTTGTTTTTCCTGTAAAAATCTGTCTAGATTTAAATGCCAGAGGTCTGTGCATGAAAAAGACTCCAAAGAAATATTTTTTGGTTAAAAATAAGTAGTAAATGGAAACTTGTGTACAATATACAGTATTCTGTGGGCCTTATTTAACTAGACCTAAACATCTGGTAGCCTGAGCCGTCAGGCTTGCACAGCTGCAAAGGATCTTGTTAGGTGGATCTTGTTAGGATTTGGCCTCTGAATGATCTGGTTGCGTCTTCCACTTTTGGTGTTTCTACCCCATAGATCATAAAATATAGAAAGCAGAGCAAAAGTGAAAGAGTGGATGCCCTAGGCGTTTTAAATGATGGGGCAGAAGTGTGATGGCCCTGGTAAGCGGTACCTTGGGAGCCCCCAGGTCAGGCTACTTGCGGCTCTGTTCTGGTGCCTCATCTTTGAAGTGGTATCACAATACGGTCTTGGATACCTTCCGCTAAAAGCACTCGAAAAACTGTCATTCTGGGGCTTTATTTATCTCATTGTATAGATAATATTTGAGGACCTCCTTTATGCCGGGCATTGCCTTTGGGACTGGAGATTAATTCCCCAAGGACTTGGCAGTCTGATGGAATTAGGGTTTCCTAAGGTTGTGTTTCATGGTGTTGTGGTTTTATACTACTAAGATCTTTGCTGTGGATCAATTTTTAGCTCCAAGAACATGAAAAGAAAGGAAAAAATAGAAAATGTCTTGTTACTTCTCTATCTCTATGCCTTATACAAACGTGACTCTTTGAATTTACCGAAGTCCTCCCCCACATCAGGTAGTAGGACACTGGGCAGGATTTTATCATACAAAAAACTTTTTGGGGGCACAGCCAAAATATTCTCACAAATATTGAACCAGGTGTATAAGTTGACTAACTTTAGACATGTAGTTGTCGTTATTAATTTAAGTGGCTTCCTATTACTCAGAATGCTGTGGACAGCCCAAGGACCTTTTCTGATTGCTGTGTAAGCAGGGAAGTTTAATTTGCATGTATATATATTGAGGTTGTCTCTTCTACCAAAAACTGAAGAAAATCATCATTTTTACTTTATGGGATTTGTTAGTGCTAGTCTTTATAGCAACTTCACGTTAAACACTGATTAGCAAAGTATCCTCTTTTTGTTCCTGATGGTGAGGGTTCATTAAGGACCTGGGAGAAATTAGGATTGACTGAGTAGAGTTGAACTTAATTAAAGAAATAAGGGAGACATTAAATTATATTCTTGAATCGGTTTTCTTGAATATTTTATTTCCTGGGAAGGAAGGGTTTAGCAAAAGGTTTTAAAAACAAGATAAACTAGAGATTACATCACACTCATGGCCACATTAGTGTTTGGGAATCTATTTCATCTGCATCTATGCTTTCATGTTTTTAAAAAAGACTGTCCACTTTATATATAGATTTATTTGACTCCATGACTAGTTATCATTGACTATAACTTAAAAAAAAAAGACCTCTGTTCCTTTGTCCAGATCAGAACAAACTGTGTTTGAAAGGGGGGCCATGAGGATACCATGAATAACCACAGACTTGGCCCACAAAGGAAAGGAAATTAGGGAAAGAAGGGAGCCGTGCCTTTGGTCCCCCCAAATCCTAGTCTGGGAACCATTAGCAGGACCATCTTGCTGTGCAGCACATTCATAGCGTGAAAAGCAATTTCTAAAACTGCTAAAACCAATCCCTGTAGGATTTTAGAGATTAAACTCACCACCCTGTGTTATAACCAGATGAAAATAATTATGTACCGCAGCCTGCTTCTGAGTGGGGTGAAATGGATTTCTAGTGCCAGGATTCTTAACTAGGTGAGATGGGTGCTGTGTTTTACCAAAGGCTCCCTGCAGTTCAGAGCCTTATCCTATTAGGGCAAGTCTCAAAACTGGTCAGACTGGGAAAAAACAATACAACTTTAGACATGAGTTCTTTTAAAACCTCTTCTAACTGAAATCTGTGTTTTTTGGCAAGAGACTTAAATCTCATATTTAAAATACAGTATCAAAACTGTACCTTGTGGGCTTCCCTGGTGGCACAGTGGTTGAGAGTCCGCCTGCCGATGCAGGGGACACGGGTTCGTGCCCCGGTCCGGGAGGATCCCACATGCTGCGGAGCAGCTAGGCCAGTGAGCCATGGCCGCTAAGCCTGCACGTCTGGAGCCTGTGCTCCGCAACGGGAGGGGCCGCAACGGTGAGAGGCCCGCGTACCAAAAAAAACAAAAAAACAAAAAAAAACTGTACCTTGTGCATACTAGTTTTTCGCTAAATAAATGTTAAGAGAAAAAAATTTTATAAGCACAAAGACAGTTTAGGCTCAGATTCTGCCTCTATAAAATAAGGATAATAATGGTACCTACCTCGGGCTTGTGGTGGTTAGGATTAAATGAGTTACTATATGTAAAGTGGTTACAAACGTGCTTGGCACATAAAAAGAAAAAAAACAAACAATTTTGATTGAAAAAAGCAATCATTTGTTGATGGACATATTCAACAATTTTGATTGAAAGAGTAGACAGAAAAAGTAGACAGTGTTTAACTATTATTATTATATGAAGTCCCTGCTGCTAACATCCCACATGTGGAGAATTGTTTCTCCATTTGTGTAGAAGGACAGTGCTGATTGTTGCACACGCTCTGTAACTCAGTTGTCCTTTTGAACAATGGCACGAAGTTTGTGATACGAGTGAGTGAAGCTATTATCACTAAATGAGACTCACTGACTAGACTTTTCATAAGTCCTCATGGGTATACATGACTGACTTTGTCCCAGTGAACACTGACTTCTGTGGAAAATATTAACCAACCATACACAAGTGAGAATGCCGAAGACACATTACCCACTGTAGAATTATCGACTTCTTAAAAAAGAAATCAAAACTAACAAAGGAAGGGGAATCTGTTACACTGTCTTTTTGTGAGTTCACTGTTATAAAAATTCTTTGCTGGGTGCTTAATATATATAGGGCAGACACTACTAAGCTCTAAGGACTCAGAGATAGGGGGAAAAGAGTAACAATCCCTCCCCTTATGGAGGTTACATAAGAATGAGACTAACAACGTTTAGATAATCAGGCAGAATTGTGAATGGTAAATGTGGTAAAGTTGGGAATACAAACGGCTTCCAGATACATGTCTTCTGAATCCTCTAAGGAAGGTATCATTGTTTTTCTCTTCCCACAAAAGAGAAAATGGGCCCAAAGAAGAGAACAGACTTACGTAAGGTCAGGTAGCTGGTAAGGAGCAGTCTAACTGGAGTGTGCTTCTAAGCCTTGTGTATTTTTCGTCCATCTGCTGCCGCTGCCACTTATTACAAGCAATGTGGGGAAAGAAGGACTTAAGTGTCTATAGTTTATAAAAGTATTTATCTATTTTGGAGTGTTTGAAATAAATGGATATTGGCCCTAACAAGCAGACTTGGGGATCTCCAAATTTATAACATTGACTCCTTTACTAGTATAGTTAACTCAGGAGTGGAAGATAATTACTACAAATATCAGAATTATTTTGCTTTAAGGAACTTTGGAAACTGTGCAGTGATGTTCAAACCTTTTCTGAGCCTTGGAACCCCTCTCCCTTTTCCAAATGGACTACTACTCAGAACCCCCAAATGGCCACCAAGCATAGTTGGGGGTATCGGGGCAGATTTCCCTGAAGGGCTGTTTGAGCTGAGATCTGAAGGATGGAGAGACATTAGGTTGCTTGGGGGCTAAGATGGAGGGTGCTGAGTGTTGCAAAAGGACCAGCACCCTGAGGTCAGAGAGAGCCTGGGGCACTAGCGGTGTGAACAGAGGCTATTGTCGCTGTGGAGAGACTAGAGCAAGGTAAGGCTGGTTAGCCGGTGCCAGACCATGGAGGGGGGAGGAGCTTGTAGGAGCTTGTAGGCCATGGCGGGGACCATAGTCATTATTCTGGGTGAAATGGGAGGCTGTTGAAGGTTTTAGGCAGGGTTTGCGCTCAGGATTTTTGAAGGGCTTGCTCTGCCACCTGGCAGTCCATTTGAGGTGATCCTCTCTCTGGAGCCAGGGACAGGGTCCTGTGTGCAATAGTAATGACTCCTCCTTGTGGCATATGCAACCAAGTAACGAGCAATTCCCAGCATGTCAGGGTCCCGTGATGGGCCTGCAAGGACAATAACATTGAAAAACAGCAGAGAAAAAAAATTGCCCTTTACCCTTAGTGAACTAAGGATAAAGGAACCGTAAGGGAATATAGTAAACCATTACTCCCCTGGGGCTAATGACCCCAAAGTTCTCGGCTTCTTAGGCCAGCTTTCTGTTCTCTCCTCTTGGCATTTTGTAGCCTGGGAGCACCTGCTCCAGGATATAGGAAGAAGAATGGAGTTCAAACTCAAAGTGGATATTTTCTTTATTTTTTTTGAACAATCCTGGTAAAATGCTTATAGGGACAGAAGTTTGAAATTGTCCAGAAGAATGTTTTTTTGATTTCTTTGTTAATGTTGTCTCTCTTCTTGAGGCTGAGCTTCTGAGAAGAATTCATCCAGGGAATTCAAATCTGTTCTCATTTGGGAGTAGGGAGTGGGATTGGCCATGGCAAGAGGAGGATGGATTTGTGGGAGGATCTCAGTGCCATGAAGGTTTCTGTTCTAATTCTTCTCCAGATAAATAGCTGTGACATGGGGTGAATCACTGAACTTTTATAAGACCGATTCCTTGTCTGTAATAAGAAGGAATGTGGATTCAGGGACTCTTCTTCCTCTTAAATGCTATGTGAAAAATAATTATTTTAAAAATTAATGTCCATTGTTAGGTTTTATCTTCTTGATTTCAGACTCCTTGAAAGAATATTGTTTGTTGTAATACTGTGGATAGGATTCATTGACGTGTTTCATAGTCAGTGCAGGAGAGGAGTGGATGGTTTTAGAAATTTGTCCCGGAATTGATGACATTATAATAAGCAGATCCAATGTTGTAGCCGTTTGTTCTTGATTAGGGAGTCGTTTAGACCTCCAAACTTGGGCAGAACATATTGTGTTCTTTGTGTTCCACTGTGCAGATTGCCTGTTTTTCTTTGGAATCCTGTGCCATCTCATGGCTTCTTTCCCCTTGATATCATGACACATGACTGATGATGTCAAAGAACCTTCTGGATTTTCTTTTTTTCTGTTGGCCTTTAAGTACATGAAATAACATCACATTTTTCCTTTGAAGAGTTCCTTATTTTAAGAACTCACTAAGGAGTTCTTGTTCACATTCTTGAAAATGCTTTTCTCAAGAATCCATGTTTCCTTCTTTAACAGAAATCAGAAAATCATTGCTTTGAAGTCTAGATTTTGGTTTTCATTCATTCCTATAACTTTCTCTTGTTTTTGCTCAAGAAACAGTGCCACATGAATGAAGCCTGAACAGTTCAAAAACTCCTGCAGCCAGAAAACTGCATTGCAGTGTTTTACCCCTAAGCCAGCTGGAATTCTAATAGATTGGCTTGCTGGTAGCCCTCTTAGTTTCTTTTTTTCTCTCCGTCTTTTTTTTTTCCTGCTTGAGTATTCAACTTTTCTGGCCTTCCTTAACTTGCTAGTTGTTATGTGCTGGCTCGTAATGCTATACAGAATGGTAAAAGAATTGTTGGTAAATTCTCCCAAGTTTCCTAGATCTTGCTTGATGAGTCTGCTTATCTCATAGTCTGTGCATGTTATAAGCATCACCATTATTTGCTCAGCAGAGTGAAACAGAAAAGCATTAGGAAGAGTCTGTACAGAGCTTCTGCTACTTGTGTGGCATTGTCTAAGAGAAGCTGGTGGTTTGAGAAACCATAACTAACCCATGAGCACCTGATTGCATTTTGAGCACACAGTGAACTAAGGACAGACTATACGTGTGAAGTTTGATTTCAGCCATAGGCTTAATTGTGTGGAGTTCAGCCACCAAATATGTTCATATGGGTATCATATAACTTTTGGAACTTGAATACATTAACTCCAGGTTTCATCCCATTCCAACCTTTTGATGCTCGTAAGAACCAAAAAAAAAAAAAGTCACTGAAAACAATGACTCCAAATTTGAGGAAAGATCCTAGTGCCTTACTTGCCTTTTCTTATAAAAGTTAACTACAAGTTTGGTGTAAGAACTTTTAGATGGAGATGGATAAGAAACATCACATAAATACAAATACATTCCTGTTCTTGGAATATACACAGACTTTTTGCTTATTGGTTGAACACTAAGGCTAAGGCAAATGAAAATGGTCATTGAAATTCATCCATCTTTTGGACATTTGGCACCTCATTGTACAAATGTGCACATTTATGACTTTGGCTCACAAAAGCTTTAAAATATTTGGCTTTTTATTTGGAAATCTGTCAGCCCTTTTTGAAGTCTTTTAATTTGGCGGGGGCGCTAGATTAGACTGGAATAATAATAATGAAGTATGCTCTGCAAATAATTGAAAATACCCAGATTATTTCTTTTTTACAGATTGCCAACAAATTTTATAAATTGCACCTTGGCAGTGATTATTTTAGGTTGTCTAACTTGTCAAGAAGTACAGTTTCTGTTAGAAGGAAATAACGACGTTTTCGCTTAGAGGAGTATGAAACATTTTCCACAACTGTGAATCTGTTATTGGTTTCATTCAGCCAGCTGCCAGTGGAATCCAATTTCTAGAAGGCAGAAGCATTGCCATTCACTCTTGCTGTCCTTTCACCTATTTCTTCAAATTTGGAGTCCTTCATCCTCCAAGCATCCTTAGGGTCTTCCTCTGCCAGGTTGAATGTGTGAGTTGCAGGAAGTGAGTTGAAGGTTTGTTCCATTTCCTGCTCTCAAATAATAATTTCTCATAGTTTTCCTTTTCCCTTTGGTGATCCAGTTTCAGGATCTGAGTCACTAAATGAGTTTTATCAAAGGAGGAGAATGTACTTAGACACTTAGAAATTGAAAGGGGATCCGTAAGTTGGCAATTGCCTTGAATGAAAGAAGTACCAGGTGAATGCTGCTGTCCCTCAGCCCAAGTGATATAATTTATTGATCTTAATGGATGTTAAGCATAAGCAATTCCATTTCTTAAAGGTGTATTTTATAGAAGTAAATACCTTCCAATACAGTTGTGTTCTTTGTTTAGATCATGTTGGAAAAGTACTAGAAATTTCATTGAAATATGATTGTGTGGAGTTTTTGAAAGAAAAATCTGGAATGTGTTGCTTTGAAAAGCTTTTGACATTGATTCTAAATTTCTGCACAAACCTTTGTAGCCTTTTCACAGGTGTAAGCATTTATGGGAAGACTAGTAAATTTTTTTTTTTCTTATGAATTCTGTAAAACTTAAGTCCACAATACAAGCTTTTGGAGTAGAATAGGCATTAAAATGTGGTAGATTCACACACAAGTAGGTGGTTTGTGTACTACAGTGGATACCGTGTTTACTGTTTTCCTGAGGGAGGCATTTTTGTTCCTCTGGGGAAATAAACTTCCCATTTTTCTTAAGTATATTTAAGCTTGGTTACCTATTTTTTAAAGTAATTTCTGCCACTGTTGATTTGTAGAATGCAAGGAGCACTTTTAGTTAATCTTATACATTAAAAACTAGTTGGATTCAGCAGATACTCAACAAGTGCCCACTGTGCCCTGGATGTTTGTAGAATTGCTGTTTTGTTTGTGAACGTATGCACTGGGCGTAGATCTAAAGCCTTCCCTTTGCAAACACTCCTGAGAATAGGACTCAAGGTGAAGATGTGTTTTGGGCTATGTCATGTTTTCTGGTCCTTTCTATGTGTTTCATTGGGAAAATATTTTTTAAACATGTTTTGGGTTAGGGAACCAACCCACTTGTCCAACTCGTGAAAGTCTATGGAACTACCGCAGCATCAAGAAAAGACAACACTTTATCAGGAGTGTAATCACTCAGGCACCTAATACAGAGTGCTTCAAGAGTTTGCATCTAGGGCCAAGCGGCAAAGCCATTCAGTGGGTAGAGGCGGAGGACAAGAGGCCTGAAGACCGCCCTGCCCTGAAGAGAGAATGCTTTAAACACACGTTGCCATTAATTTTTAAGGCAGAAAGCATCTTGAACCCGGGCCTCTCTTTTTCCCCTTCCTCCCAGCGTTGCTGTTTGAGTTTGCTCCCAAATGCTCACAAGGCCGTGCCAGACGGAAACTCGCAGAGGCCGCTGCCGTCCCACGGAGGCCACTCCGGGGAGGGACGCGACCGGAACAGTCGCGCTCAGTGCTCGCGGGCGCCCCGGGCTCCGGTCCGCGGTGCCCCCGGCGGGCTGAGGGCGGCCCGGCTTCCCCCGCGGCCCCCGGCGCACATGTGCCGCCCCTCCCCCCTCCCCCAGCCTCTGGAGTCGCTTCGAGGCCATCTAGTCATACGCTGTCCATCAGATGTGTTTACTTTTTTCCTGACAGCAGACACATCTGGAGCACATATTCAGGTTATTCCAGTGCCACTAGACACATTCCACAAGATCATTTCAGCGGTTGTTATGGCGATCTTCCTCCCTCCAGTGATTTTCAAGTTGCATGACAGAAATAGCTGGAGCTAACCAGGGGGACAAAAGTCAACGGGATCAGGAAGGGCTTCTTTCACAGAATGAACTAATTAGTGACCCTGCTTTCTTCACAGGGCAATGAGCATATGGTTTAATAAAGTGAGTCTATGACACTCGCCCCCCACCCCCCCCACACCGTAGGCAAAGCTGTCACTGGCTGAAAACTTTCCTGTTTTTACTGGTGGGACCGTAGTCTGCTGTCTTTCAACAGAGTTTACTTCACAAGTAGAAAATGTTTGCTCCTGAGAGTTAAACTTCAGAACTTTTTCTTGGCTTCATACTACCTAACTATAGTGGGTCCTTCGACTTAAAGAAACAGTGTTCATTTTAGCTGCCTTCCATTGGAAGGATTTATGCTTACTCCAGACTCAGCATTTTCAGTTAGGTTTTTGTAAGTATTATGAATTGGTAACTGCCGGTTCAGGTGAATATAACTGGTTGTGATTTTCCTAGCAAACATAATCAATTATTTCTCCCTGGATTAGTTAGAAACATTCATACCTGTGATTTTATTGGGCACAATTATAGAATATTTTAGTATCAAAAGGTTTGATTAATTAAACAAACTCCATTGCGATCACATTTAAGTAACAGGCAGAGGTCTGGTTATGATTCCATTTTTTTTTTTTCCTGAGGCTTAACTTCTTACATCTTGTGTAGGTTTTTTGACCACGTTATAGTGTGAACATACCATTGAAGACATGGGAATTTAGACCTGAGATCATTTTGTATTATGAGGCAGAAATTCTTGCAGTTTGTAGTAGGTATAGAAGGTAATGCTGTAAAGCACTGCCATCTTTGATTAGTCTATGAAGAGTACAGCAGGCCTTAATAGATGTTTTTTGGGTGGATGGACATATAATATGGATTCAGACTAAATATGTGTTACCTTTAATCATAATTCTGAAATTTGTGAATCACAGGGGCCCATTTTCTTTCCTTTTTTTTTGGTTTGGTATTTCTGTACTCTTGGTCTTAAAAAGTATATCCACCTTTATGTATTTCACACTTTCCTTACATGTAGTGCCAAATCCTCTTTTACACACATGTACACACGTAATCTCAACCTCCTTTTCTTGTTCCCCCACCAAAACTCACACATTTCCCTCACTTGCACATACCACACGTTTAAGTTCAGTCCCAGGGCATTACAGTCACCATGAACAACAGAGTTTGTATTTTTCCCATTTGATTGAATTACTCATATGTTGACTGAGTTCTCTGGACTCTGGGAATGTGACAGTGGGTGACAAGTAGGAAAATCAGAGCTGGACTCTCTCGAGCACATTTTCCTAATTCTTTCCCCATTGGTATAACG
>NW_020174922.1:4329312-4353412 GCF_003031525.2 Neophocaena asiaeorientalis asiaeorientalis | reverse complement strand
TTCTCCCCCTTCCCACCCCCAGTCAAATTCCTTTTCCATGGGTCCTGCTGAAGCTGGTCACCAGGCTGCTTTGGAGTACCTGCTCTCAGCAATGCCAGGAGGACACAGAGAGGTCGCATGATCAGATGTGAGTTTAATTCGCGGAGACCTGCTTGTCGCTTCTTCTTGTGTTCCTGCTAGTTACACGTTATTAACTGTTGTCCCTTTCGGATCCTCAGTTACTTGGGTGAGTATGTATCTCGCAGGGGCTGGGCTCAGGTTACAAAGCTGAGGGTGGTTCTAAAATGATGCTTCCCTCTCCAGATGTAACTTTGCAGTAATTAAACCTAATGTAGTCTAAGCATTGTAGTCAGTGTTGTGGTAGCCATTGCCAAGTCTAATTGATAATATCACTTATAGCGCTTACTGCTAGTTATCTGGGAACTAGAGTAAACCTGAAAATGTCACAGCTATTAACCCTTGTTTTTTCCTGCGTCAAGTAAAGTGGATAGCTTATATTATCCCTTCATCAAAATCTGTCGTCTATATTGGATCCAATACATTTGAGACATTTTTTTCCTTAATTTACCTATCCATCCATTTATCCTTCCATCTATCTTTATGCAGGTTCCAGAGTTTGTTGCCTTGAGTTTTGGAGATTTCATCCAGCACAGAGCTATTAACTTCCTTGGGTGACTTGGTTTCCCTTTCTCAAAATCCACGGTAAAAACATACTTGCCCGTCATGAAAGACTAGTTGCTTACTTATATTTCTGTCGAGTTTCTTCGAAAAGAAAAAGTGAATGTGGGCTTCCCTGGTGGCACAGTGGTTGAGAGTCCGCCTGCCGATGCAGGGGACGTGGGTTCGTGCCCCGGTCCGGGAAGATCCCACATGCCGCGGAGCAGCTGGGCCCGTGAGCCGTGGCCGCTGGGCCTGTGTGTCCGGAGCCTGTGCTCCACAACGGGAGAGGCCACAGCAGTGAGAGGCCCGAGAACCGCAAAAAAAAGAAAGAAAAAGTGAATGAGTCCCAACAAAATATATCACAAAAGATCCTCAAGCTTCAAATTATCTTGTGCGTTCTTTTATTATGCCCAAGAAGGTGGCAACCAGCTTAATTCAGTCAAGCTGCCAGGGTCCCAGAGCAATTTGCCTGTGTGTGGTAGCTAAATAAATAGTGAACTGAAGATGGCCGTGATAATCTCAATTCATAGGGTTTTCTCAGTCATGAAATGTTTGTGTTAAGAATGACTTTGTTGTTGTTTTTGTTACAGTCTGACAGCTGAAGATGCTTTTAAAATCTTTCTAGTCACTTAGAGCAGAACTGTACGGCATCTGCTTGGTGGTTCTATCAATCACAGCAAGGGCAAGTCTCTGGGTTATGGGGGAAGATTGAGGGGTGGTGGAGCAAGGCAGGGAGAAGGTGGGGGGGAGCTGCTGCTCTGTCCAGTTTACATTTGTCACCAGTGACTAGCTTTTAAAAAATGTATTAGCTGTGCATGGTGGTAAGTAAGATCCAGCTGCAGGGGATTATGGCTTTGAGTGGGTCGGGGAGTTTGGAATGCATTCAGTTCCATCAGGGATTTGTGTCCCTCGTCATCAGCCTTAACATTGCTAAAGCGGTAAAGATTAAGAACAGACCAGTGTCACCTGCCCTGAACTTTGAAAAACCTTGGAGCCATGAAACAAAGTGGGGGTCGTGGTTTAGAAAGTATCCCTTCTCTCTGTCCCCAAGTATTTTCCCAGTGACACATATGAAATAAATGGAAACACGTGAGCTCAGGTGAAAGGCTGTCTAGGACTGCATTATTCCCAGAACTTGCCGAACGTGGTCCTCATCATAACGTAGGATGAAAAACACTTTCCACAAATAACTTTCCGTTAATGAACATTTTTTTGGGGGGGTGGTCCAAATCAAGATGAGCCATCAGTAGTTAGAAGGGAATGTATGTGTCTGAGAGATTGAGCCTCACGTCATAGAAGGAAAAGCCTTTTTGGTTGGTGTGGTTTTAGTGACCCTCCCCCTCTCCCCCAGCAAGAAAGTTAAGAGAACACCACAAAGGTTTGCTTTTTTCAGGGATTTTGAAATTCAGCATACATGCCAGCAAGCAGTTTAGAGGCAGGAAGTCTTTTCTAGTAGTGCAGTCATGAACTGGTAAACTAGAAGCATCTGTAAAAATTTAGAGGGAATATCAGCTTTCTCAAAGCTCCAGCCCAAGTGTAATGAGGTGCAAATGATAGCACTGCATAACCCTTCCCCACCCCAATTGTGGAATGAGATACCGAGTCAGAAATAAGGAGGAAGACAAGGATTTCAGAACTCTGCTTCACTGAAACAGATTTCATTTTTCAGATGAAATGGCTTTCGGATGACTAAGGATAACCTCAACGTTTAGGGTCGATGAGTAGTAAACAAATGATTTTCTGCTCAGCATCTGAGATGCCATTTCTGAAAAGTGGTGGCTTTTCGGGTGTGAGTGCGTGAAATGACATACCTACTCATTTGGCTGAGTAAGTTCACAAGAGTCTTTAGTTTAAAGTAAACTTCAGCTGATTTGTATCTTTGGCAGGCATCTCTCTCTTTACAGAAAGAAAAAAACAGAGGGGATAAGAAAAAAAGATGTGATTTGTTTGAAGGAACACATCTGGGGTGTGATCTGCTGTATCTTAACACCAGATGGCAGGTTTAGGCTGACAGCTAAACCCACTTTAGCCTGGTCAAACGGTATCTTACTCTGTCGTTTTTTTCCCCTGTCCATGCACAGGAAGCAGAATACTTCTTTGCATTCAGGGCCAGCAGTCCTTCTTGTATCTGTGCCTCTGGGCTGTTTCACTGCCTCTCTGCTGTTTATAGACAAGGCTGGCTTCCCTTGGCAACCCCTGAAATAGGTTCCCTCTGTGGCTCATACCTTTCCAAAGGTATGTTTTGTCGAGGCAGAGGTGTGGTGCCTTAAGGTGACTGGTGCTTGTCATGACAGGCATGGCATTAGCTGGGCCGAGCAGTGACTAGAAGTGACAGCGGCGCTTTGCAGTGCCCGGGGCCTCTCAGTCAGCACTCCTGCTTGAGAGACTATGGAAGCACCTCTGAGTACCTTCGCTCATCGTGGAGATGACAGTTGAGATCGGGGTCCAGAAGGTGATTGAGGACCCCCCCCCCGCCATCTTCTTGTAGTAGTTTTTACTTGAAAGAGCGTCACCCACGTGGCCGAAAGAAAGAATGCAAGCATGCTATGTCCAGAGCCACAGAAGGGGTCTCTGAATTTCCATACGTTTTGAGTCTGAAATTCTGCCATTAGACTTACAGTTTCTTTGTGCACTGTCGTGTCATAAAATGATCAAACATTAAAAAAAAAAACCCCAAACCTCTCAATTATACACTTCAGGGAATGGGGATGATAAATAATATGTTTTCCCTCACTGTTGTTTGATACTGTACCTCCTCAAGGGTAGCAAATCATAGCCTATCTATATTACTGATTCCCAAAGGACTTGGTCAGAAGTTTCTTATCACTCTCAACTATTGTCTGTCTTTGTAGATTTTCTAGGAATTATTCTTAGGATGCTTACGAATGATTAATGGACGTGTGTGTAATCTATGCAGAGGGCTACAAAATGCATTCACTTAATCCATTCTACAAACTGAGATTAATTAGAACTGTCTGTAGGCATCTTATAAGGTCACAATTCTAATATAATTTGGTAGACGCTATTAGGAATTTGAATGAAATTTCTAAAGCACTTCCATAGAGAGGGGAAAAGGCCTTTAGGGGGAAGTCGGTGAATGTTTTTTGTGGGCAGAATTTGAAGTTACCGCCTGAGCTTCCTTTCCCTTCATAGTTCATCTTTCCGGTTAGTCAAAGATCACTCAGATTATAGTTTCCCTGTTCAAAAAAACAAACAATTTCTATGTACCAGATGGTATTGTACTTACTGAAATCAAGGCGGTCAAAATTGTTCCTGTGTGGACTTGGTTTTCCTTGAGAGAAAAATTTCACTTGTAATTCTTATATGCTGTCATAGAACTATTTGATAGACAATGTATTTTGACATACAAACTTTTCAACTTGCTATTTTAGGGAAAGAATTTATTGGTTAGGGAAATCACTGATTAGAATTTAATAAGAGTACTAAGTAAGAGTTGCTTCTTAGTAACCTCTGTAATATGGTTCTTATGAATAAAATGACAAAACAAAAACAAGTTAGCTGATTCTCTTCAGGGAACTTAGCTCAATTTCATACTACGAAGAAGATCCATTTGATAACTTAGAGGGGAGGGCTAATGTCGTTTTAATCACTGTGGAGGAGGACTTCCCTTGACAAGGCAAAATCATAAGTTCTTGAAGCTATTTGACCAGTTACAGTCATTTGAAAAGGAGCATGTCCTAGTTAATATTAAGGTAAATTCATAGCTCTTTTTGTGTTCAGGGCTTCTGTAACTTTGTTGGCTTAAAATATATATATATATTTAAATTTACTGAATAGTTTTGATGTTACAATGTTAGTTTTTAATGTTCCGCAAAATTGAATGTATTAATTTCTGAGCTAGGTTAGTCAGTTTCAGCTAGAGTATTTCTAGTACCCAACACCGTGTTAATCCTTTTTTACCTACCTGTCACGCATAGTAACGTTTAAAAAAATTTTTGACGTGGATTTGCTTTATCTTCTCTGACACGTTTGGGTAAATGACAATGACTTTGGTGTTTTTAAAATGTTCCTTGATTTGAGAAAGTAGCCTTCAGATAAGCTTCAGGTGGTTTCCCAGTAAGTTCTTAACGGATTGCCATCCCTCTCCATATCTCTCTTAAAAATTTTTTTCCCTAAAGGCTATGTGGTAGGAAATTACCTAGTTCTCCACGTATTGCTATGCTAGTCCTATGTTAAAAACCACTGGAAATTAAAAAGCATGCACTTTTGCATTTAGGCTCACTTGGTTTTGGGTAGGTGATCCATGACCATGGGCAAGTTACTTAACTTGTGCATCTTAGTTTTTTCTTTTCAAAAATGATATCTAGACCTACTTTGTTTTTTGTGAGGATAAAATGAGATAATAGAATATAAAACCTCATATGGAGTCTAACTTATAGTAGAGGGAGGCACAGTACTTGATAATTACTAGTGTTATCATTTAAATGGGAAGTTGGCATGAACTTTAAATGGACTGTGAACATTTGCAGAATCTTCAGAGGCTGAGTACTTTATTTTGTAAAAGTTGCTATTTGCTCATTATATTCATAATACCTCATTTAGCTTGTGTCTCAGAAGTGTAACTTCCCTGTGTATTTTCCTTAGTTTACTTTTGTCACTACAATATTCTTCTCTGAGAACTGGAAAAAACGTCGGAGGAAAATATAATGATTTCGTTGAAAAAACATGTCTGAGAACTTAACTACATTTTAATACTTTTTTTTCTTTAGTTTTGTTTGGGGGAATAAAACCCAACACTTCACCTCACCACTACTACATTTGTATGTTTACACATACCCGAGGAATCTCTCAATGTAGTCTAAATATCTAAGAGGCCTGCTTTTTGGAGTAAAAGATTCATAAATCAAAGTTGGGAAATCCTACTGTTTTTAGGCCTGTTATAATAAATACTCTTATTTGAAAGAGTTGTGTTTGTAGCTTATTTGATCAAACACCCACCTCATTTATCAGTGTGCAGTCGGAAAGTGGAAGAGTTTTTCTTTAAATGGAGGGCATGTGTATATATATGTATACTTTGCATACATTCTAATACTTTTGTCCTTCCTTGGAAGGATGTGGATGACTAATGAGTGAAGGAGTAATGCAGTTAATAGTTTTAGTGATGTATATTGCTTAATTTTCAATTATGAGATATGTGTATCAAATATATGTACAACCCAGCCCCTGTTTCCGGAGGCATAGAGAAGGGGCAGCAGCGGCCAACAAGGAAGCAGGACTGGAACCGGGTCTGCGCCCTCCCCGTTGGGGCCTTGCTGCCGCTGCCGCTGCCGCCACCACCTCTGCTGGTTGGGCTGGGACCCTGTGCCCCTTAGGAGAGGTGTTGGTCACAGATGTTTACCTCAGTTTATGTCACTGTCGAAGAAAAAATAAACAGCAAAAAATAACATCATAAACATGAAGACTTAGAAGACAAAAAAAAACAAACAAAAAAAATACCCCTCGCGATTCTTCTGTGAAGGTGTATGTGTGTCCTCAGGTGATTTTTTTTCCCCCCGCCTCAGGTGATTTTAGTTGCTGATTTTCTTTTGTATATCTCTAGAGTTTCCTCAAAGTGTACTCTAAAGTAGTGGTAACACTTTACATTTTGTATTAATTATATTTATTTATTTGAATTTTATTTATTTATTTGAACTTTATTTTTTTATACAGCAGGTTCTTTTTTTGGTAGTACTTTATTTTTATTTATTTATTTATTTAATTCATACGTTTGTTCTCTACATCTGTGTCTCAATTTCTGCCCTGCAGACCAGTTCATCTGTACCATTTTTCTACGTTCCACATATATGCGTTAATATACGATATTTTTTTTTCTCTTTCTGACTTACTTATATTAATTTAAATTACAGTTCCCATTTAGAGATATGGAAGTATAGATAAAGGAGGTTACGACTGGCCTCAGTTTGTTTATTTTGTAACTTATTGCAGAGTTGGCAATGAATCCCTTGTCTTGGGATTTGGAGGTTCTTCTTCATCATAATACTGTTTTCCAGACTCCTTGCAACTACTATGTACTGTTTTAGTCCAATCCACCATAATCCCTTGCTGTTTATATGCTCTTGTGGAGGTAGCTAAAAGATACTGCTAGGGTATGCTTTATATTCGTACACAATCTACAGAAAAAGAGGTAATTGTCATTCAAGAAGCCTGAATCTTTTGGATTATTACCTTACATTGGAAATTAAATTTGTTTTTCTCTCTGCTAGATTGCATGTAAACATTATTCAGTTATCAAGGCAAAATATATCTGTAGCCACTACTTCCCCCAACCCCCAACAGGATCTAGAGTATAAAAGTAAACTTGAAATTTCTGAATCCTACAGACCCTGTTGCTGTTTATGACTCATTGCTCTAGTTTGTTTGGTTTTCGGGTTCATCAGCTGAGTAACGCCCCACTGCCATGTTCAGTGTTTTCATCCCTTTCCCTTTATATATTTGGACCATTTTAGTTTAATTTGAGTAGCTGCTTTGTCAACTTCTAAAAGTACCAGTTGTACGTGTAATACGTATTTGTGAGAAGTAGTTCTCTTCTAGGTCCACATTCTTAGTGACCTCCCTAAGCCAAATACGCAGACAGCAGTTAAGTGTGGAACAAAATATGACACTCTGAAAGTTGTTTCCCACCTGGGAAGTGCCGTTTCTTTGGTGGCTTTTAATGAGAGTAGAGGCATAGCTAAAAAGCAGGGGTGTGGAGCCAGATAAACCTATCGTTTGAATCTTGTTTCTTTGACTTCCTAGAAATATGACTTTGGGCAATACTTTTAACTTCTCTGGGGCTTATTATTCCCATTTTAGGGATTAAAAAAATACATATCTCAAGGAGTTATAGAAACTAAATGAGGTGATATTTGCAGAGTGCCTGGTATGGATGCCCACTGGTATACAACATATAGATAGACTTAATAGTATGTGTAATCCTTGAGTTATCTGTGAGTTTCTGTGGATATTGGCTTGGACTGCATATCTCTCATCACTGATTCTGTTTACACTCACTGACATTTCTAGATTCTTTTCTAGTAGGGCATCATTTCTGCTGCTAGGGCAGAGTTTATTAAAAACCATGACACATATTTCTAACTAGTATTTTTGTTTTTCGTTTTAAATAGGAATACGTGTACCATCTATCATACAATTGTACTCACTGTGAAATCTAACAAATATCATCTCTGCTTAATTATTTGCTTTTTTTCTTGAGGATTTGTTGTACAGGTTGCTTACACAGTTTCAAAAACACTGGCATAGAGGGTTGAGTTAATGTCACTTATATTTTTAATGAATTTATTTATTTTTATTTCTGGCCGTGTTGGATCTTCTTTGCTGCACGTGGACTTTCGCTAGTTGCGGCGAACGGGGACTACTCTTCGTTGAGGTGCGCAGCTCCTCATTGCGGTGGCTTCTCTTGTTGCGGAGCACGGGCTCTAGGTGCGCGGGCTTCAGTAGTTGTGGCACGAAGGCTCAGTAGTTGTGGCTCGCGGGCTCTAGAGCGCAGGCTCAGTAGTTGTGGCACACGGGCTTAGTTGCTTCGTGGCATGTGGGATCTTCCCCGACCAGGGCTCGAACCTATGTCCCCTGCATTGGCAGGCGGATTCTTAACCACTGCGCCACCAGGGAAGCCCACTTCTTAATCCTTGACACACTTTTCTCGTTGATCCATACAATGACCTTCTTTTTGTTTATTTTTTTTTGGTTAAAATATTTGAATTTGGTTTTCTGTTGAGGACAAGTGATTAAGGGACTTTATTTTTCTGTTGCCAAGGCTCTGAGGTCAAGTGAAGCCAGAATATATTGTCATGATGGGATGTTAGAAATGGAAGTTGCCTGCAGTGTCCTTCAGCCAGGTACTTCTTAACTTTTTTATAGAAATGTCTCATCCTTTTTAATGAATTAAAAAATTTGAAACTTCTCTCACTTAAAAGTCACAGATCTAGTCAGAACTTCTCTGATGAGTGAGGAAACTGAGGCCCAGAGAGGTGGTGTCACAATAGTAATTACCATAATGATGGCCATCACTTTTGGACCATTTGTGAGGAATCATGATCTCCAGTGGTACCTAAGCTCACACAGCCCATTGTGGACTCCTGTTATAGTGTTCTCTTCAGCTTCCATATTGGCTCTCCCTAGCCCTCCTTCCTTTCTGGGCTTAATTTTTTCATTTTAAAATTGCATACTTACCATTCTAGCTGTTTACTTCACATTGTATCAGTTTTGGTCTTTTTTCAGGATCTAATCTCCCCCAGTCTTGCCTTTTCTGGGTGACATTTAGGTTGACATCAGATGAATAGCCCAAATAATAAATATGAATCATGCTTGCCTCAAAACAGGCAAATCAACTGTCAGCATGCTCTTAAAAGTGGATATTATTCAGTACTGGTTTATTTTTTTGAAGAATTTTTGCTTTCAATCTCTGACCCTAAAAAATAAAAGTGAATCAAATTCCATAAAGGTAGAAATTAAAGCAGATATATTCCAAATACCCAAGTCAGAGCCTGGCAAACAGGGAATACTCAGTAAATGCTTTTCAAGTGAATATAAGCCTCCACAGAAGCAAAAGCTCTAAATCCTGGGGCTCCTGCTGTTGGGGAGCCAGTTTTCTCTCATTTGTTGAAGGCGCCATGACTGTACTCAGGAAGGGAGAGTAACGAATGAGTATTTGTGAAACCCTTTCTGTGTGCTAGGTGTTTCCATCAGCACTGCTAAATGTATGTCTACAACAGCTTTCTGGGTTTATGCCTCTTCACTCTTCTCATTTTTTGGATGAAGAAATGGGAGCTCAGTGTTCAAATGAGTTGCTCAAAATGTTTGAATTTGAATTAGGATCTTTCTGACTTTAAAGCTTTGTACTTTCCAGACATCCTTAGCACCACAAGAATGGTTGCTGCTGTTACTATCTTTATCATCATTATCATCATTGTCGTCATTACTTCTAGAGTCATTTGAAGTTGTCCTCAAATGGTAGCCACCTGCTTCCAAAGAGAGTTAGGCACTAATGGTTCAGGTGGCCAGAGTCTCTAGGACCTCCTGTTCCTTGCACACTGGTCTGTTTTGAGTGTACACAAATGATTCCCTGCGTAGGTGGTTACCTGAGATCCCTTTCAAATACCCATATGAAAAATAGACTTTCTAGTTGGGATCAGCTGCCTTACCTATGTGGTTTTTATATCTTAGATGAAAAAATGGACTAGAATGCCAGAAGATTTCCCTAAATGGAAAGGTAGCTGCTTCCCTACCCTCTCCACTTCCCTTGTCAGTTGCCAGAGAGATCTCCAGTGACACAAGAGTACTTCCAAAGTTTGGGGAGTCCTGGATGGTTGGTGGATGAGATCGTTTGATTCCAGTGAAACTTCCCAGCTGCCCTGAATTGTCTTCCAGAGCACCATCCTTTTATTACTAGATTGAATTGTAGGATAAGAGAAGTGCTTTGAGCATCTTTATACCCACATACGTAAGACTGCATTACTTGAGCCTGAGAATTTGGAGTGGGGCCTCTTAAGAACAAAAAAAGTACATGCACATTACCTGTGTGTGTCTATTTGGCTCTGAGATTCATTGTTTTATGTAAGTGCCATTAATTTCCCAATTTTTCTTAGCTTGTGCGTACAGTCGTCATTCTTAGTTGCTTAATACTTATCTTGGGCATTTATTTTACCTGTAACTTTTCCCTTGACTTTGCTACCTGCTCTCACTGCTGTATTTTGAACACCTTCTTTATGGAAAGCAGTAGAAAAACCTGAAGGTGTGTCTAGAACAAACTCAGTTGAATCAAAGGAAGGCTGCCCAAGTTGGCATTTAATGGGGTAGGACTCTGGCAGATGTACCCATGTTTTCTACTGAAGAGTCTGTGCACACCTGAACCTCTGCACTGAGTTTCGTTTCCTTAATCCTGTGGTGGTGGTGGTGTGAAGAACGCCCAGGTTTCCCATACAAATTAGGAAAGGGAGTTAATCAGAATCAACACTGGGGTAAAAGGAGGTCTTAGCGGAAGTGCCTAAGTATTGTTCCAACACAGGGGATAAATGTGTTCTGCTTTACTTGGCCAGAACAATGTCTCAAGCTGGTGATTAGGCTCTACTCCAGCTTTAACCTCAGGCAAAATTTATGCAACTCTACTACTGTGTGTCAGGTAATTAAAGGGAAAAAGGGGAAATATTTGCTTAAAGTGGAAGTGTTTTTAATTAAACATGAAAAATAATAAGTGCAAAGGGAAGTCGGCAGTAGGGAAATTGTTTTTAACTTTTCCTTTAAAACATTAAGAACTTCAAGCAAAAGGCCGATATTTTAGGCATGGCTGTTTGTTAAGCCCTTACAGAGCTGTGCTGGAATTCTGAAATTCTTCTGTCTTTGCGTTGAAGAACTTGGAGGTGTTATTCTGTCTTAGTTGAAAGATAATGCTCTTTGCCATTCTCTGCTAACCACTAATGATTCACTTGATAGGAAAGGAGTTCTTTAATTTAAAATAAGAGCCATTTTAAAACCTAGTAGATAGTAGTACAAATCTTGATGTGGGAAGTACAGTTACAGCAGGAAGTTTAGGCTGAAAAAAAGCGGGGGGGATAAAATCTTCTACTTACTATGACTGACTAGCATACTGGTTGGATTATGTCGCATCTAAAGTTTCTGTTAATGGTTCCACCACTCTGCTCATCACCAAGGGTTGCAACTCCATCAGGTTTGATTTAACTTTAGACCCCAGACCTTAAGGGTTCTGTTCTGCATCCATAAAGCCTTATCCTTACCACCTGTTTTAAAATGGACTGTGACCATTGCAGTTGCCTGCCTAGGTCATTTTAATAACATCCTTGCCCACCGTTCATACCTAATCTCTATTGTTGCTGTCCATCTTGCCCAGGGTAGCTAGAATGATTTTACCTAAGGCTCAGTTTTCGTCATGGTACTCAGTTTCCTCAAGCTTTGCACAAAATTTGAGTTCTTCCCTGCCACGGCCCTTGGACAACGTCAGCATCAAATCTGAGAATTGTTTTTCCTACATGTACTCTACACTGTAGCCATTTTTGAACTATTTTAGCCATTCCTTCAACACCCTTGTACAGCTCATTTCTTCTACCACCTTACCTGTGCTCTTGGCTCTAGGCTTCTAATTAAGTCCTTTTTATTTTATTTTTTAAACTGAAGTATAATTGATTCACAATGTTGTGTTTCAGGTGTACAATGAAGTGACTCAGTTATACGTATATAACTTATTCTTTTTCAGATTATTTTCCATTATAGGTTATTATAAAATATTGAGTATAATTCCCTGTGTTACACAGTAGGTCCTTATTGATCATCTGTTTTCTGTAAAGTAGTGTATATATGTTAATCCCAAACTCCTAATTTATCCCTGCACCCCTTTCCCCTGTGGTAACCGTAAGTTTGTTTTCTACATCTGTGGGTCTATTTCTGTTTTGTATATAAGATCATTTGTATCATTTTTTTTTTAGATTCCACATATAAACGATAACATGTTTGTCTTTCTCTGTGTGGCTTACTTCACTTAGTATGATAATCTCTAGGTCCATCCATGTTGCTGCCAAAGGCATTATTTCATTCTTTTTTATGGCCGAGTAATATTCCATTGTATATATGTACCACATTTTCTTTATCCATTCATCTGTCGAAGGACATTTAGTTTGCTTCCATGTCTTGGCTATTGTAAATAGTGCTGCAGTGAACATTGGGGTGCATGTATCTTTTTGAATTATGGTTTTTTCCTGATATATGCCCAGGAGTGGGATTGCAGGATCATATAGTAGCTCTAGTTTTAGTTTTTTAAGGTACCTCCATAAGGAGACCATAAACAAAACAAAAAGACAACCTACAAAATGGGAGAAAATATTTGCAAATGATACGACTGACAAAGGATTAATCTCCAAAATACACAAACAACTCAATATAAAAAAATAACCCAATCAATAAATGGGCAGAAGATCTAAACAGACATTTCTTCAAAGAAGACATACAGATGGCCAAAAGACAGATGAAAAGATGCTCAACATTGCTAATTATCAGAGAAATGCAAATCAAAACTACAATGCGGTATCACCTCACTCTGGTCAGGACGGCCATCATCAAAAAGTCTGCAAATAATAAATGCTGGAGAGGGTGTGGCGAAAAGGAACCCTCCTACACTGTTGGTGGGAATGTAAATTGATAGAGTCACTATGGAGAACAGTATGGAGGTTCCTTAAGTCCTTTCAAAATGTTACCTCTTTGATGAAGGCCTTGCCTGTTCTCTTAGTGATTTTTCCATCTGAATCTTCTTTGTACCTCATTATACCTTGTAGTGGTTTTGTATTCTGTTACTAAACTACATGTTCCTTTAGGGTAAGACTTTTGGACCGGTCGCCTTTGTTATCTTCTACCTTGTGTTACCTTGTGAAGTCGTGCTGTCCCCGCTCTAAAGTCTTCTATTAATGATGCAGCAGTGTGTAAAATTGGGGTATTAACGCTTATCCTCCAGGGTTGTTCTGAGGAGCACATCAGAGAATTTATTTAGATACACACCTCTGTGTCTGTCATACAGCCAGTAGGCTCTTAATAAATAGTATGGTAGTTGTAGCCAGATGGCCATGGTTTGAATTTCTCCTCTGTTATCAGCATGTGATTTTTGGGTCTCTGCTCTTTCAGTTCTTCGTCTGTAAAATGAGAATAATGGTAGTATTTACCTCATAGGGTTGTTGTGAGGATTAAATGAGTCTGTACATTTAAAGCACTTAGAATAGTACCTGGCAGCTCGTGAGCCTGCACCATTCAATTCAGAAGCCACTAGCCCCACGTGGCGCTTGAGCACTTGAAATGTGGCTGGTCCAAGCTGAGATGTACTATCAGTGTAAAATGCACAATAGAATTTGGAACCTTGGTGTGAAAAAATACAAAGCTAAATATCTCAATTTTTCATTTATTTCATGTTGAAATGATAATAGTGATATTTTTAATAATTTGGGTTACACAAATTATATTAAAATTATCCCGTCTTTCCCCCCCCGTTTTATTGAGGTATAATTTGGCATACATTAATGTATAAGTTTAGGGTATACAGCATAATGATTTGACTTACATACGTCATTAGATGGTTATCCCAATAAAGTTAGTGAACATCCATCATATCATGTAGATACCAAGTTAAAGAAATAGAAAGAAAAGATCTTTTGCTTGCGATGAGAACACTTAGGATTTACTCTCTTAACAACTTTCCTACATAACATACAGAAATATTAATTATATTTCTCACGTTGTACATTACACCCCAGTACTTCTTTACCTTATAACTGGGAGTGTGTACCTTTTGACTGCCTTCATCCAAAATATCTCACCTTCAAAAAAAAAAACAATGTGACTACTAGAAAACTTTAAATTACATGTGTGGTTCACATATGTCTACTGTACAGCGCTGTTGTAATACTGTGTAACATTGTTAGCTTTTGTTAGCATATTGTTTTTATTATTTTTTCCCGCAGCGGTGGTTTCCACATACTCTCTCCCCCTTCTTTTCTTTTTTCGGTTAACTATTTGAATTCAGTGATTCTGGGTAGGGAAATTTAGGAAAGAAAGGTGTTAATGGATAAGATAAAGCTTAGGTCAAATGAGGGAACAAAGGGGTCAGCAGCTTCTGACCTCAAGTCGAGGAAGACTTGACTACGCTATTTCAGAGCCATGTGCTGTGAGTTGCTGGCTTAATCTTCCTGCTTTCTTAGGGATAGAGAATTCCCTCTATTGCTATCCCTCTATTGCTACCTTATGGTTTCCCCTTATCACAAGGAGGAAGCTTATTGTAGTTGGGAATCCATTTATAATAATAAAAATAGAAGCTTACTGAAAAATAAGAAGTTAGAAGAATTAAGGATTTTTAAAACTTTTTGGTTCAGAAAGAATGAGTTTGGTTTTCCTTAAGGAAATGAGTTTAAAAGATAACATTTTAAAAGCGCGTAAAGACTTAACCAGATATTTAAAAATATTTTTATCTTAATTCCAAGTAGCCTTCAGCTTCGATGAATTCTACTGCTCTACAGTAACCAGACACCGTGACTATGACTGCTGATCATGGTTGAAAAACTTTCAAGCTATTTTATGTATGTCATTTCAAATGATTTTATAAAATGCACATCCCATGATCTGAAGGTTGGTTTGCACATATCCCGTGCTTAGTGTGGTACTGTCTTTTGGCAGTGAATTTGCCGTCTTTAGCCATCATGGGCTCATAAGTGGACTGTCATTCCAAGGATCATTTAAGAGCTTGTTTTGGGCAGTCTCTTTCAGGAGGTTGGCCAAACAGATGTGGGTAAGTCTTAATGATTATGTGTTCAGTAATTTCCTGGGGTCTTACTTCCCCATTATTGCTTTTCATGGTAGCTGGTTCTTTGCACTGAATATACTATGAGGAATGGGGGTGTGGCAAACGAGATAGAGATAATCATTTGAAGTGCTGGTTTCCTTTGAGATATAAGGTACAGTGAGTAGCATTATCTCTCTGAGAGCCTTAGAACTAATAGGGAGCAAAAAGGCACTTGCCAATCCCAGTGGACAGATGTGGTTTATCTTGGTAAGTCTTTGAGAGGGTAGAATCACTGTAATGTGGAGGGCCCCCCCCCAGATATTCTGTGGGTGTGGCCACTGGCACATGATGTTAAGTTTCCCTGCTTCTGTTTAAAATAAGAACCTTTGAGCTATTTTTCTTGTTTCAACAATAGCTAGCTGATATCTGTTATTTTACATATGCTATTTGAAGTGATGGTCACCTGTTTACCCATGAGGTATTACGTTACAAAAGAAGGACGCATCCCAAGGCACTGCAACTGTGATCTCTGTGTTTGGTTTGCATGCTGTTTCTGAATACATAAATCCAAACTTGGACAATTCAGGTGTGATTATTTATATTAGCAAATACAGGTTTACGAAAGGAGTCATAATAGATTTCTTTTAAAGGTATTTAAAAAAATATTTATTTATTTATTTTTGGCTGTGTTGGGTCTTTGCTGCTGTGCGTGGGCTTTCTCTAGTTGCGGAGAGCGGGGGCTACTCTTTGTTGCGGTGCATGGGCTTCTCATCGTGGTGGCTTCTCCTGTTGCAGAGCATGGAGTCTAGGCGCCCGGGCTTCAGGAGTTGTGGCTCGCGGGCTCTGGAGCGCAGGTTCAGTAGTTGTAGCGTACGGGCTTAGTTGCTCTGCGGCATGTGGGATCTTCCCGGACCAGGGCTCGAGCCTGTGTCTCCTGCATTGGCAGGCGGATTCTTAACCACTGCGCCACCAGGGAACCCCAGATTTGTTTTAAATAGTAAGCTTCTCTAGGGCTCTGGAATATTTGAGTTGCAATGCTATTGATCACAACTTCAAGGAAAATGTCTATTGTGTAACGCCAGACGTGTTTATATACCTATGCCAGTAAAGACTTATGAGGTGCCTGTGTGTAAACGTGTGTGTTTGTGTACATGTGTGTGCTCACATGCTAGCCCACCAAGTACCTGAATATGTACCTCCCTGCTTTTTTACCTTATAGACAAAGCTAAACATTATTCGTTGCTCTTGCCTGGTGTATGTCCACCCTCATCTCACTGCAAGTGTCAGGGTAACACACACAGTCATAAATGAGGAGATGGAACAAGTGGGACCAGAAAACATTGTCCACAGCCCAGTGGTCCGTGTCACCATTCTTCTGCTTCTAGCATATATTGCATAATCAGGAGAGATGAGACAAGCCAAATCCTTTTAGTACACCGTGTCTGGGGAGGTTATGGAGTCCCAGAGGTTCGTTTCTTGTTGCCATTGTAACAGTCTTGATTGTGACAAGGAGATCTTGGAAGTCACCTGAGGATGTCATGAAAACCCCATCCCCATTACTGTTATTTCTGCTGGACACTTTCTGGTTAGGGAATATATTTGATTTATAAAAAAAAAAGCACGACTGAGTGAAAGCACCTTTTGTTCTTTGTATTGAAGTCACATACAAGAATATGTCCCCTTATACAGTTCAACCTAAGCTCTTGCAGTGCAATGGGCTTTATTTATTTATATTTATAAGGAGTCATTTTAAAGCAATGAGAGGCTTTATAGTTACAATGATCACTTCTGCCCTTTCTTACAGAAATGTCAGACTCAGGTTGTTAAGGATCTGAAAATAATGGCTTTCCTCTTATTTCCATGATGGTAATTATATGGCAAGAAAGAGCTATAGAGATTTTTCCTGTTTTGAAATTATATTCTTTGCCTTGTCGATAAAAAGAGATAACCAGGATATATTAATACATGTATGTTTTGTTAGTGTTGTCTTTTTCCTCTTAATTAGCATAATATTAATTAAAAACAGCTTGCTGAGAGAGTTGTATTTTTGCTGGTTGTGAACTTTTTCAGAAATTACAGCTAAATATTTTGAATGTTCCAACCAGAATGTTAGTTTTTAAAAAATAAATTTTCTTTCAATCTGTGCAGCTGTAGTTTACTTTCCAGGCATGAGAAATATCTATTTTATTAAGTCCTATGAGGAATATGTGTCACATACATTTAAGGAAAATCTATTTAAGGTGAAAAATTCCAAAAATGACTTTCCCCTGGTGTGAAGTAAAACAAAAGCCCCAACTGCATCTCTGCCTGTGGTAATGACATTGAGGTGACAAACTGCAGGCAGGTGAGGTTCTTGGGGATGATCTCACACCTGCACCACGAGCTTGGGGAACAGCTGGGTCTGGAGCTGGCGTCTGGCCTTGCTTTCTGTTTGCTGCAAGACCAGCTCTCAGGCTCGGGGCCTGCACATTTGCACGGAAGACTCCAAGTTTTTTTTTTTTTGCAGTACACGGGCCCCTCACTGTTGTGGCCTCTCTCGTTGCGGAGCACAGGCTCCAGACGCGCAGGCTCTGCGGC
Source organism: Neophocaena asiaeorientalis asiaeorientalis (assembly GCF_003031525.2). Taxonomy (NCBI): domain Eukaryota; kingdom Metazoa; phylum Chordata; class Mammalia; order Artiodactyla; family Phocoenidae; genus Neophocaena; species Neophocaena asiaeorientalis. Next base: position 4,335,888 of record NW_020174922.1, on the reverse strand, counting down.
CATGGCTCACGTGCCCAGCCGCTCCGTGGCACGTGGGATCTTCCCAGACCGGGGCACGAACCCGTGTCCCCTGCATCAGCAGGCGGACTCTCAACACTGCGCCACCAGGGAAGCCCTCCAAGTGTTTTTAAAAAGGCAAAGGGCACTGTGGCCGGCTCGCAGTCCCTGGTTTTGTGAATCTTTTTCCCTGGGATGGGGAGGTTGAAGAAACCTCAGCTCAAACCCACCAACCTCCAAGCCCAAGCCCCTTATGTCAATCCCGAGCTTTGTCTGCCAAAGGAGAGTCAGCCAGGAAGCACAGAAACTGAAGATCCTTGTCCGCTTCAGTCGTGGTTTTGTATAGCCAGGGGGCAGACGGTGAGCCCCCGAACGGCTCCTTTCCCACCAAGTGTGCATTCACTCCCCTGGAACAGTGGAACTCCAGGGTAGTTAAGGGTGGTCAGCATTTATGGGCAGGCGGAACGCTTCCTGCTATAGCACTCAAAGGTGACTGCTGATGATGGTGTTCTTTGATTTAATTCTTTTTTCACACCTCCAAAAAGAAAAGCTATCTATTCAGCTAGTCAGTCTTATCTTATGTATCTACATGTGAAGGGTAAGTCGAGGTTGATTTCAGTTTGAGAGCACCACCCTATCATCTAACCCAACTCGGAGAAGGTTCACAGAAACTCTTAGGCTCACCACTGGTTTCTTTGCTCAGTCCCTGCACTATCATCAAGGCCAGATGCTTCCTTCCTCACCTGGTCACGCGTTCTTTTCCTCCAGCACTGGTGTTGCCGTGGCAAATGCCTTCTGGGATGCCTCCACATATACAGTTTCCCAGGGACATTGAACAGAAACGCTTTGTACTCTTTCTTTCGTAAGATGAATTCTGATGCTTCACTTATATTACGTGGGTATGGATTTCTTGGAAGCCAGAGATCAAGAAGTCAGGTCCAGCCTTTAGATAGGTTTGGTTTGGCCAGTATACTGTTTTAAAAGTTTGAGCTTTCTTTAAAAGATTGGGGAGATTTCATACAACAGTTCGGAATTCTGGCTTCTCCTGAAAAAATGGAAGGATCTGGCGATAGGTCGTCTGCATTACAGTGTAACTGTGAGGTATAGAAGCAGATCGTGGCTTCTCCCTTTGGAATAATGGCTTTTAAGCCTTTTGGACCAATTATACATAATACACATGAAACAATAGGGAGTTCCTTGGTGGTCTAGTGGTTAGGACTTGGTGCTTTCACTGCCATGGCCAGGGTCCAATCCCTGGTCAGGAGACAAAGATCGCGTAAGACACATCACATGGCCAAAAAGAGAAAGAAAAAAAAAGGAAACACGCTCTCTCCTTACCACATGCAACATGCAATTTTTTCTGTTGTATTTCATGGGAGCACAAACTGTTGAGTGCCACTAAATGATTTTGCCATCCACTGACGCTGGTGACCTGACCTGCAGCTTGAGAAGCAGGGGTTTGGATTTGACGGCAGGTTCTGCTTGCCAAGGGCCCTTCTCCCGCGTGTGCATTGGTGCTGCTGGCCTCCGGGCCTGCTGTAGCAACATCTGGTTCCCCAGGCTGGTCAACTGTCATTCACATCAAGCCAAACAGCCCTGTAGGACATCCAGTCTGCAGTTCCTCTTTGGCTGTTGGTTTTCCATGAGAGGGCTGGCTTTTCAGGACTCCTTGGTTTCAAGTCTGAAGACAGAGGCAGAGTGAATGACTCTCTTTGGTCTTGCCACGGCTTTCTTGTCCCACCCCTGCCAAGATAAATGAATAGGGGGAAATACGCTGTTTTGTAGAAGACCTCCAAGCCTGACCTACGGATTGCATAACACTGGGCCCTATTAGACAGGTACCAGGAACAATTCATATTACAATGGAATTCTTTTTATAAAGCAAAGGAAGTTTTTAACCATAGGTTACTTTAGTGGCTTTACATTTGCATTACAGATTTTTAAATACTGTCATTAACTGGGATGGTTAAGTAGGCAGGGGGCAGGAGAAGACTAAAGGAATTCTTTAATCATTTTCTCTACCTTTATCCTTACTCATCAGGACTCTGGCCATCCTAGCATCAATAAGAAAAGATAAAACATCCTTTTATACACTTTAAATTATACATTTATATTTAGCTCTTCAAATTGTATTCTTTTAGGATATTGATAGAGTAGAATTTGAGTCAGAAGATGTGACTTCTTGTTTTGGCCACGTTTATTTTCGTATTGTGTGAACGTAGGCAAGCCTTTATATACTGGGCTTTGGTTTTACCCATCAGTTAAATGGGTATGAGGGAAATAACCCCCAGCATACCCATCTCACTGATTTCTGAGGATCTCATGAGACTCTGTGTGTGTGTGTGTGTGTGTACGTGAACACACATACATGTGAAAATGTAAACCACTGTGTCTCTATTATGGGGTGTTTTTTTTTTTTTGCTGTACGCGGGCCTCTCACTGTTGTGGCCTCTCCCGTTGCGGAGCACAGGCTCTGGACGCACAGGCTCAGTGGCCATGGCTCACAGGCCCAGCCGCTCCGTGGCATGTGGGATCTTCCCGGACCAGGGCACGAACCTGTGTCCCCTGCATCGGCAGGTGTACTCTCAACCACTGCGCCACCAGGGAAGCCCTGGGGTGCTGTTTTATCAGGAGATACAGAATTACGTATCACAGCTGCCTGAAGTGCTGCAGGTATTTTACACTAAGGTGACTCTTTTCCTTTTTGCACCCTTTTGGGGAAGATAGGACTCGGTTTGATGACCCATTTCTGTCTTAGATACAGATGATAATTGAAGACAAGATCTGTACTCCCTACGTTACAACACAGTGGGTCTTGGTCTTGCGAACTCCTGAATTGCCATGCTCTAGGCTGTTAGGAAAGGAACTCAGCAGGCACCCTAGCTTGATGTGTTGGAAGCTGAGGCTGAAATAAAAGTGCTGTATATTTATTTGCTTATGTCTATGATAGAGGCAAAAACTGAACTGAGAATGCTTTTGCCCCTCAAGCAGGGCTCTGTCCCTCAGACTGAAGTGGTTGGGTTTCTGCAATCAAAGGCATTTTAACTTTTTCATTAAAAAAATAAAAAAGGAACACTTTCCTGATGCTTTGAAATCTGTCCTAGCTCTAATGTGTTGAGTGATCGCACACTTAAGATCTCTGAAAGGTCAACAAAGAGGGGTCCAGCAGGGGCCTTATTTTTGGTTCTTATCTCACTGTCAGCAACTCCTCCTGTGGCCTGCAGCCCCATCACTTGCAGCTCTGAGACAGTGCGTGTCTAATGAAGTCTTTGTTCTAACAAAGGACATAGACCCAGGCCATTTAAACCCCAACCAAATAGCTGATCCACTTTAGAATTTGACATGAATACATGGTTTTAAGAACTCATATGGTCACAAATGTTGCATCTGCTTCCAAGGCTAGGAGTGGACTCTTGTCAGATGACAAAGGTGATCCTTTCCCCTTTGTGTGGATGGTGAGAGGGAGAGGAGGTGGAGCTCTCTTCTTTTCGGGGACGATCCAGTGCATAAGAGTCTGTGTTTAGACTGGAAAGGTGGGGGATTTGTGTTCAATTACCAGCGTGCTGCCTTGGGCAGGTTGCTTTGAATATCTCTGGGCCCCATAGATAAATAGCCTTAGAGCATTTATTATGCCACCCAGGGCCTAGACCTTTATCATGGCCACTCTTACTAGTTCTATTTTATGGATGAATACGTTGAGGTTCTCTTGCCCCAGATCACACAGCTTAGGAAATGGGGAGACTCAGGGCTGGAATGCAGGCTGATGTGACTCTAGGCCACGACAGCCGTTACCTCTGTGCCTTTTCGTTTGAAGGAGCCTTCTTGCTAATATCCCAGGATTCTGGGCTCTGCTGTTTGTCAAATAGCAAATTATGATTAAAGAAATCAAAGAAGCCATCATGAAAATGATGGGTAATAAGCCTTACAAGAGAGAATTTGCTGCAGCATTTTACTTTATTAGTCTATATTTCTCGTTCGTTTATCTAATTCAACCTGTGCTTGAAAAATTTTAAAGGTTGAAATATATCTAACACTTGCCACTGTCAGAAACACACTCTGAAACTTTTGTTAGTTTATGAATAGGAAGTTATGCTTATTTGATGCTCACAGAGTTACCTAACATATATAGCCTATCAACTTTTTGCCGGCTCTGAACTATATTATTATTATTCCTATTTTACAGACGAGGAAACTGAAGCTCAGAAAGGTTAAATATCTTATCACCCCACAGATGGGCTTGTTGGACTGGCCTGTGTTCTTTCCTCTGCTCTACGCTAATAAAATCCTCTTGTTGGCTATTACGAGTCTATCTATTAGAGAATTTCCAAGTTCACATCTCATTCCAGAGGAGAATAACAAAAAAGCAGACCTAGACAGAATAATAATACAATAATTTGTAAAGTCTCAGCAATCACCCTAACAGGGGACTTTATATTTTAGATAACAATAACTTCATGTTCATCAGTGAATTAGTTACTAGCCTTTCTTCTCAAAAGGTTCATCTAAAGAATTTAGAAATGCAAACAGGAATTAAGTTTCTTTTCTCCCCGTTGCTGTCCTTTCACTAATCGTTTTTAGAACCTTTCAGGTCCCTCTTCCCAAGAAGTGTTCCCTTCTTGGCCCCCTCTCTCTCCTCCCCACTTCCTTTCTTTATTTCACTGTATCCCCCTCCTCAATAAAACTTCCATCTTTGTTATGTACATGCAGGAGACTTAGTGCATTTTGCAAAACAATATATTTTGTAGACGGACTGAATAATACATATGGTAGATTACACATACAGAACAAGTAGATAGCTAATTTTGGTGACCATAGGAAGATTTAGGAGATGATTTGGGGGGAAATGGAGAGTTTCTGTTTTATAACCCTGTTTTCATAGAAAAGGATGCTGTCTCCTGTTTTATTATTTAAAAATAGCTCTGTATAGATAAGATTTGGTTCTTTTACCACTGTCCTTCTAATTCATTCTTGCCACAAAGAGATCTTCGGTCTTGATATTATCTTTTTATTGTCCCAGAAATGGTAATTTGACAGGTGATTTTATACAAGAAGGATACTAAAACTTAAAAACCTTTCCATAGGAAGGAAACACTTAACTTTGCCTGATGGAAATTGTTAATCATAGATAGTAATCACAGTGTTAGTAAGTTCAAGAGCATGTAATTTCTCCTTAACGTGACGTTGAGTCTAACCTAAAGAAAGAGAAGAGAGAACATTACTTCTTGGCAAACTTAATTTTACGACACACCTGACGAGCACTGGGTGAACAAAGACAGGGGCCTGGGATCCCCTCCTTCTGGTCAGGGTGGAGAGCCAACGTGGTGGTGGGGGCGATTGGGTGGAGAGGGCAGAGTTTCTACTGATTTAACGACCACAGGCGGCGTCTTGACACCTGTTCGCTTCCCCAGCTGTGCCAAAGGAGGTTTTCAGTCTGGATGAGAGGGTCATTTTAGAATTCTAAAATATGTTTTTAACCCCTAGGGAGACTGCAGAGTTTTGTAGGGAATGTTAGGAGAAGGAACATCTTAGGCAGATAAATTATACTAAGGGCATGCGTGACATAAATAGAAATGTTATAAACCCCATCCTAAGCTTTCTGGGTATTCCTCTCACTCATTTCTTCAACCATCCTCTACTTCCTACCTCACCTTCTCTCTCTCTCTCTCTCTCTCTCTCTCTCTCTCTCTCTCTCTCTCTCTCACACACACACACACACACACACACCCTTCATCTAGGTAAGTAAAAAGTAAAACTTGGCCATTTCCTTATGACATAATTTCTCAAGATTACTGGGGGCTGCTAAGGATTTTTAATCAAGCTACATTTTCCTTTGTTTAATGCCTTCTTATTATAATGCTCCAAGCACACCTTTGAAATAGCACTCTTTTCCTCTGCATATATTTTCTTGAAGTGTTTGAGTATTTTCACATCACTCCCTGTTACCCTCTTTAGCTAAGATGATTTATTAAAACTGATTTAATCTCTCTATATTAGTCCATATTTCCCCCTTTTTAATCATTTTGGGACTAGTCTGACTTTCCCTCAGTTTGATCACACTTTTCCATTATTAGGTGTTGCATCTCACATTGTGGTGCTTGATCTGAGAAACACATCATTCGTCCCTTCTGCTTCCCAAACTGTTTCAGGTTGGAACACAAGTTTAATACTATTAAACTGAAAACTTGTAATTGGGTTGTCAGTATAGGTGAAGCATATTTTAGTGCATCAGTGTCTGAACATCTGACTGTTCACCACCTCTCCCCTTAAATTTTTTAATTTTATTTTTGTGTCATTGAGGTATTTTGTTTCCTCTCCTTCCCCCCCGTTAAAGCAAGACTTCAGAAGGGCCACTGTGGGGCTTCCCTGGTGGCGCAGGGGTTGAGAGTCCGCCTGCCGATGCAGGGGACACGGGTTTGTGCCCTGGTCTGGGAAGATCCCACATGCCGCGGAGCGGCTGGGCCCGTGAGCCATGGCCGCTGAGCCTGCGCGTCCGGAGCCTGTGCTCCGCAACGGGAGGGGCTGCAACGGTGAGAGGCACTTGTACCGCAAACAAAAAAAAAAGAAAAAGAAGGACCACTG
>NW_020174922.1:4279312-4324312 GCF_003031525.2 Neophocaena asiaeorientalis asiaeorientalis | reverse complement strand
AAATGTATTTAGTATAAGCTTTATGGGACATGGGAACCTTCATAAGAAAATGAAGACCCAAAGAAACAGACCTGAGTATTTTTTTTTTTTTGCGGTACGCGGGCCTCTCACTGTTGTGGCCTCTCCCGTTGCGGAGCACAGGCCCCGGACGCGCAGGCTCAATGGCCATGGCTCAGGGGCCCAGCCACTCCACGGCATGTGGGATCTTCCCAGACCGGGGCACGAACCCGTGTCCCCTGCATCGGCAGGCAGACTCTCAACCACTGCGCCACCAGGGAAGCCCCAGACCTGAGTATTTTATGCTAGGTTTTTGAAGAGTACACAGTTGTGGAGGCATATGGTAGGTTAAGGAGGAGAAGGAAATTGTAGTGAATTGGGGGAAACCTAGCAAGACTTGTTTGTGAGGATTCTTTTCTGCATCCCTTTGTGTTCGGAGATAAGATGCTCCTTTCCTCTGGGTATAGGGAGGGCACCCGGCATTATGAGGGTTTTATGGCCTGATCCAGGGAAGAAGGACGAGGGGAAGTCCTTCCGGCTTCTGCCATTTTCTCAAACTCCTTCAACTTAAAATGTTCAGCATGCCAGCGTGCTTTATCTTGGTGTTCTGAACTCCATCCGGATAATAGGGTTAATAGTTTCAATGCAAAAACAGGATTTTGGGAAATAAAGTTCTGAAAAACAAAGCATTCTCACAAGAGAACTTGTTGGTGATCATTATAGATTATTGTTTCTTCTGGTTGTGCTCATTATAAATTATTGTTTCTTCTGGGTGTAACACTGGGAGGAGTTAGATGGTGACCTTACTGAGCTTTACCAGAGGATTTTTTTTTTTTTTTTTTTTTTTTTTTTTTGCGGTATGCGGGCCTCTCACTATTGTGGCCTCTCCCGTTGCGGAGCACAGGCTCTGGATGCGCAGGCTCAGCGGCCATGGCTCACGGGCACAGCCGCTCTGCGGCATGTGGGATCTTCCCGGACTGGGGCACGAACCCGTGTCCTCTGCATTGGCAGGCAGACTCTCAACCACTGCGCCACCAGGGAAGCGCCTTTACCAGAGGATTTTAAGTGTTTTTGCTATAGCTATCAATTGAGACTTTACTCAAGAAATTTGAATTTATTTATAAATACAATGGGATTAATTTTTCCTAGGCTCTACTTCCTTTCTTGTTCCTCCCCAAAAGAATTAGTTTCTTTGTCTGTAGAAAAGGATATTTCAAATAGTTTAGCTGTCAGGAAGAAGGAAAAAAACCCCTAAAAACTAGAAGGAAATGTCATGGGTTGTTGCCTCTGGGTGCTGGGATTGTGACTAATTTTTGTTTCTTTATGCTTTCTACACTTTTGAGATTTTCTGTAGCTAGAGTATATTGCTTGTAGAATCAGAAAACAAAGAAAAAATATATACACATTTTAGTTGATTTTGATATGCCTAAGGAGTCAAACCATTACCCATTCTAATGGCAGACCCTGGAACCTTGGTTCTGGACAATAAAAAAAAAACAAAGCCCTGTTGATGATGGTGTAGCTTTCAGAGCCACCTGCCATTTGAATTGGTGGTACATACAGGTGCGGACCACCTTCTCATGGGGTTTGCTGGTGACCAAAGGAAATAGTTGGGTTTATAGCTTAACTGGCAGAAAGGGCTCACCATCGTTGCTGTTACTGCCACGTGCTTCTTTTCCTTCTACCTCCCATGTATATGTTCTGTGGACCTATTTTTATTTTGTAACACCCATTCTGTACTTGTGCAGTGGAAATGGGTTTACGGGGTGGTGGGGAGAATTGTGTGGGTAATTTCAGAATTTCCTCTATCATGTCTGTATAGGTTAGTGGAGAATGCCATATAAAATAGCATAAAATGAGTACCTGCCTGCCGGGTGGATGCACTTAGGATTCCCTTGTAATTCATACAGTCCTTAGTGTAGTTTTGAATGTTACTTCGAGTTGGAGGAATTTCTTTGAACTGTATCATGTTATAGTCACTTGGAAAAACTACATGGAATGCTAGTGTTTGGACTCAGAAGAGTGCTTTTTTACTTTTTAAAAATTTCTAAATTTAAAAAAATTTTTTGCGGTACACAGGCCTCTCACCGTCACGGCCTCTCCCGTTGCGGAGCACAGGCTCAGCGGCTACGGCCCACGGGCCTAGCCGCTCAGCGGCACGCGGGATCCTCCCGGACCGGGGCACGAACCTGTGTCCCCTGCATCGGCAGGCGGACTCCCAACCACCGCGCCACCAGGGAAGCCCTGCTTTGTTACTTTTTAAGTGTGATCTTGGGGCTCGTATTTTCAACCTCTGAACTTGGTTATCTTCATCTGTAAAATGGAGATACTAATAAACACCTTCCGTTAGGATCATTGTGGGGTTATAAGATGGTATTTTGTAAATCCGTGTTTGTTTTATTTATTGACTAAGCTACTTTTGGCAAACTACCTAAATTTCAGTGGAGGTGATTTGGATCAAATCCCCGACTTCACAGCCTAGAGCCAAATTGCGTTTGTCCATTCTCTTTGGAAGAGGGGAGGTTAAAGATGTATGATTTTTAATCTTGTTTTTGTGAGAGGCTGTGCCTACTTTAACCCCCATAGCTTCCATTAAAAAACTCAAAAATAATTATTCATTTTCTTTTCCTAATTACTTGGCAGAAATTTAGAATTAAAAGAGAGAAACTAGTAACAACCAACCTTTGCTTCAACAAAAGGGACTCATGGGTCCTAGAGACCAAAGAAATCAGCAGGAATGCCCAGGGTGAATTGATGGATTGCAGAGCCTGGCTGGTAATTACTTTCACTGAGCTAAAACATAACTTAATGCACAGAAGCAAGGCCAGCTGAAAATCAGGATTTGGATCCTTCCCGCCCTCCGCCATGGTTATACCACACTTTCCTTCTGGAGGCAGTCTTCTCTTCGGTGGGATAGCCCTTCTTCCCTTCCTAGGACTTGGCATGGATTTTCATGCCCCACCCTGACAGACTTGGGTTGTCCCCTTTTGCTTTGGTTGTCCTGGGCAACTGTTGGTGGGGACATATGACTGTTAAGCTCAGCCAGCTTTTGGGGTAGCAAGAAACCCCAGTTCCTCAAGAGTTTTCAGCTAGATATCGACAGATTTAGCTTATCTTGGGGTTCAGATTTCTAGAATTGGCAAGCTTTAGCTTTTGGACTTTTGTGACACTTACCAGGTAAGCACATTGTTGATTGTTAATAACTTTCTAGTGTGTTGGAAATGATTGTCCATAGGACATTTAGTGACATGATTATTGAGTGATATGTGTTTGCCGTGGGTCCAGAGGGGCATGTGTATATTTTGTGTATATTTTCAGGTGATTGTCAAATCCATAGTACTTGAGAGCATATTTACTCTACAATGCTCTCAACCTCAACCCTTCTATTATGTAGTGAAGAAATTGTGTAACTAGAGAGACGAAACCATTTCCAGCTCATTAGCACCACGAATGGACTTGGAAGTCAAGTTTTCTGACTTCAAGTTTATGGGGATAAGACTAGTAGCTACCTTATGGGATTTAGAGAGAATTAAATTTTAAAAAATCTATACTGAGGGTTAGGAACAGTGACTGACGCAGAAAAAGACTTAACAAATGAAAGCCACTGTCATTGTTATTATCATTTTTACTTTTTATTATTTTTCTCGTTACCACCACCACCATGTTGTGTAAGATTGTCAAGCAGTTCTTTGGTGTGTGCCAGGTTGGGGAACCCCACCTTTTGCTAACAAACTGAAGCAAGTACTCAACTTATGGCTCTATTTAAAGGAAATTGCACAAGGTTTGACACTTGACTTCCATAAACACCCACGGAAAGCATTGGTAGAAGATAACTGAATGATAATTTGCAATCCTAATTTTGAATTTTGTGTATTTTGTGTGTATTTATGGGTTATGTGTATTTATTTATGGGTGTATAAAAAGATTGGTCAAATGTGATTCTGTCCAAGTACACCCTCCTGAAACAGCAGGGATTCCCTGGAACCATGGTTCATCATTCAGCAGTCTCCTGTACTTCTTTGTTTCCTTAGCCATCTACATGGAATACGTAATATTTCAAGTATTTAAGTTTCCTAATCCTGTCAGCCCAGGGCTTTACGTTGGAAGACTTTAGTTATGAAATCTATTCTGACGTAATTGTTTAAAAGATCAGACTTTTGAGGAATTTTTTATGATATGGGAGTATATTCACAATATGTTAGTTGAAAAGAAATGGCTGCAAAGCTATAAATAGTATGCCGCCAACTTTGTGGCATATAAAAGGGTATATATATGAAGAAGAAATACTGGAAGGAAATACACAAATGAGTAATAATAGTGTTATCTATTCTCTGGGTAGATTAATAACAAATATGTTGATTACTAACAAATATGTTTTTTTAATTTTTACAAATAATTTTTAAACTTTCTTTGAATTACCTGCAACTCACTTATACTTTGTATAAACTATTTTAAGAAGAAAGAAATTGTCAGTTGTGTCTTGGTAGGATAGCGATTGTTGAATGCCATCCTGTGTCATACCAGTTTAACTCTGTGTTTGATGTACTTGCTGTCTCACAGGCAGTGTAACTTAGTAGATAGAGTGTGGACTCTGGAATCAGGTGGGCTTGGGTTTCCACCCCGTTGTCTTCATTTAAGAGTTTCCGGATTGGGCAAGTTGCTTCTCGGAGCCTTAGTTCTGGTTAAATAGGGGATGCCATCTCCTCTGCAAGGTTTCTTAATTCTGAAAGTGGCTTGCTCTTGTAGGTGCTCAGTAAATACTAGTCCTTTTCTCCTCCCAGCCATTACCCTGACTTCCCCAAATTCCACAAGGATCAGTTTGGGGAATAAAGGAACTTGGAAAAAAGTTTTAGTTTCATACTAACATTTTCGGTGGTTTGCCTTTTTAATCATCTTTTTACTGTAAAAGTCTCGGTTTCTGTAAGTCTAACATCCTGGGGAGCCAAACTCACGACAGTCTTGAAGTGTCTTGCTTCAAAGGGTGAGAAAACCGAGCAAACCAAAATTGTGATGCGCCCTCTGGAGCAGTGTTTGTGAGCATATCAGCCTGGGAATGCTGAGTAAGAGCCTCACCATCCACCAGCCCCTGGCAGTGATGCGGAGGGTGTGACGAGGACTCTGGGGCTGAGGTAGGGTTTGTAATTGCATGGCCGTCTGGCCTGCCCCAAGCATTCTTTTCCCTTCCAGGATTCCTGTAATTGTCATCAGATGGCTCAGTCTCCCGAATGTTTCCGGTATTGCAGTGACTTCTGGAGTGTGTTTAAGGAGAAAAAAAGGCCGGAATTAGCAGTCATCATTTGTTTGTGTCTGTTCTGTTGTGTGTGATGCGTACAGATCAGGCATGTCTGGAGTATAGAGAAATCCATCAGATGTACAGTCCTTACCATCTTCTCTAGCACCTTCCTACTTCTTTTGCTGATTCTTTTCCACCTGCACTGCTCTAAAGGAAAACAAAATTGAGGAAAGATGCAGGAGGTGGCCCTGTTTTCAGCCGTAGTCCTTTATTCTTTTGGTCTCTTTACTTCTGGGGACGTTTATAGAGCATTGCATCTTTCTTGGAGTGCAAGGCTCCAGGAGGTTAGGAGCTGGACAGGAAAGAGGCCCTGTGAAGTATGGTTCAAAGTCTTAGCCATGGAGGAAATGAGACATTTGAGATAGACCTTGAATTTCAACTGATAGAATTTGAATGACAGATATGATAGCATTAATTGACAAAGCAGGTGTTAAGGTGGAAAGGACAGCCCAGTAGCACAGTGATAGAAAAGGTGAGATGTGTTTGGAGAGGAGTATAGGATGCAGGTGAGCTTAAAAATAAGAAAAACTTTGTAAATTTGCATTCATTCTTTGAAGAGGGGTCAGCCTAATGATTCCAATTTTAGGCTGAATGCTGTCTGTAAAGGTATAGAAGGAATGGCTCATGCCTTCAAAGTGGGTCCCATTCTGAGTATTTCAAGGTATTTCCTTCATCATAAGCCTGTAACTAAAAACGTAACTCTAGGAAGATACCTTGCATGGGGGTAATTTTTTAATCAGGTAATCTATAATTAGACCTTGACCGCTTTCCTAGGAAGGGGAAAATAGCCTAAATGAAAAAGGATAGCTAAATTTTTTTTGAATTTCTTTTTTTTTTTGGATGTGCGGACCATTTTAAATGCCTTTATTGAATTTGTTACAATATTGCTTCTGTTTAATGTTTTGGTTTTTTTGGCCCGGAGGCTTGTGGGATCTTAGCTCCCCGACCAGGGATCGAACCTGCATCCCCTGCATTGGAAGGAGAAGTCTTAACTACTGGACTGCCAGGGACGTCTCAAGGACAGCTAATATTTAAACAACCAAAAATGGAGTGATCGCCACATCTAACCACGTGTGTTTTTCCACTGCCTCATTCCCTAAGCAGAGCCTGAGTAGAGAGGTGAGGTTGGATAGGATCGCTCAACTAGATCATTTTGGGAAGCGGAAAATTGAAGATAACGGAAACGGTTTCTTCTGATTCATGCTGTTGGCTGAGAAATTGTGCTTTTTAAAAGCTACTTTGCTTTAGTGGCTCTTACTCACCAAACCAGTGAAATAGTTCATTGTACTCTGGTGCCCCTGTTTGTGTAGCGGTGGAGCGTTCTCTAAACTTACAGGGACCCAGCTCTAGACAGTCATGTGAACTATTTCAGAGTTGTCAGATGGATCTTTTACAATAATTGAATTAAATTTTGATGCCTACCCTACAACCCATTCTACCTCTTTCTTCCGGCATGGGAAATGGGAACAGCAAAGCCCTTAATCTTAGCAAGGATCCAGGATAGCTCATGATTAATATAAAATCTCAAGTCATGATAATTTCATCCCCCTTAGCAGTGATTGGTCTGATAGCAGGCATGTGACTAAGTTCTGGCCAATGATTTGTAAGAGGAAGTCCTCTGGACAAGGGGAGTGAAAGCTACCCATCTGGAATGAAAAACAGATTCCTGATTGGAGTTTCTCAGTGATGCTTAGTGAGGCACTGAGCAGACATGGGGATGAGCACGGCAACAGAAAAGGCAGAGCTGGCGTCCTTGACACCTAGCCCAGGGCTTCTACTTCTGACTGCTTGTTCTGTGAGAGAGCTAATTGTTTAAGCTCCTATAAACTGGATTTTTTATCACCTGAGGCCAACCTAATTTCTATCTCGTAAGATGTTTATGCTTTTATCATGCCCCTTCTAGTATTTTCCCTTCAATTTGGAAAGTAGTTCTTGTAATCTATAACTTAAATCACACTGTATATCATTTAAAGCAGTGGTCCCCAACCTTTTTGGCACCAGGGACCAGTTTCGTGGAAGTCAGTTTTTCCATGGATTGGGGGGTGGGGTGGGATGGAGGGGCTGGGGATGGTTCAAGTGATAATGTGAACGATGGTTCAGGCGGTAACGGGAGTGACGGCAGATGAAGCTTCACTCGCTTGCCCGCCGCTCACCTCCTGCTGTGCGGCCCGGTTCCTAACAGGCCACGGACCGGTAGCGGTCCGGGGGTTGGGGACCCCTGATTTAAAGTAGTTTCTGTCTCAAGACATGAGAGGCAAGTACCTCTTTTTTGGTGGGAAACTAGAACTGACCCTTCAGCAAAGCAAGTGCACTGCTGCCAGTGAAGTCATCTTGTGGGCCATCTTGTTTTCACCACAGGTGGTACCTTGGTGAAAGGTGTGATGGGACAGACATGTTTGAGTTTGGTTTGTGTTAGTTCATTTTGTTTCTGTTGTTTGTAAACTGGGTACTCTTTGCTTAGGCGACTTATTTCTGCTTTCGATTGTTATGATTGGTAATAAGAGAAAGAGTCTAAAAATACATTCTCTCGCAAGGTTATTCAGTTTTTAGTTGGTGTTTCTTTGGCCTATAAGGTTTGCGTTGGTGTCTGACTTTGCTGAAAATTCTTTTATGATATTTAAGCTATTCCTTGCAGTATATTTTCCCTTTTAGTAAAGAAAACTCACTTTCTTTGCTAAGATAAACTGTCCTTAGGACTGCTTGGTATTGGGAATATTTCTCACTTAATACCCCTAATGAGATACAAATGTTCTAAATGTGTCCTTATGAGTTGATTATATTTAGGGAGGAATCTACTTATTTTAGTTAACCAATCCCATTGCTTTCATATCATGCATCCTTATTAGGCTCCCATGTTCCTGTACCATATGGAGCTCCTTGTGAAATCAGACCTCAGCAAGTGGTGTTGTTAGCTTTCAGGGTCAGTGGTACTGAAAATGTTGATGACTTTTGTTGGCTCTATGTATCTTGTTTTTGGCTGAGTTGGGTCTTTGTTGCTGTGCGCGGGCTTTCTATAGTTGCGGCAAGTGGGCGCTACTCTTCGTTGTGGTGCGTGGGCTTCTCATTGCGTTGGCTTCTCTTGTTGTGGAGCACGGGCTCCAGGCGCACGGCCCTCAGTAGTTGCGGCGCATGGGCTCAGTAGTTGTGCCTCTCAGGCTCTAGAGTGCAGGCTCAGTAGTTGTGGCACACGGGCTTAGTTGCTCCACGGCATGTGGGATCCTCCCAGACCAGGACTCAAACCTGTGTCCCCTGCATTGGCAGGCGGATTCCCAATCACTGTGCCACCAGGGAAGTCCCTGTATCTTGTTTTTATAACACTCTTCCTTTTTTATACAGTCATGATAAATACAGTTCCTTCCCCTATTCTTGAAAAGTGAATTTTATTTCTTAGTTGGTTCTTTCCTGGTATTTATACTTACTAGCATAAAATAATTGAATAATTTTGGACCCTCCTCTCCTACTTTTGTGGCTCCTTCTGTAGGCTGGGAATGGTCTTCTTAGCTCCTTGGTTCTCTGGACATTGTCCATCTTTGACCTTTTGTCAAAAACCTGAAAATGTTCAAGTAAAACTAACTGGTTACTCTGAGTCATACTGAATCAGGTTTGCCCAGTTTCTAGGAGTCAGTGTTTTACCCCTTTCAGTGACCGTGTCCTTCTACTTTCTGAGGAAAGTAGACAAGTCAGCGAAGAAGTTTCAAAGAACTTGACCTGTGGAGTTACACCTTTTGAGTTCAGATACTATAGCCTCAAAGTTTACTCTGCATGCCCTTGGCCACATTATATGACTTCCCTGTGCTTCAGCATTCTTCTGTGAAGTGGAGACTATCCTGGTACTTCTGTTGTACCATGAGAATTCTCTTGTGTCATGAGAATTCTTATGAGAAGATTTATGAAAAGCTCATACAGTAGTGCCTGGTGCCTACTAAATGTATAGTTGATAGGATAGTATCTGGTTGAATTGTTCAAAGTACTCTTTAAAATCTGTTTCTCCTTTGGCTCTCAGAACCACCTGGTGAAAGAGGAAGTATTCTTAGCCCTATTTTATAGGGCACAGTGTTAGAATGTAACTTTGTTACTAGTGATAGAATTGTTACTAGTGATAGACAGATATAATTTGTTATACTTCAGTGTGAATTGGGTCTTGAGGAAGTTGCCCTGTTTTTGTGATGTTATAAATTAGAAGGTGTAGATGGGAAGGGCATCAATTCCTCTTCTTTAAATCTGTCCCAGTGGTGAGCCAGTTCATTCATTCTAAAGTTACTTATTTATTTGCTAAACAAAGATATTTCTCACTTTGCATGGTTCCAGTATGCACAGTTTTCAGTTATTATGGTTAATTAAATAATACCACCCCCCAACAGCACAGTTCAAATATGTTATTATGTTACATTAACAGTGAGTAATTGTATTAAAGTACAACCAGCACATCTTGTTATTTGGTTCATGAACAGACAGCAAAAGGTGTAGCTGTGTTGCCTCCTCGTCTCTCAGAGATAAATTTGTAACTTTTTTTAAAAAAAAATAAATTTATTTATTTGTTTTTATTTTTGGCTCTGTTGGGTCGTCGTTGCTGGGCGTGGGCTTTCTCTAGTTGCGGTGAGAACGGGCTGCTCTTCGTTGCAGTGCGTGGGCTTCTCGTTGCGGTGGCTTCTCTTGTTGCAGAGCACGGGCTCTAGGTGCGCGGGCTTCAGTAGTTGTGGCTTGCAAGCTCTAGAGTGCAGGCTCAGTAGTTGTGGCATACAGGCTTAGTTGCTCCGTGGCATGTGGGATCTCCCCGGGCCAAGGGCTCAAACCTGTGTCCCCTGCATTGGCAGGCAGGTTCCCAACTACTGCACCACCAGGGAAGCCCTAAATTTGTAACATTTTATGAAAATGGATAATTCAGAGAGGGAGTTGGTGGACAAAGATAAAAGTGCTGCATAGTGCGGCAAAGAAATGAGAAGTGCTAACACTGGAAGTGAAATTTGAGCCATTCATAAATAGAGTTATAGGAAAAATAGCTGACTGCAGGAGTGTAAACCATGCCACTGTTCTAGAGCCTCTATGTATGTAGCAGGATGAGTTCAGTGAAAAGGAGCTTGCTCTTGTAAATTAGGAATGTGATTGTGACAGAAAGGATGAAAACATAACAGAGCAAAGGATGATGGCAGAAAACTTTGTAGTAAAGAAAACTCCTCAGAGATACTGCAGGACAATGAAAACACAAAGGGTAAAATGTTGGAAGCTAATCCACACTTAGACAGAAGTATGCCAGTTCACCAAGGTATACAAAAGATGCTCATTTGGTATTTTAAATTGTACAGTGAGAAGAAGGTGGCACTGTTCAAACTACTCAGACTGCTCTTGATATGTTGTTTTTAAAATACTTTAATTCTCAAAGTTTCTAATGTTTTAAATTACAGTGTACTAAATGAATGTTTTTGTTCATCTTCTTATCCCTATATAACTGATTTTTAATGTTTTTGACAAAAAAATGTTAAAGGTCATAGAAAAACTATAATTTTTCTATTGATTATTAAGATCGCTCTGCATGGTTTCAGCTTGCATGGTCATGTTTATGGTCTTGTATTACTGTGCAAGGCAAGAGCTGCCAGTATTTATTAAGCCAAGTGGGCACTCTTGTAAGTGGTGGGGATGCGATGATACAGTGATGCCTTATGAAACATCATTCCAACATAGATGTATTGAGTGTCTGCCAGGTACCAGGCAGCATACACACATGTGAATAAAAAGTAGTTCTTTTTCTCAAAGAATCCACATTTCAATTGATCAATGAGAGACAAGATCATTATATCACAACAGATGCAGTTATCAGTAGTATGTATAATACATTTCTTTGAGTGCAGTGTTAGGGAGATACCAGGCGTTGTAAGAGCCTAGAGGAAGGGCATCTAACTTATTAGCCTGGGAGTGTGAGGGTTGGGTGATTGTTGCTGCAGTGTGGAGAGCAAGATATAGGGGGCAGGTCAGCAATCCTGTAGGCATTGGGAAACCCTTGGGATTTCTCTGTAATTTCTTTTAAATTAAGGTATAATTTATACACAGTGAAACTGACCCATTTTAGAGTGTCATTTAGTGTGTTTGATCTACGCCCTGTAACCACCACCGCAGTCAGGATGAGGAACCATTTAGACCACGCCTCAGTGCTCCTGAGTGACGAACCCCTCCTTCCACCCCCAGCCCCTGGCAACCACTGACCTGTTTTTCTTCTTTTTTTTTTAATTTAATTTTATTATTTAAAAAAATTTTTGGCTACGTTGGGTCTTCATTGCGGTGTGCGGGCTTCTCACTGCAGTGGCTTTTCTTTGTTGTGGCTCATGGGCTCTAGGTGCGTGGGCTTCAATAATTGTGGCTCGCGGGCTTAGCTGCTCCGCGGCATGTGGGATCTTCCCAGACCAGGGATCAAACCCGTGTCCCCTGCATTGGCAGGCGGATTCTTAACCACTGCGCCGCCAGGGAAGGTCCCTGACCTGTTTTCTGTCCTTATAATTTTGGCTTTTCCAGAATGTGATATAAATGTAGTCATCTAGTATGTAACCTTTTAAGTCTTGCTTCTCTCACTTAGCATAATACTTTTGAGATTCATCCATGTTGTTGCATGTTTTTAAAAAAAAAAAAGCCTTTGGGTTTTAAGTAGGAGAATTATCTGTGAGATTTGATGGGAGGGTGGATTAGAGAGGAGGGAGACCAGAGGCTTTCCCTGTAATTTAGTCAGGTGCTGATGGAGGGGAGTTGCAGAGGCAGGGCTTGGTTTAAGAAGTGTATAGGAGGTAGAATCAGTCCTAACTCAGCTACCTGATACAGGTAGTAACAGGAGCAAAGGCAGGTGGGGAAGGGGAGGTCCTGCATGTTGGCCGAGTTGAGGTGGAGCCCAGCGGGGTGTGCGCACGTGAAGGAGTTGCCTTATCTCCTTCCTTATTCTCTGATCTTTGCCTGGGTCAAACTTGCTAAGTGCTGACCTTGCTTAATTAAAGGGCTCCTTTTTTTCTTCATCCCACCACATCATCAAGAGTTTGGTCCCAAGGCCTTGCTTTGGGCTGTGGACTGTAACATGAAGAACGTGCTGTTCATGTAGTAGTATTAGGTAACTCAGTTCATCTTTGATTGCCCATTGCTTTCCATAAATGGCAGTGTAAATGTCTTTAGAGAAGCTATGGTTTGTTTGGTTCATGGAGCTAGAGGTCAGAGTCTAATAGTTACCATCTAGCTACCGGCTGGGGACTCTCTTTTGTAAAGATCCTTTTCACCAAAAGGGGTTCTCTTGAACTGTGTCTTTTTGAGGATGCTGTTAATACAGTTAAACCCGTTTGAACCATATGGGGTAGAAGCAGTGATGAAAGAACATAATATTAGCCATATTTAAGATATGGCAGACTCACTTTCTGGGTATGCTTTGATTCAATGAGGATTCCAAGGCCTGCCTTCAGGCTAATGGGAGAATTCTGTGCTTGATTAATAATGCTTATCTCTGGCCTAGGAAGGGAAGCACCCTGAAAAGTGATGGGTAGAGTGTTTGCCCCTCTGAGGAAGAACTTTTCAGTAGGGTGATTGACCACACAACTGCTTATACCCAAAAGGTACTGGCTACAAAATTAGCCCACATCTGTAATCACAGCTAACAGAGCATTTCATCCTCAGGCAGCTCCGTGTGGTAGAGTGTTTCTCTTGTGTCTCGCAGATAGGGAAACTGAGGTACAGAGAGGTCAAGTAACTTTCCCAAAGTCAGACAGACTGGCAGAGCTTGAATTCACACCCAGGTAGTCTGGCTCCAGAGTCCATACTTTTCTGTCTACACCATTAGGTCTTTAAAGTTCTAGAATGCCAGCTCTGGGAATTGTTTCATTTCACAGTTAAGAGAGATGGAGTCTAGAGAAGGCTCTGAGGTGACTCACTGGAGATCACAGACGATGATGGAGACAGAACTAGTTTCCCCCTGCCCAGGGCTCTAGCCATTCTAGCACGTTTTGTACCTTTGTCTCAGCTGCTTGTCAGTTTCATATTAATGAAGAATAACTTTGCTGACATAGGCAGACTGGCAAACTTTGTGCTTAATTCCTTCCTTTTCCTTGGCCTCAGCTCTCTCTTGTCTGGGAATGTACTAATTGGCTCTCTTCCTGTCCCCTCTGTCACTTTACTACTCCCAAGAGAGCCTGGAATCACTGTTACTGTTCTCCAGCCTGACGTGTTTGGTCATTGTCCGATCTTGTGCTCTTTCCAGTCTCTTCCCATTAACATCTGGGGAGAGAAGAAGATGCCCGACCAGCTGGGTGAGAGTTGCATTTTGGGGTGGAGGAGGAGCTAGGACTATTGTGGGATTGAGGTCATTGTGGTACAGATCAAAGACCTTCACTGGGGTGCTGACTGTTGTGATTTTGATTCTCCTGCCCCACCTGTACCTACCAGAGCTCACCCCCTCCATTTTCAGTGCAGGGCATCTCACTCTCTGCATTTGGGGTTCAGAGCTAAGACAGTGCTGATAAACTTGCCCCATGGAAACTTGAGTACACAGGGCATCTGGGACAGAAAAGGGCGCTCTTGCCTTGACAGTTTACATGTCATACTTTTTTTTTTTTTTTTTTTTTTGGCGGTACGCGGGCCTCTCACTGTTGTGGCCTCTCCCGTTGCGGAGCACAGGCTCCGGACGCGCAGGCTCAGCGGCCATGGCTCACGGGCCTAGCCGCTCCGCGGCATGTGGGATCTTCCCGGACCGGGGCACGAACCCGTGTCCCGTGCATCGGCAGGCGGACTCTCAACCACTGAGCCACCAGGGAAGCCCTGTCATACTTTTTGTAATTTTATTTTGAGGGGGATATTTGGGAGATAATTTGGGGGATAAGTTAATTTTCTGTGACATTTGTAACCTTTCTTTAAAGAAAGTGCCTCTTGTAGGCTTATTCAAGTCGAGAGACTGATGTTTTTCTTCTGTTTTTTCTCTATTCTTTCTTCCTTTTCTCCCTTCTTCCCTCCCTTCCTTCTCTCCTTCCTTGTATAGTGCGTCTTTGTATGTAAAAATATAGCTCCTGTTCTAGTCTCTTCCATCCACCCAACCCAGGAATGAAGTTGAATGTTAACACATTATGGTCACCATTCTCCTGTAGCTTACTCTTTCTCCACATTTACTGTAATTAAAAATGCCCTTCCCAATTTCAACTCAAAATACCTGAAAAGACTCCTTGTTCTGTTAAGAGAAAGCAAATTTCCCCAGGTAAGTTCCCATATGTTTTCTGTAAAAACTGGCACACGCTTTCTTTGTGTTTTACCCGTCAGATGAGATCCTTATAAGAGTAAATCAGTGAGTCTAAGCTTCTCATCTCTTTTTGCCTGTGTTTTCTTGGGTAATTTTAACTCTTTTTGTGCCGTCCAGGAAAGTTTGCTTCTTCTTGTCACAACAGGAGTGTCTGGGATTCCTGAAATTGCCCTCAAATGGCCCTTGAGCTCTGCAGTTCTTCTGAATGTGGGGCTTGTGAACAGAGGAGACTTTTCCTCCAAAGCCCTGGGAAGGGCCCCAGCAAATGTGTTCTCAAGGTCATTTCTTTTTGTAAAGGGTGCATGTGTTTTTGCATGCTGTCTCTTAAAGAGGGTCCCCCAAAGTGTGTAAGCTTTAGACCTTACCTCACCTGCATCTCCTTGAGTTGTTCCTTTCAAGAAATACATAGCAAGAGCTTCTATCACCTGAATTAGTCACCTGATCCAGTTACTTTCTCTGGCCTTCCAGCTGCAGTGTAACTTCTTTCAGTTTTTCTAATTCTGGCCTCTGAAAATGCAGAGCAGCTGCTCATCCATCGTGTCAATCCGGAGGTGAAGGCCTCAACACGAAACGTTGCTGGAGAGAGATCTTAGGGCTTGGGTAGTCTAGTCTTACATTGCAACTGGCACAGACTAACCTCACCTAGAGGAGAGCTGGGTTTGGCAAAGGTGAGTTTAAGGTTCTAGTTCTTCATCTCTAATATGCAAGCACATTCCCTTTTCAAAAAATACACCAGAAAGCTGTCTCTGTGAGATGCTTTGTAGCACAAGCGCGCACACACACAAACCTTACTCCACCTGTAGGAGTGACCGTCATTCTTCTGGTCTCACAGTCCTGAACCACCCGAGTGATCTTTTTCTTCCTGTTTTCTTCCCACTCCCATCATTTGCCACAACCTGGAAGTTGACTGTTTTAGTGTGCATTGTCTCTTGGAACTATCCCCTCCTTTAAAAAAAAAAAAAAAAGTCTCATGACTACTGTTGAGTTGGATGGGAGAGATGGTTTATAAAGTGAACAATCACTCTTTTGCTCCTTTTCAATCTCACTGCCATACCACAAGCTGGCTGCAGTAACTGGTCAGTTCACCTTCAATCTCCCTCCAGGACACTCTACTTCTTGGGATTGGAGGCTTCTAAAAACATCTCGTTGTCACAACTCAGCCCCCAAACTTCATTCATTGCAGGCTCTCTGATCAGCGTAAGCCCTTACTTCTCTATTCAGGGACAAGCCCTTACTTCCATATTCAGGGTCCTCCTTGAGAGGAGACCAGCATATCTTTCCACCTCAGTCTCTCCTTGACACTTTTTATATTGTGTTTTAGCCATATCAGTTCCTGGGTATGCCTCCTTTTTTGCAGTCTTTTTCTTAAGGCACTTAATGCTTTGTGCCTTGTAGGACAGTTATTTGTATGGTTGTATGATACTCCAGACTAGATTTAAAAAGTTTTGAAAGTGCTTTCTCCTGTTTATTTTTAGTAGTGGTAGGTGTTAAGTACTTAGTGAAGAAAGTAGCACTAGACGATTACAGAGAGCTGCACAAGCACTCCGCCAGGCACGCTAAACCCTAATTATCTGTCTTCCCTACCACACCCGGACCGGGACTGAAAAGATAATCACATTTGTTTCTTATTCCTGTGACGCTCTCCTCCATTCGTTGCATAGGATTTTTTTTCTTGTTTTAACCAAAAATTTTGATTTTTTTTGTCAAACTCACTAGAAAAAGGAAATCGGATGCTTGTCTACTATTAGTTGAGGTGTACTAATCCCTTTGTGTTTGAAATTTTTAATTATTAAAAAAATCTTCCAGTGCTTTAATATATCTGTCAAGAAACCTTTAAAATTTTTAAAAGAATTCTAAAATTTATATCTGGAAATTTTACTTTTGAAAATTTACTCATGACTAACTGGGCGGTTGCATAACTAAGATTAGTAGTGATTGCTCTAGTTTTAAAAACAGCTGTGATATTTCATTTGAATTACTTTTTAAAGACATTTCTAGATAGCATGGAAGGAAGGTGAATATAGTAGTGGTTTAAATAAAGTAGGGGTTTAATCTGTGAATTAATTTTTAATTTGAATTTGTTGTATAGCTATTACAGTCAAGTGCTAAGTAGATAATATAAAGCAGTGCATATTGTTTGAAGCTTTCATCAGCCTTCCCAAGTAGATCTTAAATCTAAATCAGTATTAAGAGTGTTCTAAATGGTATAATTGTTTCATTAGACAACCTGAGTTTTGAGTAAATTTGTAGACTCTTGAACCTTGTAATATAATAAGAGTAAGCTTAGATATAACAAGCATAAATCATTGTGATTTGCATAATTTATCTCTTCTGTGTAAATATTGTACTCGCGTAGTAAAACTGCTGTCCTAGAAATCAGATTTTGATTGTCTGAGTATTTGTGGGGTTAGAGGAGGTTTTAGGGTTATGTTTGTCTTTAGATTTAATTTCAGTGGTAAGTTAATATTTATGGTGAGCAATGTGCAGAATGTTTTATTTACATTTTTTTTTGCGGTATGCGGGCCTCTCACTGTTGTGGCCTCTCCCGTTGCGGAGCACAGGCTCTGGACGCGCAGGCCCAGCGGCCATGGCTCACGGGCCCAGCCGCTCCGCGGCATGTGGGATCTTCCCGGACCGGGACACAAACCCGTGTCCCCTGCATCGGCAGGCGGACTCTCAAGCACTGCGCCACCAGGGAAGGCCTGTTTTATTTACTTTTTCCAAGCTTATGAATAACAGCAACTTCTGAATCTGATCTTTAGGAACCAAGTTCAGGAAATATGGTATAATTCTATTTTTTTTAAATAAATTTATTTATTTTAATTTTGGCTGCATTGGGGTTTCGTTGCTGTGCGTGGTCTTTTCTCTGGTTGCGGCGAGCTGGGGCGATTCTTCATTGTGGTGCGTGGGCTTCTCATTGCGGTGGCTTCTCTTGTTGTGGAGCACGGGCTCTAGGCGCGCGGGCTTCAGTAGTTGTGGCATGCGGGCTCAGTAGTTGTGGCTCACGGGCTCTAGAGCACAGGCTCAGTAGTTGTGGCGCAACGGCTTAGTTGCTCGTTGCACGTGGGCTCTTCCTGGACCAGGGATTGAACCCGTGTCCCATGCGTTGGCAGGTGGATTCGTAACCACTGTGCCACCAGGGAAGCCCTATTTTGTTTCTTTTAATTGTGCCTTATTTCTGTTTATTTGCAAGTTGGGTATTTAAGATAGTAACATATTTAATACCCTGTGATTGGATATATTTAACTTTCGACTTGACTCATGCTTTTCAGATTTTTGGACTCTGAAAGCAGGAGCCACATAAGATCTGTCTTTTGCTTAAAGTACTAACTGACTACACTCTGATGTTTCCATTACATGAAACACACACCCCTGTTTACTGCAGAGAAAAGCCTTCTGAGAATTAGGCGTGCTTCACTTCTCTGACAGACTATTTACTTCTTTATTCACCCATTAATATATAAATCCATTTTTTCCCAAAATATTTATCAAATTTCTATGATGTGCTATGAACTATAGCAGGTGTAATGCTGAACAAAACAGAAACATTTCTTTTCTTGCGCTCAAAGTACCTCAGAGTCTAGTAGGGGAGAAAAATATGAAACCAGGCAACCATGGTACCATGTGATAAATGCCCTCGAGCCCTAAGCCCAGGGTTCCATCAGCACACACAGGAGGAGTGAGTGCCAGAGATGCCCAGAAGGAAGTGACACCTCTGCCTCTTTATTCTTCTAAGTTAGCCAGATGAAATGGTCTAGGAAGAGTGACTAAAAATGTTCTTGGTGCAGGGAACAGCTCTGATAAAAGCCCAGAGTAAAGAGAGAACTCGGCACGTTAGAGGGACTAGTATGTTAAAACTTTAGGCAACCAAAACTCGGGTCACCAGAACTCCCTCATTATGAATCAGAACATTTTTCTTTTGCGGTTTACTTTGATGAGGACATGAGAAATGACTACAATTTACTGTATGAGTCTCCATACCTTATAACAGAAATAATTATTTTAGAAAATTTGAATTATATGTAACTACCAAAAATGAAAAATCATTCATAATCATGTTGCCTAGAGATAACCTTACTTGTCAGTTTGTAACTCTCATTTCAGATTTTTTTGTATGCATCTTTAATTTTATAAAATTGAAATGATACTGAATATGCTGTTTTGCAACTGATATTTTGCAAAAGTCACATTAATGGTCCTTCATACCTTTGGGTTACTTGTAAGACATGCATTTTTAATGGCCGTATAGTATTCTGACACGAACTGTTATTTATTTATAGAACCCCTATTATTGGAAATGTAGGTTTCTAACTTTTGGCAATTTTAAATGTTGTTGTGGCCTCTCCCGTTATGGAGCACAGGCTCCGGATGCACAGGCTCAGCGGCCACGGCTCACGGGCCCAGCCGCTCCGTGGCGTGTGGGATCTTTCCAGACCGCGGCATGAACCCGCGTTCCCTGCATCGGCAGGTGGACTCTCAACCACTGCGCCACCAGGGAAGCCCTGTATTTAATCTTTTGATTAAGTCTATGATTATTTCCCTAGGGTAATAAAAAAGTGTTTCCTTTCTTCCACGCCCCTGCTTTTTTTGTAGATATGAACTGCTCATTTATCACCAACACCCCTGAAAAGCATTACAGCTCTGAGGACATGAGGGCTTAAATCTTTAGATCTTTGGCATTTAGACCAGTGGTCTACAAGACACCTGCTTGAAGAGCACATTTGGCAGTGATTCCCATTATATCCATACAAGTAAAAGCATAAGTTACAATAGATGTTATTGTGGCTGGACATGCAAAGTAAGGCTAGTGTTAAATGTTGATAAAAATGTGAAACTATTCTGTCCAATTTTTTTTAGAGTACTCACATGTCTAGAAATGTTTTATCCAGAGAATTTTTTTTTAAACAGGAATTAAATCTCTTTTAGGGAGTGTTATTTAACTGCATGGTTAAATAAACTTCTGGTCTGTGATTCAGAATATATCTTATTAGATAAATACCTCTGGAATTACGAACCAGAGGAAAAACGGAATTGTTTCTTAAGTCAGCATTTTTTCTTAAAGATGTCAAGAGGGAAATTTTGCATAGAACCAAGTAGGGGATGCTAAGAAAGGAACTACTGGGGGTTTTATATTTTGTAGATTTTTGTACTGTTTTAGTGCTGAAGTCCTATTGTCTTCATTTGCTCATCCTGTGTCTACCTTAGACTTGAGCATCGTACTCTATAAATACCCTGGCAAAAAAAGAAAGACTTAAAAAATAATGGATTTATTGAGATATAATTCACATACTGTACAGTTTACCTACTTAGGATGTTTTTACTGTTTCAACGTTTTTTAGCATATTTGGAGTTGTGTAACCATCACCACAATCAAATTTAGAACATTTTTATCACCTCGAAAATAAATTTCTACCCTTTAACTGTCACTGCCACCCCCCCACACACACACAGACACTGCCAGCCCCCTGCAGCTGTGGAGAACTACTGATGTACTTTCTGTCTCTATGAATTTGCCTATTCTAGACATTTCATACAAATGGAATCTTAATATATGTGGTATTTTGTATCTTCTTTCACTTTTATTTATTTTTATTTTATTCACTTTTGGCTGTGTTGGGTCTTCATTGCATGTGCACTGGCTTTCTCTATAGTTGCGGCGAGCGGGGGCTACTCTTCATTGCGGTGCGTGGGCTTCTCATTGTGGTGGCTTCTCTTGTTGTGGAGCACGGGCTGGAGGCGCGCGGGCTTCAGTAGTTGTGGCACGCAAGCTCAGTAGTTGTGGCTCACGGGCTCTAGAGTGCAGGCTCAGTAATTGTGGCTCACGGGCTTAGTTGCTCCGTGGCATGTGGGATCTTCCCGGACCAGGGATCGAACCCGTGTCCCCTGCATTGGCAGGCGGATTCTTAACCACTGCACTGCCAGGGAAGTCCTTTCATTTATATTTTAAAGATTCATCCATATTTTGCCAAACAGTACTCGATTGTATGTAGTATATATCACATTTTTTGTTTATCAATCTATCAGTTGATGGAACAAATACTTTATAATGTCTAAATGCATTTGGGTAGCTTTGTATTACAAAGGCAAAAACTAAGAAGTGAAATTGCAAGATTCCAAATTGGAGATGCCTTCAAAGTTTGTTAGTGGTGAAGGAGTATGTAAATAAGTTTAGAATTAAGTTCACATGGTTTTTTGGTCTAAGGAAGAACATCCCATCCATCAGTATATCGTGTCAGTTCTACCTGCGTCTGGATACTTCTTAAACCTGCTTTAGTCTCCATATGTCTGGTAAATTATCTAAGCAACATCTTTTGTTTGGCCGTTGCATTACCACTACCATCCCCTAAAGCAGGCAAAAAAGGAGCATTTCTAAAAATGTCATTTTCTCTCAGGAGTCCGAAGTCCTTAACACGGGCTGCCTGGCTGCCTCACAGCAGGCCCTTGCTGCCTTCCCCCACCCCTCCTATTCTATGGTACTGATTTTGTGTTTAACAAAGGATAATGGAGTCCTTTCTGAAGTTCTTACCTGGGTACACTCAGCTTCATCTTTCATCACTTCAAGAAATGTGTGTTAAGGACCCCTTTTGGAGCCTGATGAAGTAGAAAGGTCTCATGAGCTCTGGGGTCCACTATGTATCAGAAACGTGCTTGTTTCCTTTCAGCCTCTTTTCTGCAAAATAGAGATGATAACCTTGCAGGTTGTTGTGAAGGTTAACGAGATATTATGTGAATGTATCTGGCACATAATATGTGCTTAGTAAACTATGTCCTTTTCATTTGGATTATTATTTGAATGTAGTGGTTTAGGTGAGTTTGATATCCTCCCCTTCTCTTTTTTTGCTGAAAAGAGGGATCGATACATTATGATGATTACCTGTAGTTTAGGGGGATTTTTTCTTCTAAAATTCGTATCTTTGTTTCTGAATTCTGGTTTTGTGAAGACTCTGGAATTTTATTAGTGCTTTAAAACCTCTGCCAACCAGCAGTACTTCCTTGAGTCCCTGCCTATAAGAAGACAATCTATCATTTATTTCCTTTTTTTCCCTAAAACATTTACGTGTCGGTATCTTTATGATTTCCTCATTACGTGAATAGTTGTTGTTCATTTAAAAATCAAGAAAATTCAGGAAATAGAGAAATAGGGAGAAGAAGATAAAATTAAGTTGCAATCCAGTTACCTGCTGTGGTCATTGTGGTTTATGGTTTTCTAGACTTTATTCTTTGTATATACACATATATGTGCCCATATTTTTTGAAAAAGAAGTTGGACGTTTGATTGCTTTTTCCACTTGCCAATGTAGGTGTTTTTCAGTGTTAGTATCACGGTTGTTGTACAATTTTCTATGGCCTCATAGAAGGTCATTGTATGGGAGGACCGTGATGACTGTCACCAGTCGTCTTTGAATGGATGTTTAGGTTTTATCTAACTTCTGGTCGTTATAAACAGTGCTGGCTTTGATTTTGAAGTCATGATGATTCTGATACGCTTTTTACCTCCTGAGTTAACAGTTCTCTTGAAGTAATTTCCCTGAGGTTTAATGCCAGATCCAGTTCAGACTTGCCCCTCTTAACTTTTCACACATCGTTTGTAACGTTCTCACCCGCAGGACGTACTCTCTCTCTGTTCATGTCTGTATTTTGCTCTTAATTTGGTGCTAGTTTTCTAATTTCTTCATATCCCCACCTCCATTTACCTTGACAAAATGGTATATTTTCACTTTGGTGCATACTACTGTCGTATCTGAGCTATAACTTTCGAATAATTATCACTTCATATTGGTTAACATCTCTTTCCCTTTTGCCATGGATCCTTATGACTAAATTTATGAATTTGTTGCCATTATATTTTCCATCACCTCATCTAAAATTGGGGTTTATTTAAATACCTGATTTTATTAATCTAAAAGAGAGTGCTTACTTTCTTCCAAATAAAAGAATCAGTGGAGTGGTTTGTATTGTATAGTTCAGTCAAAAGACACATATTTATGCTTTCTTTTGCCCTAAACTGACTGGGATTTTTCATCCTGGATTGTTTTCCCCCTTTTAGGTCTGTTTTTCTTTTTCTTTTTTTTCCTTTTTTTTTTTGGCCTACAGACAGTTGATTATGTCCTTAAGGAGCATTAGTCATTTTAAATAATTTTAATAGGAAGCTATGTAAATCATATTGTATATTCGAGAGCCGGGGTTATTAAACTTGAGCTTGCATCTGAGTCACGTGACGATCTCATTTAATCACAGACTGCTGGGCCTGACCCCTAGTTTTTCTGATTCTGTAGATCATGGATACGGCCTGAGAACCTGCTTTCTCATTAGCCTCCAGGTGATGCTGATGCTGCTGGTCCTGAGACCATACTTTGAGATTGGAACACAGAAATCATTTTTGGATTCTCTGTACTCTTTGTAATTATCTATAGTCTTTTTATACCAGTACACATGACAGATATAACTGAGCATATTTTAGTAGAGCTGTCACTTGTTCAAAAGGCAAACAAAACCCTTTATTGGCAAAATACGGTAAGGTTACTGGATACAGAGCTGCAGCCTGGTGTGAGCAAGAGCGGTAGGCAAGGCATCTGGAGTCCTAGACTAGGTCCTGGATTGTTTGGGCCAAGACAAGTTTCCTTAAATCTCTTACAGTCTTAGTTTGCTTGCAGAAAAAAAAGTGATTGCTGCTAGACTTCTCCTTTCCCTTCACCTCCTAAATCTGCAGACAAATCCTCAAAGTGTTTTTTAAACAGGTTCATGATGTCAGATATCTCAATTAAGAAAGGCTTATCTGTTTTCAGTAGATGTTCAAAGTAGCTTTAATAGAGGCATTATTTTAAGGTTTTATCACCATGGGGGTTTTAGAAGTTGGATGAGGAAATATCTTGAAATCACAGATATTCCAAATGGCTTTGAAAATCAGAGCTACAGGACAGGTGATGGTCTGTATGTCAAGTCTTCGAGGCGGCCTGTATTCTCAACCTTCGAGTAAGGTTGAGCCCAGAAGGAAGGAGGAGGTGAGAAAGAAATTTTAAAATAGTGGGAATTGAAACTGTAATTGGGTGCATTTGATTCATTGGATCCAGGGTTAGTTCCCTGTGTAATTCTCTGTTTCCTTTTCAGATGTAACTAGTAGTGGTTACACTTATTAGCGAATGGAAGTTCTTTCTACCTGGTAGCTGAGATGGGGAAGATGTATAAGGCCTTTTCTGGCAGGCATATTATTTGTATTTGAATAGGAAGGATACACTATTAGAAAAAGCACAAGAGGAAAGGACTTTTGTAGAGGATTACTTGGCATGTAGGTGAGTGAAAGGTGAGGCTACAGCAACGCCTGGTAGCTGATAAGAACATAGTACAGACTAAGATGAACAGGAAGTTTCTGCTAAGCACCTCAGCGTCTCATGTTTAGACTTGGTTAAAAGGCAGGTGATTCAGCCAGAGATGCTTCAGTTATATTGTAGAGACAAGTCTCTTGTCCTCTGAGCCTGTCACCGTGAGTTGGAATTTAAAATGTTTTTAGAAAGCCTTTTTTGATTCTTCTTTTATTATTATTATTGTGTTCTCTCTCACCCTATTCTTTTTTTTTTTTGGATGGTATGACATGTGTGGTCTTCTTTTTTTTTGTCAGCAGTTGGGAGAAAAATCTCAACAGAGTGAGAAACCTTCTGACACAGAAAATGTTTCCCTGAAGTGTTCCCATGTGAGCAATGGGCATGGGCGTGTACTAAAGAGAGGGGGTAAAAAGGCTTTTTGTTGAGAGTGACAGGTTGACAGGACGACCGAAGTTTAACTTAAGTCCTTTCGTTGATATTGGAACATCATAAACCTTCATGTGACACTGACACATTCAACTGTGTGATCTGGAGCGCTGGAGCTTGTACCACTGTGTGTGTGTGTACAGTGTAAACATTTTATGAACTGCAGTGTCTGATCCATCCGTCTGTCTGGGCAAGAATCTCCCTTGATCGTAAAAAGAACAGCAATCAGGACAGAATTGGTCAATGCGGCATGTCTAATGGTGGGAAGATATTTGAAGGACTCGCTATAGACACAATAGTCTCTCTCTAAATAGCCTCTTTGCACCCGGAGTCTTATTGCAAACAGGTTCATTAAGGAGAGACATTCTGACACACAGCGTCACAGTAATGAAAGTAGCTCTGTTTTTCTAATATTGTATCTTGCCACTTCAGTTATGCTGCTAGTACAAGATTTCCCTTGTGTTGTTGTATATTTCTCCAGAAAAGGAATCAGTCTTCATAGAATATACAATTATTTTGTACAGGAATGTATAACTCATACCTAAGATCCAGTCCTCCCTGTTTATGTGCACTAGTAGAAACATAATTGCATCTTCCGGAACAAAGATTCCAACACCTTCAATTTGTTGGGCTAGAAGATGTTGAACCAGAGTTATAATAAACTTTAAAAAAAATGTGTAATGTTCAAAACGGATTTGTGATCAATCATAAAAGAAAAAAATATTAGCACAGTTTCCCATGAGGTATAATTTTTTTTCCTAGGGTTTCAGCCAACTCCAGTATAGCATCTGTTTGTAGAGGGGGGAGATGCAAAAGGTTTTCATCCACCAAGCTTTACATATAACTACAATATGATGACTTAAGCTATTGGATTTTCTGCCTGTTAATGTACAGCATGAACATTATGAACATGGAAAAAAAAGGTTATATTGGTTTAAAAGTGGATATGGAAAATTTAATGTGCTCAAGTGGGAACAATGGCATATTAAAAAAAAACACTCATGACACAGATCTAATAATTCACTTGCCCCTGTAGGAGAAAGGGTATCAGCTCTGATACTGGCTCATAGTTTATTTTTATATACACCCCTGGTCCCTGCAGTATACCCCGCGTGTGGGTTCCAGAGAAAAGAAAGAAAATAACCTGTAGGGAAATCAGCCTGGAAACCTTTCATTAAATACATTGTACTCTGTATTGTGTCGTTCACAGACTCTTCGAGAAATAAAGAAGGGAAAAACCCGTTATCAGTCTGCATGTGTGAAATATTATATTTGAATACTATCATTTGTTTTAAGATTAAGGCTGAGGCTGCAGACATATTAGTTATTATTCACTTACATCTGGTAGATAGTGCAACGGGGATTTAAAAATTATTTTTCCATTTCTAGTCCCCTCCCCCCCAACGCCAAACAATGGCAAAGATACTACTTTAACTTAAAACTATGCTGGCTAAAATATTTTCATGTTGGAAATGTTGCCTCTTTATAGAGGATTGGGGTGGTGAGGGTAATAAAATCAGTGTTAAAATTCTTGGTGAAGTTTATCTGTCATTTAACAAAAGATCCATTTCTGGGGAAAATTGAAGAAAGTGTTAAATATATCCTTTCATGAGAAAAATATACACGGTAGGGGTGTACCTGTGAAGAGTGACACCTTTATCAAGTTGAGTATCCTTTGGCGTGAACCTTTGTCTTGTCATTATAGTTCATGTATTGCTGTTGGTGGGCCTTTAAAATCTTATCTTTTTTGCTGACTATTCATGCAAGACATGCTAGGCAGGCCAACTGTGACACGTATTATGCCCATACTTGTAGCTGTCTCTGGACGAAAATGAACACACATTTTAAACCTAAACCTTGGGTGCCATGTAAGAGTATTTAGTGAACTTCTGGAATAGCAATTATTAGGACTTTGGTTTTGATCTCAGATACCCGGAAGCGCCTTGTCCTCCACAGTCTGTTGAAAGATTTCTTATTTCGGCAGTAGCTTGTGTTGAAAAATCTTGTTTTAAGCGTAGAGGGTCATCAGCACCAGATTTTCTCAGCATCACAACAAGCTTCAATGTCCACGAAGCTCCATCCACGTGACTGTAGTAAGAGGTCACGGGGATCGAATGCTTACCGTGTGCCAGGCGTTGTGTTAGATGCTTTATATGAATCATCATCTAGTCTTCATGTTAAGCTGGTGAAGTGGAGACTGCTTTTCTCCTTTTTACAGGTGAAGAAACTGTGTCACTAATAAGGGACAGTGCTGGGTTTTTCAGATCCAAGCCTGATCTTGTTACCAAGGTCATACCCTTTACTATTATTTGAAATCATATCATGAGCTGTGTGGCCTCCCTGAGCTTCACTCCCCTTTCCCTTGGCTCTCATACCTGTATAGTGACTGTTTCCTAGTCCTTTGGGTTTATTATCTGACCCTACCACCTACTAGACAGGTGACTCTGTTGGCCCTTTCCCTATCAGTAAAAGGAGGAAGAGTGATCCCCCTTATTTAACTCGGTATTGTGACTAGTAAATGAGATAATATCTCTGAAGAACATGCACATGTTGTTTATTGGCCATCTTCTTTATGCCAGGTGCTGTGCTAGAACCTAGAGCACAGCAGTGACAGGGACAGACATGGTCCCCCTGAAGCTCGCAGACCTGTGGGCATGTCAGGACACTGAAAGGAAGAGTTACAAAATTACTTAGTTACGTGCTGCCTGTCTAAACCATACATAGATGTTAAGCTGACTTAAGTTTAAGCTACCCATCTGAACAGGTACTAGACTTTTCCAGGGTCCTGTGTGTAATGCTCGAAGAAAGCCCCTTGCTTTCGTTGGTATCACCTGGGTGCAAAGCTTTTTACTTAAATCCTCTTCCATTGCTCCCCACTGCAGGTCTCTGGCAGTCAGAAACCTGAGAGTTTGCCCCATGTCTCCTTCTCAGTCACCCCCCGCCCCCGCTTCTCTCCTCACTTGCTTGCCGTCCGCCCGCGCCCCCATTTCTTAGTTTTCTGCTTTCTGCCATTCTCTGAGTTCTCAACCCAGTTTAAATTTAACCCTCCTTCAGATCCTAGATCAGTCTTCACTACTTCAAAGCACACCCCTCTTTTGATAAATGTTCTTTTAAAACACAAATCCTGATTTTACATTTCTCTTTGCAGAGAGAGAGAAATGTAAAATCCTGATTTTACATTTCTCTCTGTCTTTCTCCAACTGGACTGAAAGTTCCCTGAGGGTAGGGACTTCCTTTGTCTCTCTGGTACCTATCCCAGACACAAGTCTGTTCTCAAACAGTGAATTCAGACGGATTTTCCCCCCGTCATCTTCTTCTACAACAGTTCTTTCGGCTCTAACATTTGATTTGTTCTACCTACATGTCCAGTACACTTATCGAACCAAACACTAAACATATCTTCCCAACTCTGCATTTCCTCCTTTTCTCTAATTCTTTAAAAAAATTTTTTACTGAAGTATAGTTGATTTACAGTGTGCTAATTTCTGCTGTACAGCAAAGTGATTCAGTTATACATGTATATACCCTCTTTTTCATATTCTTTTCCATTATGGTTTATCACAGGATACTGAATGTAGTTCCTTGTGCTGTACAGTAGGACCTTGTTTATTCATTCTCTGTATGATAGTTCACATCTGCTAATCCCAAACTCCCAATGCATCCCTCTCTAATTCTTAATCAATGTCTCCATTCGTTGTCTTCATCAAACCCAGTGAGCCTCAGTTCCTCCCAGATTTTCCCGAACTCCCCTATCAGGTGCCATCTTCTGTGTAGGACTGTCTCTTCAGGAGAAGTTTCCCTGGGATCTCCCATCACCTCCACACCTTTCCTGTCGCCTCTGGGTATGGGCTCTTCCTAACTTCATATAACTGATCTTTTCGCCTCTTGCCCTGAATTGAGTAGTCCTTCTGAAACATAGATCTGATTGTGTAAGGTCTTAAAAGCCTTTGCTACTGAAATGATACTGTGTCTGGGATTTACTTTAAAATTATGGTGGATGAGGGAGGTTAAGGGGATTAGGGAAGAGTATAGGTGAAACAAGACTGACCATGTGCTGATAATTGTTGAAACTGGTGGTGTGGTTCACAGGGGGCTTATTATACTATTTACATTTGTATGTGTTTGAAAACATCAATAATAAGGTTAAAAAATAGAACGCAGCAAACTTTGTGCACCCTATGGATAAAATCTGACCTTCTTGGCAGAGCACAGGATGCTGTCATAGTCCCACCCCCATGTCTCCTTTGGCTTCTCATCTCCCTCAACTCTTACGTCTGACTCTACTCTGCAGCCGTCCCTGCCCTCAGCATTGATCTCCTGAAGGGCTCAGCTCTACAGATAACTTCCCCCTGGCCCATTTCACTAGCCTGATTGGGGTCTTCTTTCATTTTGGCTCCCCTATCCCTTTGATGGACCGTCCTTAGAACCCATCATGTTCTTTCTTTGTTTATCGTCTAGCCCCTCCTCACTGAGGACTGCCCAAGCCAAGAAGATCCCCACTCCCCCACCTCCAATTATCAGTTCAGTTAACACTCATTACATGCCTGTTGAGTGTCAGGCAGCTAATGGATGCTTGAGATTAAATCAAATAGTTACTTCTGGCTTGTAATATGGAGAGAATTCACCACCCAGTGTTTTGGGCTAAGCTTGGCAGTGGATTCCATCCCTCCTCTTCAGCCCCAAGACCATCCCAGACTCCTCAGCGAATGAGGTATATTATGAAGAGATGCGCAGGTAAATTGTGCTATACAAATGCATGGTAGCCAAGTATTATTAGCACCCAGAGAGAAAACCCTTTGCCTAGCATCTGTCTCTTTTTAAAGGTGACTTTTAAAATGGTCAGGCTCTACATTTACACGTGGGACGTCTCCCTCCTCCTCTGGTCCATTCCAAAAAGTGGGTGGGGGAGCTCTCTCTGCCCGCCATGGTTCGTAGCAGGACAGCCTCCAGCCAGCCTTCTGCCAGAGTCCATCCTAAGTTCCCCTCACTGGGCTCTAAGGTGAGCAGAGAGTAACCCTTTCCCCAACCTTTATAATGTATCTCACTTTTTTCTGGCCAGTTGATTATCCCAAACGCCAACAGGACTCTCGACGCCAGAGGTAAAAGTAGAAAAGGTATATAAGATTTGAGAAATGAACTGGTTTTTGTGTCTTGGAGAAATAAAAGACCAAGGTATGAGTTACTCCCTGTTTTCAAACACATGAAATAATTTTACATGGAAGGTGGTACCAGCTGTTAGCCATATGAGTGTGAAAACAAACAAAAGGACTTAGGTTGCAGCTGGAGGGATTTTAGGTAGATAGAAATTTTTCATTAAGTGGTTCTGGGTGGGAACTGGGTTCCCATACCAGTAGATTGTTGACTTAGGTCCAGATTGGAGGGCAGTAGGGTGGATTTGAGGAATTTCAGCATCCTGAAAATCAGGCTTCATGACTACAAAATCAGCAGCTGTGATGCCCTTCGTGCCCAGAGCTGCAGAAGGAGGGTTCCCCTCTTTCCTCCCACCTTCCCCCAAGTTGAAAGAAATTAACCTCAATTAAAGAAAATAGTGATGGATGGCTGCAGAGATAAATATGATACATCACACGGGAAAAACTACATTAAAAGAACATTAAAGTTGGGACAGAAAACACTAAAAGTGAAAAAATTCACAGTTAACGTTGAAAAGTGGTATCACTTACATCTCTGCTGATACGTCGATCTAACAGGACGCATTAAGAAATTATGGGTGTGCTCTGTTGTGCTAAGAAGTAAGTTTTTTGACTTGACGCACTCATCTTAATCCACGGTTTCATTGCCCAGCTTTAATTAAGGCATCGTCTGTGAATGATTATAGCCCATGGGAGAAAACCTGTTATTTTTACCAGAAGAGTATTGGTGTTTGTTTAAATATTAAGTTTTGGAGGGGGCCAGGTGTTGATTCTCTGACTCTGTGCATTTCAATACCTGAGCATCTGAAGTCAGTAATTTCTTTTGAAAGGCACTAGTTTTTTTTTTGGACTAAAATGTTAGTAATAACTTAATAATAGTTTAATGTTGAGTAATACCTTTTTGGTATATTTTGAAAGCAAAATTTAGCTTTTATCCCTTCTTCCAGGGGTGGGTTTTTGCTGCTGGAGAATAGATCCAAAATTTCATATGTGTCTGTTAAGCAAATTAGTGCATTGTAGGGGCCACTTTCAGAATCACATCCAATCACGTTTTTAATTTATAAAATCACATTATGATACTAGAAAGCCTCCTTAAAGTTGATGGATTTGTTTACTGTGTGTTTTTGTGTGTATATACATGTGTGTTCCTCATATCGGGGACAAAAATCCCCCAAATAGGTCTGGAATAGTATGGTTTCAACGTATACTGTAACTAGAGTAAATATTTGTGTATGGTAGAGCTTGAATAATACAAAAATTAATCCTTGGCTTTTTTATCCCTTCTCTGACTCCAAAGAGTTGCTACCTTTCCCTAAACAAGAGCCGAAATAAAAGGTACCACCTTCCAAAAATCAGAGTATGTGACACATAAGCTTCCAAAGAGGATATCTCCCCCTCCCTCTACCACCTTCCCCCTTCCTCATCTCCTTCTTCTTTTCATTTTGGGGAGAATTTTGAGTTTCTTCATTGACCATAAGCTTATTTGTGGAAGGGGGACAGTGAAAATTAACCTATTTCTGAAATCACTGAGCCATGAAGAACAAATTGAATTTAGCAAATTTAGATGCCACATCTTACAATTCTGTTTTTAAAGCAGAACGAGAATTTGCTTTTTATTAAGAAAAAGAATTGTGCGTATATACAGGTAAATAAAATCACACCAACTTGTATACTTCTACATTAATACCATAGATGGGTTGAAAATGTTGTATTAGTCATTTTAAGGAAGGAAACACGAGCCACAATTATCATAGGGTTTTTCTATTTTTGTTATATTAAAAGTGAGTCTTATAGAAGGGCGAATGAAATTGCCCTACGTGCAATGGTTATTAGCCAACAGAATTTATTGCAAACTGACCTAGGTGATATTAATTTGGGTACATGACAGGAATATACTCATGGCCTAATCACAGATTTTAGGTTGAGCTTCTTCCCAGATGAATGAGTTTGTGCTTCCAATTAATTTAAAAAAAAGTTCAGGAGGCCAAAAATTCAGAGAGAGAGGGAGAGAGAGAGAGGGAGAAAGGGAGATGAAATTGAGGTCACTTTTTTTCTGGTTGTTACTTTGGGACACCATGCGTAGTCTCTGTTTCTTAGCATAGAAAATAACATCTGTAAGCCTGTTTGGAGTTTTAAATGTAATGTAAGTATAGTGCATCGTCGTAAGTATGCAAACATGTTTTAAAACCGGGTATTGTATGGAAGCAATTACTGGCAGTGAGTGAACTACACACCCCAAAGAATGGGTTGGGGCCAAAAAAGGGAAGATTTCTAAACAGAATTACTTTCGTGTGGGTGGGAAAGAGAGCAAGGTTAACTTTTATTAGGAACCAATCCCAGCTCTTATTTTAATTCTGATCACATACTTGGTAACCCAAATAAATAAGTAATAAAGAGATTTCATGTTAGGATGAGGTTATTTCTTTTCCCCCTGGTACAGTCTTCCAGTGGGGAGTGATTTTTTTTTTTTTATGGCAGGAGGGCATGACGTACATAAACACGAACATGACCAAATGCATGTGCAGCTCTGCAGTTTCAGACTTCGGGCCTTGTAATGGTTAAAGATGTTGTTGCGGCCCTTTGTGACATGATACTTGAGCATTCTTTAGCTGGGTGTGTTGTGTTCATCTTTAACAGATTTAATGGGATGTAGGAAGGTTCGATTTTATCATCTGGAAGTAACAGGCTCTGCAGTTTTCTTCCACTCACCACCAGTTTGGAGAAGACCCTGTTGATAGGATCTCTTTCCTTTCCCCTCATCCTGTATATTTTGTTTATTCTCGAGCTTCACATAAAATCACCCTTATCTCAAGGCAATTTCGCATTGTAATATTTGGCAGGGGGTGGGTCTTAAAACTTGAAGGGAAGAAGATTGCTTTATATAAAAATCAGTTTGTCTGCAGATAGATTCTCTGGGGCCCTTTGGACCTCGCTGATACCAACTTTAAATAGATTTCTTTTCTCAAGCCGGTGTCACCATAGCTCCCAAACCAGAGAGTTATTTTGGATTAGACTTCACTGAGCAGCCATCTAAGCAGCACATTGAGCTAAGCAGCCCTCCAGCAGCCCCTTAACTATTATCACAACAGGGTATTGATGAGTAGGGCTTGGTCAAGTTACTTAACCTTCCTTCCTTGATTTTCTATTATGTAGGCTGGAAATGATCATATCTGCCTTTGATCTCATAGGGATGCTTCAATCCATTAAAGTCATTAAGCACTTTAAGTAAGGTATAAGGCAGTAGATGCAAGGCATCTTCATTACTGTTATTTTATTACAGTGCCATATACAAAGGGGAGCTTTCTCAGTGCTAAATAGTTAAGTCTCAGAATGAGCTCTCCGTACTCAGTTGTTGGCAGGGGACTTTTAAAGGTCAGGTTACCTCTCTCTCTACTCTTGAGGCCATGCTCTGTTCCTCCCTTCTTCTGTTAGTTTGGGGAGCAAAAAGCAAAAACAAAACCAAGAACAAAATTGATAAAGAAAAATGAGGAGGCAGATGGGAGATGACTGTGGTCCACCTCCTATTCTTTCCCCAGGAGCTGCTGCTGGTACTGATCTTCCTAAAGTGTGAGCTACCTTGGTACCCGTCCTGATGCTCATCTCGCCTTTCTTTGG
Organism: Neophocaena asiaeorientalis asiaeorientalis; assembly: GCF_003031525.2. Classification (NCBI taxonomy): domain Eukaryota; kingdom Metazoa; phylum Chordata; class Mammalia; order Artiodactyla; family Phocoenidae; genus Neophocaena; species Neophocaena asiaeorientalis. The sequence goes on along the minus strand of NW_020174922.1, from coordinate 4,291,264 downwards.
AATGCATATTCAGGAGTTTTAAAGAGGATTGTGGGCTTTGATTCTTCCCCACTTACAGCTCTCATTTTCTTTTTTATTTATTTATTATCTATCTATCTATCTATCTATCTATCTATCTATTTATTTATTTATTTTTTACTTTGCGGTACGTGGGCCTCTCACTGCTGTGGCCTCTCCCGCCGCGGAGCACAGGCTCCGGACGCACAGGCTCAGCGGCCATGGCTCACGGGCCCAGCTGCTCCGCGGCATGTGGGATCTTCCTGGACCGGGGCACGAACCCGTGTCCCCTGCATCGGCAGGCGGACTCTCAACCACTGCACCACCAGGTTTTTTGAAATACTGTTTCTCTAAGAAATCGAAAAAAAAGTTGAGGGTAGAGTAAGTAAAGGTCTTTGCATGTCTTTGGTTAGTGTTCAAAGGCATTTGTACAAGATGACTCTGTTTCTTAGATCACAGCCCCCTCTGGCATTTTGTCTTGAATAGTTCCTCCCTCACACCTCATATAACATTCCAGGAGGAGATGTACTTCTGTATAGCCCTGGATGGCACCAGCTTGATGATGTCCATGACAACATAAAAGATCAACCCTCACCTCCCAGAGTGAAGAATTTGCTTCCTGGAGTCCAGGTTCTTTTGATCACACAGGTGTCACTTTTCTAAAATAACCTACCCAGTCCTTTGTCCTTAACTTTCGGAAACTAATGAGGGCGACTCTATTGATTTTTGTTGGTTGAGAGATTTTACTGCTTTCTATGTTCATTCTTTTAAACTCTTGATACTCTGGTATGTTTTACTTTGCCCACGATATATTTTACTTTCACTACTTTCTTTCTGGGCTGATTGTTCTTGTACTTCATCTACATGTAACTTGGCGGCATGTCCAGTTGGGTCAGCTACAAGGCACTAGTCCCTCAAACACCGTACCTTGTAGTTGGATGAAGTACAAAAGAGTTGTGTTGTGGTCTGAAATATATTTCTGTTCATCAAAAATACTGTGCGAGGAAGCCTACAGAAACAATGATAAGTACTGAAGAATTAAGAAGCTCTAAAATAAATATGGATTGGTAAAAACACATTAATTCAACATTTTGTTATTTTTTAAAATAGAAATTTATTTATTTACTTATTTTTGGCTGCACTGGGTCTTTGTTGCTGTGCGTGGGCTTTCTCTAGTTGTGGTGAGCCGGGGCTACTCTTGGTTGTGGTGCGCGGGCTTCTCACTGTGGTGGCTTCTCTTGTTATGGAGCTCGGGCTGTAGGCGCTCAGTAGTTGTGGCTCACGGGCTTAGTTGCTCCGCGGCGTGTGGGATCTTCCCGGACCAGGGATCGAACCCGTGTCCCCTGCATTGGCAGGTGGATTCTTAACCACTGTGCCACCGGGGAAGTCCCTGTTTTTTTTAAACTTTTCTTCAGTAACTAGAATCCTAAAGTTACAAGTAAGTTGCTTTTAAATATGACTAGAGTGATATGCTTTTCCAACTCTCCCCTGGCCCCCAAGTATTAGGGTCTAACAGTGGATTTTCTGGTATTGATTTGTGTGGAAAGTCTTAGATGAGATCATAGTTTTGTATTTAAACAATCACTGTTTTGGGGATGGTGGGGGAAGAGTACAATTACATGAAGTTGGGATTGTTGTGGAAAATCAGGGACATATGGTTGCCATAGATATAATATTAGTTTTTCAGAATTGAGAGTAACACAAATGAAATTACCTCTTAAATTGCGGCTAGCTATTGCTGCCTCTATACCTGAAATATGTTTTTCTTTTTATCTTTTTATCCCCACGTGTGAAGATTCTTGAGTGTGGGTCAAGGCTAACAAAACTTTTTTGTTTAATGTTACTACTGTTTTTAGAAGAGATACTGCAGCACCCACTATTTTCCCCTTTTCTCTTCTCCTCCCCAAGTTTCATGTCAACAATTTCATATTCTATTAGAGCCCAAACAGAATTTAAAGCAATTTTCCATGCCACCATCTCGTTTGTGGTTAGATACACCTCCTGGGGAGTTCACAAATGACCTAAATGGATTATTGTGATTTTTTTTTTTTTTTTTTTTTTTTTTTTTTTTTTTGTATTTCCTGAGGGGTCAAAATGGGTCAGCCTTGGAGATGCCCCAGAACCAGTGGGGCTGTGGGAGTGGATGGGCATGAAGCAGTAGCTAGCTATGTGGTTGTAAGGATTTCCTGGTATTCTTATTCCCACGATTGATGGACAGAGTTGGATTTACCCTGGGTTGGGCTGTTTCTCAACCCTTTTTTCACTATCAGGGTCTAAGGAGCTTTTAAGGCATTTTGTCCTAATTGCTGCCTACCCACCCCCCCCACCCCGCTTTTAAAACCTAAGGAATAAGATTTTGTTCGATAGGGTTGAGCTTTGGAAGACAACAGTACTGTAATATCAAAATAAATTTTTCCCCTATTGAGAATGCAGGATTTAGGTCACAAACTTGGATGTACAATATTTTTGGCCAGCTTTATTGAAATATAATTGACATATAACATGAAAGTTGAAGATGTGCATGTGATGATTTGATACAGGTATATATTGTGAAATGATTACCATAATAAGGCTAGCTAACACTTCCATCACTTCACATAATTACCTTTTTTTTTTTTGGTTGAGGATGTACGAATTATTCAACTACTTGTCTATTTATATCCCAGCCGATAGTACATTTTCTGTGAGTCAGTAGTGAGTACAGCTATGGTATTGCGTTGGCCAAAAGTCTTGTTCAGTTTTATCTGTAAGAAGGCTCTAGTAGCACTTAGTTGTCTTTAACTTCATTCGAAACAATTTTGTTAGATCGTATGTGACAGTTGTCATATCAGAATGCATTTAAAAATTGACATCAGGGATTTCCCTGGTGGCGCAATGGTTAAGAATCGCCTGCTAATGCAGGGGACATGGGTTCCAGCCCTGGTCGGGGAAGATCCCACATGCCGCGGAGCAACTAAGCCCGTGCGCCACAAGTACTGAGCCTGCGCTCTAGAGCCCGTGAGCCACAACTACTGAGCCTGCATGCCTAGAGCCCGTGCTCCACATGAAGAGAAGCCACCGCAATGAGAAGCCCGCGCACAGCAACGGAGAGTAGCCCCCACTCACTTGAACTAAAGAAAGCCCGCGTGCAGCAATGAAGACCCAATGTAGCCATAAATGAATGGATGGATGGATGGATGGATGAATGAATAAAATTAAAATTGGTGAATTTTTTTTTTTTTTTTTTTTTTGGTGAATTTTTATGTAGCCATTTTAACATTGAAGATGGAAGAAAAGCAACATTTTCAGCATATGCTTTATTATTTCAAGAAAAGTAAAAACACAACTAATGCAAAAAAAGATTTGTGCAGTGTATGGAGAAGGTGCTGTGATTGATCGAACATGTCAAAGGTGGTTTGCGAAGTTTTGTGCTGGAGATTTCTTGCTGGACAGTGCTCCATGGTCGGGTAGACCAGTTGAAGTTGATAGTGATCAAATCGAGACATTCATTGAGAACAATGAATGTTATACCACGTGGGGGATAGCTGACATACTCAAAGTATCCTGATCAAATGTTGAAAATCATTTGTACCAACACGATTACGTTCATCACTTTGATGTTTGGGTTCCACATAAGTTAAGCAAAAATAACCTTCTTGACCGTATTTCCGCATGTGATTCTCTACTTAAATGTAATGGAAACGTTCTGTTTTTAAAATAAATTGTGACGGGTGACGAAAAGTGGATACTGTACAACAATGTGGAATGGAAGAGATCATGGGGCAAGGGAAATGAACCACCACTAACCACACCAAAGGCTGGTCTTCATCCAAAGAAGGTGATGTTATGTATATGGTGGGATTGGAAGGGAGTCCTCTATGATGATCTCCTTCCGGAAAATCAAACGATCAATTCTAACGAGTATTGCTCCCAACTGAAAGCAGTACTGGGTGAAAAGCAACCAGAATTAGTCAACAGATAATCTTCCAACAGGGTAATGCAAGACTGCATGTTTCTTTGATGACCAGGCAAAAACTGTTACAGCTTGGCTGGGAAGTTCTGGTTCATCCGCCGTATTCACTAGACATTGCACCTTCAGATTTCCATTTATTTCAGTCTCTACAAAATTATCTTAATGGAAGAAAATTTCAATTCCCTGGAAGACTGTAAAAGGCACCTGAAACAGTTCTTTTTTTTTTTTTGCGGTACGCGGGCCCCTCACTGTTGTGGCCTCTCCCGTTGTGGAGCACAGGCTCCGGACATGCAGGCTCAGCGGCCATGGCTCACGGGCCCAGCTGCTCTGCGGTATGTGGGATCTTCCCGGACTGGGGCACGAACCCGTGTCCCCTGCATCGGCAGGCGGACTCTCAACCACTGCGCCACCAGGGAAGCCCTGGAACAGTTCTTTGCTCAAAAAGATAAAAAGGTTTTGGAAGATGGAATTATGAAGTTACCTGGAAAATGGCAGAAGGTAGTAGTAGAACAAAAGGGTGAATATGTTGTTCAATAAAGTTCTTCCTGAAAATGAAAAATGTGTCTTTTGTTTTTACTTAAAAACCGAAGGCACTTTTTGGCCAACCCAATACTTTGGTAATTACTAGTCATCTTGAGCTGTTAACATTGAATTTGTCTTTGACACCTCAGTTTTCATATGAAGATGGGCACTTAGTGGCATGCCTAGATGGGTTCTGTCAGGACACTCGTGTCTTGTTTTCCCCCACGGGTGTGGGAGTGGATGGGCTTGCAGCAGGCAGCTAGCACAGACTTATTTTTGTTATAGAAGTAATATATTCTCATTGCAAATAAAAATCAGAAAATACTTAGCTCATAAGAGTTTCTGTCTCCACAAATTGAGCTGCTCTATGATATTTACATACTTCTAGCTTTAAATGTGATTGTGGCATGCTCTCACAGATTTAAAATATGTAATAATAAAACTGAATTATGTATAAATGGCATGGTTAAGAATGATGGTTCTCTTGAAGATTTGTTTTTAACCTGTGTTTAGTATTCCTTTTTTTTTTTCTCCCTGTGTATTGTGAGGGACATTAACACTGGTTCACATTGAAAATGGTCAGTCCTTTATAGTTTGAAACCTTACATTCTATCAAAATGATAAGATTTCAGAGATAAAAATTGGAAAAAAATCTGTTTGGTGGTTTTCCATCCCTGAAGTCTTAAAAGTAACTATATATACTTTTCCATTAAAGTCCTTTCTAATATCTGTACAGAAAACATACTGTCCCTGAATAAAACAGCTTCAGGTGTGGTCCTTGATCCTCTCTGAAAAAAACCTTTTCATAACAAAGTGGAAAATGTTAAAAGCAATTAACTAAGTCTCAATTCCAATTACTAAGATTTTTGCATGAAAAACACATTTTCCTTGTTACTAAAGTATGAGATTATAGCCAGCTGTTGCAGTGGTAACCTGTAATCCATTTCTGTACATTGCTTTTTGGTGTGAACTAAAAACAATTATCATGAAGTTAAGTGTTATAACCCACTTTAAGATGAATTAGTTTTCTGGAATTTATCACTGGTAAAATCAGAACACATTCCTTCTGGAATCTTTGTTTATTGCAAAAACATACACGTTGACCCTGGAATACTTTCCCTCTTCCCATTCAAATGAAAGATAAGTTAAATAGTAATTTTTTTAAAACAAAGATTTATTTAATTCTTACATCTGTGGGTGTAAGTAAAACCAGTGGATTCTTCAAAGATTTTGGTTATGAAAATAAGATTGATTGGTATATTGTGCCTTGGCTGTATATGCTATTAACTCTCAGGTGAGAAATATTAACCCGAAAAATGTGCATGCTTTTTGTGAAAAATAACAGCAGAATAAGGGCCTCCCCCAACCATGTCCAACTCTTAAGAATTTAGGAATATGTTACTTTACATAGTAAAAGGGATTTTGCAGGTGTGATTAATGTTAAAGATCTTGAGATGGGGAGAACAGCCTTGATTATCCAGGTGGACCCAATTTAATCAGGTGACTCATTAAAGACCCTTTCCCAGCTGTGGTCAGAGAGAGAGCCATGACTGGAAGAAAGGTCAGAGAGATCCAGCCTGGCTGGCTTTGAAGATGGAGCACGGGGGCCCTGAGCCAAGGAATGTAGGCAGCCTCTAGAAGCTGGACAAGGCAAGGACACAGATCTTCCTCTCGAACCTCCTGAAAGGAATTCAACTCTGCTAGCACCTTGATTTTAGCCCAGTGAGACCTCTGTTGGACTTTTGACCAACAGAACTGTAAGGTAATTTATGTTTTAAGTCACTGAGGTAGTGGTAATTTATTATGGCCGCCGTAGAAAGTGAATCCTTGCTTTGTGTTTGTAATTTGCTGAGTAAAATTATTACCGAAATCTGAAGCTGTGAAGGAAAAAAAGGGGTTTGTCAACATGCAAAATACTTAGTATTTTATAAGACTTCCTCATATATGGATTGGTACAGTTCATTTGCTGTTAAATAACAGAACGAGTTCAGTTTGGCCTTGCGACTGATTTTTTTCCCAGTGTCACTGTCGTACTAGGCATTCATTCAGTAAAGGCTGAAAAGTATGAGTAAAGTTACAGTCAAGCTTTGCATTGGCTGTTGTTAGCAGTGGAGTTTGGAAAAAGGGGCTTGAGGAAAATTAGGAATGTAGCTGCTTGTATCAGGAGGTCTGAAGAAGTGCCTCCAAGCTTTTGACAAATGCATCTCACATTTATATGTCTGTTATTGTTTGGCAATTGTCAAGGAATTAATTGCTCAAGACTTATTGGACTCAGACCTCAGGGTATAAATGCGTTCATTTGTCTTGATAAGCTGGGTACTAGTAGTAGCCAAAAAGCAATGATGATGGGGAGTCTTAATCTTTCAGATAATAGTTTCCTATTTAATTAGTTGCAGAATGACAAGCTTCGAGATATTATACTGTATAGCAAGAGATTTAAAATCACAGTAAACAGTACAACAGGTAAACCTACATACTTTTAAATCTCGTTTAAGCTGCTTCTCTGCTTTCCCTAGCTAGTAAGTTGGGACGTTCAATCAGAAATATTTATTGAATCTGTTTGTATTAGGCACTGGGGCTGTAGGTGTAAAGGCTATCATAGTGCTTATTGACCCATAGGGAAGACAGAAATTAAATAATTTCACGTGCTGAGCAGAAGTACGGGATGCTGTAGGAGTGGATGATAACCTACTCTAGTCCGGGGAAAGAAGCCATCTCTGAAGGCAAGGGGAGGTTCAGTAAAGGAGAAAGGAAAAGGGCTTCATGTTTTATAATGTTGTATGTTAATTATACCTCAAAAAATGATGGTAGTCTGTACAGGGATGGAGAGTAGATGGATCCAGAGATAATTTAGGAGATAAACTAGAAGCTGTTTGGAGATTGCATGTAGGTTGTCAGAGGGGCAGGAGGAGGTGGTTGGGGAAATAAAATAATCCTGCCAACAAAAAGACACCTTTTTATCCACGTAGAAGAAAGAAAAAAGATCCCAGTTTATTATCGAGTAGAAATTAACAGGTTTATATGTGTGTAAGGCAACACGAAAGTGACTATAAAGTTGGGACTGATCTCACAGTTTAATGCCTCATCTCGTTGAGAGACAAAGGGCTGCTCCCTGTGACAGTCTTCTGCACATCTCCTCAGAGCCAGTTGAGCTAATCCTAGAGGTTTGTTTTTACACATCATGGTGATTTGGCATGTGACCTTGGAGTTCGCCACACTCTGAAAACTGGTGTCTGGGCTTAATCCCTAGAGAGTTTTATTTCTGTTCTAAAGTTTTGAGTAAGGACTGAGATTCACTGTATCTCCAAGGAAACACTATTAAGAAAAGAGAAGGAAGGATAAAATGGTCTTTTTGCCCTTTGTAAGTGGAGAAAATTACTTTCCAAGCACTTAGTGGCCAATGGTGCCATTCACAGAGGGGGGCAGTTCTGGAGGAGGAGCATATTTGAGGAGTCTTAGACCCACACTTACATGCCACGTTTGAAGTCCGTCTTCTGCATTCCCCTGGTGGTGACACGTAGACCGTTGAGTGTATTTGTGGTGTAGAGGAGTGATGTAGGCTGAGGATGCGGTTTTGGTAACCATCAGTGGTTGGTTGTTATCTCAAGCCTGGGAGTAGACTGCCTTGCCTACGGAGATGGGAGGTGGGGTGGGGCAGGAAGGGGGAAGTCATGCCTTTGTTTGTATAATCATGGAGTTGACATCAGTAGGTGGCCCTAAGTAATTAGTACTGAAGACATAGTCATAGCCGTGGTCAACATTTTCATGTTTTGATTCCTTTTCCTCGGTGATGTAGCTGAAAATTTAGGTCACACACTCTTGTATGGTAGACTATTGTTTTTTGTACATTGTACAATCTCCCCTGTGTCTCCTCCGTCTTCCAGATCTTCCCTTGACTCCTTTTCCTGCACCCATGCGTGTTCTCTACCCTCTCCTTTATAGAGTCAGTGTGTCTTCTCATGCTGTCTTGGTCTCTCTCTCTGAACTTTTGCTTATTTGGAAATACTTTCAGTTGTTTCCACATGTAACTTTTAGATGTTTATTCCCCTTCGTAGAGTTAGGTATCCTTTTACTGGTTTATTTATTTGGTCTGGAATGTGCCAGGTTTTGAGGCGGTAGCACAGATGCTTTGCTCTCCTTTGAGTGTGGGCGAGTTGCAGAGAATGGCTGTGTGGATGGAAGTGGAGGTGAAGGAAGAGGTATCTTGCTGGGAAGAAATCCATGACAGTGGGGCCCACAGTCCCCAAGTGCTTCTTGAGTAGATGAACTTAATAAGGATCTTAGCGAAACAGTTGCTACACATTGAAAAAGGAATGTTTTTTGTGCTTATAACTGAAGGCAAATTGGAAAATGAAATTCAGCGGGGGAAAAGACCCTCCCATTCACATTTACAAAAATATTTTGATCCAGGCTAAGATAGAGACCATCTTTACCCTTTAGTTTATTGCACAGCTCAGATTGCAAGTTGGTTGAGATGGGGGCAACTTTCCTGAATCATATATCGGTAAATCCTACACTTGTTGGGAGAGGCAGAGGTTTCTTACTCAGAGACACTTCTGCCACCTGGGCTTTGGCAGATAGAAGGACAGGTAGAAGTGGCATTCAGGGACATCTTTTCATTTTATGAAGAGTAGTGAACTGAAGTATAAACACAAACAAGGGTGGGCAGTGGTGACTTGGACAAAGATTCTACCAACTGGCAGTGTGAAATACTTGGTAGACGAACCGTTTTAGTGGGTTTCTCTCAGTTGTGAAAGTGTCGGTTCTCCAGAGGCAGAGGAAGCAATCACAGGCGGTGAGAGGCACTCCTGTAGGGCCTGTCACTCTGTTGGAGCTCGTCTTGGCCCGAGCAATGCTGTCTCCTTGGTTGTGACCCAAGTACCAGGTGTCTGCGCTTTGACAAATGGAGGCCTGGGAGAGCTGAGTAAGGCGGGGACGTTTGGAGTGATTCATTTCAAGTGATATCTAAAGTAAGGGATTGCTGGAACAATCCAGCTGCTCCACATCACCAGGAATATAACTGTATATATGCTTTTTAAAGTTTATTTTGAAGGAGGGTGGAGTTCCCTATGGAGGAGAGGGTGGTGGTGGGAAAATAGGTTATTTTTAAAGGAATACTTATGAAGCTTCAGGGCAGGGGAGGACTGGGCTTGCCGATTGATATCTGGGATATGTTTTTATTGTCTAGCAAAATATTGGATGCAGCTGTACGTGTATTACCCTTTGCCAGTGCGAACGTTTGCGTCAGAAACCCGAGTCCATTACCCCTTGCCGTACAACTCGTTTTGATGTGAGAGTGAACACAACTAACTCCACTGCAGATTTCAGAACTATTAATGTGACTTTTATTTCCCTGTTTAGTCACTGAATCATACTGTAGTGTTGGCATGGTAAGTTTTGTAATTTCTTTTCCTGTGCGAAGAGTGCTTTTCTTTTGCCGAACGTTCACTTCTGCATACTTTTTTTTAGTTAGGCATTATGTCATTACGAAGATTTATAGTTATCTAATAATGATTTATTGTAGTCATTTATTCTGCCAGCTGTGGCACATTTTCAGTGGAATTTGTAAATCAGATTTATACAGAAATTTACCAGGACATGCATTTCAGGATTTAATAAAATATACTCCAAAATCTTTTGGAAGTGGGTAGTTTTATGCTGACACATTTGGGTGTAAGCTTTACCTTAACAGTCTTTGTTAGTATTCATTCTCTGCCGTGTCTGTCCCATAACCATTGAAAGAGGAATCTCTGAGATCTGTTAGAGTACCCAGTTTCGGGTCGTCCACTTTGCTTGCAGACCATTAATGTCACGTTATGTTTGACCTGGGATGTTCACATGTTTAAGGACACGGAAACATCCTGACACGAGGCTCTGTGAAGTTCCATGTGTTTTAATCACTCTTAAAATGTGTATCCGGAATCATAGCAGAGTGGATCTAGTAGATTATGTTCATTTTGAGGCCTTACGTGTCATAGTTTCTCCCCCCCGCTTCTCAGGATTCACCGGCCACTAACCATGTGGAATACATTTAGCTTTGGCAGAGCTGCCAGCTCACACTCCTCCCGCAATTTCTTTGTTATGGTACAAGTTATTATATTTTCTTTTTCTTTCTTTTTAAAAAAGTATTGTTGAGATTTTGTTTGTTTACTTGGTGGTATATATTTGTTTAGAGAAGAATAGAATTTAGAAAAGAAGGAAAGTGTACAGATCCTTTATAATTCGTAATTTTTTTTTTTTAATCTGGCAATTTTGAGAGGTTGTCTTTGAAATGCATGATTGCCAAGTAATTTGTAAAAATGACTTGTTCTCTAAGACTGCATGAGAATTTCAGTTCTAAGATGAAACTACAAATTCCCAGCTCCAGTCAGCTGGTAATTTTGTCTGCAGCAGCATGGACCATCTCATTTGACTTACCACTGCTGCCCCAAACACATTGACTTCATTGATCAGTTGTTTCAATATTTGTGAAGCTATCGTCTTAACGTGCCTCGAAGCTGAAGTTTTAGGTGATATTTAATTGTAGATAAAGCAGTAGACTTGGCACTATCTAAGATGGAAAGCAAGCATTTGAAAATATTACAGCCTCTAATTTTTGGCAGTAGTTTGCACATGTTTATGATGTTCAGGTACTAGTTAAGCAGAATGTAACAAGAAAGAGCCCAAACAACTTGTCATCTGAAAGGTAATTCCTCCCCTTTTAATTTTTTTTTGCCACAATATGTGGCAGTGAACAGTTTGCCATCTCATCTCTTATTTCTTAGAAGATATAGTTTTTAAAAGCATTCTTAGCAATAGCACACAATAGTTAATTTTGTCATCAGATAGGAATTCAAGTCACAGTACATTAAAATGGATCTTTTAACCTCATTAGAATGAAAATATTTAAAAAAATAAACGTAATAAAAATATATACATAGTACTGAGCTCTGGAGTTCATCTTGAGTGAATTAATATTTCTAGAAAAATTGTTACAGTTTTTCTATATGATTCAGTTGTGTGCTGTATGGACAAGTGACTCTGTGGTATTTGATATTTATTTATTTTTATTTTGAGAAAAAGAAATTTACAGTGCAAGGGAAACTGGGAGATAGAGAAGTTTTTTTGAAAGGGAACAGAGATGAACTTGAACTTTTCTTGAGATTTCATTGCTGATCTCTTATAGATGTGGTGCCACATTTTCCGTAAAGGCACTTAGCACTTGTACAATGAAAAGATCATGGAGAAATATTGAGCTCTTTATTTTACATTGTTTTCATCTAGTGCTCACAGTGTGCTAGGTATCTTTACCAAGCTTAAATGCAAAAGGAGAGAAAATTTTATATAAGTTCCTCGTTCTGGATTTAGTTTTGACTTTATTAATGTTTTCAGGTTTTTCTTTTGGGCTTACCTGAAAAACTTTTAAAATGATACAAAATTTGGGGCTTCCCTGGTGGCGCAGTGGTTGAGAGTCCGCCTGCCGATGCAGGGGACGCGGGTTC
>NW_020174922.1:4111134-4279230 GCF_003031525.2 Neophocaena asiaeorientalis asiaeorientalis | reverse complement strand
AAAAAAAAAAAAAAAAAAAAAAAAAAAAGATACAAAATTTGAACTTACAAAAGAAGACAGAGTTCAGGGATGACAGATCTGTTTCATCTTGTGGGTGAATTTTGACTGACTGGTAGTGAATGCTTTGAGAGGCTGAGGTGCATCAGAAGGAAAAGAAAAAGTTCTTGCACAATTAGCAATGCCTGCTGGAGCCGCTAAGGGAATAGTCAGTGGATACGTGACCTGAATTACTCTCCCTAGCAGAGAGACTCCTGAAAGTCACTGTAATCCTTCATGCATTCATGATGTGTTCATACCTTCAACCAAGTTACTTAAAACAGGCCCAAATGCAAGGCGGCGTGCCAAGAGTGGTAAGAATAAAGAGGTGGAGTAGACATGAATTGGCTTTCAAGCCTTGATGGACGGGAGGCTTAATTGTTCATAACAAAAATGTGAAATGTGGTAGACAGCAGCTTTAGAGAGACCATCATGGTACAGTTCAGAGAGACTGAGTTCTAAGCAAGTTCTAAGGAAGGAGGATATTCAGTTGCAGAAATCTGGCAGATTCTAGAGCTTATTTGTGTTTGCCGATTGGGTGTGCCAAGCATTCTGGAGGGATGCCCATTCCTGTCGGACAGGGATAGATGATTGCCTTGTTAAATGTATAGCCCATATATAACATTTCCATAGTGCAAGGCAAGCACAGTAGGTGCTGGAAGGCAGAGGATATGACCAGTCTTCCAGGTGAGTGATAAAGCCATATAATGTCATATGAGATTCCAGCCAGAAATACATGGTAGAGAATGGAGGATAAGCACATTTTCAGTGTTTAGACATTTACTAAGGTCACAGACTATTTTTTTTAAGTAGAAATATTTAACTCTTCGGTACTTGTACTGATACCATATAGGTGTAAAGTATCAAATTTTATCTAATGCATACAATCAAGTGTTAGTTTTAGGAGGTTCCTCCTCCACCATTTTTCCTAACTGGAAATCTTTAAAATATCTTTGGCTCCTTCTTTTCCCTGAAAGCTAAAATTCACTTAAGCATCAGTTCTTGTAGATCCTTTAAAAAACAAAACAACTCGAAATTGTTTCGTTTCTCACTATTATCTAGTGTAGGTCCTCTTGCCATGAAATGGGCTGTCCATTTTCTATTAGTGTCTGGTATAGCGTCAAGTGTCGAGATGCTCGTGACGTAGACAGATGCAAACCCGACAGGCTTCCTTGCTCTTGGAGCTTACATTCTAGGGAGATGTTTGAACATGACATAAATCCCCTAATTGAATACTTCTGCCTCACATCTCTGTTTTCTGGTACACTGTCCCTAGATGAAACACAACTTCCCTTCCTTAACTTTTCAATTCAGAAACTGAAAGTCTAAATTTCAAGGCCTCCTCATTTGCCTGCATGTTCTCTAATTTCTTATTTTACAAACATCCTTCATCTACCTAAGGAATGATGCTTTCTTAGTTTTGTTCATGCCCCTCCACCATTTGGAATGCCCTCCTTGTCTTTTGATAGTCTCCTTAGCCAAAGAAACTCAGGCCATATCCTTCTTTTGACCAAATTTCTTTGGCTCCTGGAAGCAGTGTAACTAATAACACAAGCACTGACTGTGGCACTTCCTATTTTAGCAAGAGAGAGCAGTGATTTATATCTTCTCTTTAACTGGTGTGTTTATGTCTGATCTCTCCAACGACACTGTTAAGTCAGGTAAAAGTAGAAGGCCTGGTCCTTCGTGTGCCAAACACCTTACAAATATGAACACAGTTAAGAACCAGGTAAAACAGTGCTTTGGAGCATCCTGAGGAGATGCAACAAAGCATCTAAGCTTAAGTACCGAACTTCTAAGATAGTTGTTCCCCCTCACAGTTTGCTTAGAACCTGAAAACTCTAAAGTGTGTTTTTTGCTAATTGCTGTTACATAAATATTATAAGAAATGAGAAAAGAGTTCAGAAGCCTATACAGAGAAAACAGATTTCCCATCCCTCCTCTGAGGTAATTTCTGTTGACCAGATTCTTAAAGGTATTTCCAGAAATAGCTTAGTCCAAATATAGAAGTATTCATTATCTCCTCCCCAGTTTTTTTCTTCTTTGCCATAAATGGTAGTGCACTCTATTTACTGTTCTATATCTTGCCTCTTACTATGGTATATTTGGAGATATTCCTTATCAATACAGTAGTACCCCCTTATTTGTGGGGGACACATTTCAAGACTCCAGTGGATGTCTGAAACCCTGGGTAGTATCAAACCATATATATACCTTGTTTTTTCCTATACACACGTACCTATGATAAAGTTTAATTGATAAATTAGGCACAGTAAGAGATTGACAACAATAACCAATAATATAACAATTACAACAATATACTATTATAAAAGTTATGTGAATGAGGTCTCTCTCTTTCTCTATTACTCTCTCAAAATATATGTACAAGTTTCATGCCTTTTCCGTCTCAGCTAAGCACTTACGCACCAAGGCCTTAACTGTAGTTTGCAGTGTTGTAGCACTGCAAAACTAGCACAGATTTCTTTTTCCTTCTTCACAATTTCACAGATAGAAGATGAGTTCTTACCATAGATCTTAGCAACCTCAGCATACGATATTTTCCCCTTTCCTTATTAAGTCAAGAACTCTCACCTTTTTACCTAAAGGAAGCTCTTGAAAGCTTCTCTTTGATGTATCTGAATTGCCAGCATCATTGCTCTAGTGCTTTGGGGCCGCTAGTGAGTAAAATAAGGACGACTTAAACACAAGCACTGTGATCCCGGGACAGTTGATATGATGACTGAGGTAGCTACTAAGCAACTAACGGGCAGAATGCGCTGGACAAAGGGATGATTCACATCCCAAGCAGAACCGAACAGGAGGATGAGAGATTTTATCATGCCGGTCAGATTGGTGTGCATTTTAAAGCTTATGAATTGTTTTATTTCTGAAATTGCCCATTTAATGTTTTCGGACCACGGTTGACCACGAGTCAGTGAAACCTGGGAACATGAAAGGGTAGAGTAGCAGGGACTGCTGCTTCCAGTCTTTTTTTGTTTTCATCTTAACAGTTGCTTAATATTCCTTTAGAAAGGCTTATAATAAAATAAAACAGCAAATTCTAGAAGTGGGAAGGTGGCAGGTATTAGAGATACAAGAAGTAATTACAACTAACTATGAAAGGATAAAATGATGGATTTTAAAATTTAAAAACAGAGCATTCCCAGAGATTCTTTTTTCCCTCCAGGAACAATCAGGGCCCCTCTAGCCCTTAGAAACCCTAAAGGTATCACTACATATTAATTTGGTGTTCGAAATGAAAAAATTTGATTATCAAGAAAGATACGTCCTGTTTAAAAATATATGTTGAATATGCAGCACCTTTTCAAAGAATTCTTGTCTAAAATGGTAGAAATTGGAGAGGCATTGCAGGATATGGGGATGAGCACATCTTTTGAAACCAGACCAACTTGGTCTTGAATCCCCACTTTGACACTTAATATAAGACCTTGGCCAAGTGAGTCAACTTTCTTAGCGTCAATTTCCTTATTGGTAAAATGAGAATAATAAGACCTATCTCATAGCACCTGTGAAGAACAAATGAAAAAAATATTTTATGCTTTCCACAGTACCTGGCATACAACAGGTGCTCAATAAATATAAAGTAACACCCCCCAGACTCTTTGCCTACCCAGAACAATTAATTTCCTAAGAGCTCTGGACACTGAGATCTTACTATAATTGTATCTTTTAGAAAACTTATTATCATAATGCCTTGGACATACTAGGCACTCCAGATTTGTTCTGTAACTCTTAAGGGTTTGGTTTGGTTTTATTCATATTCTTCACCAAAATCCTCAAATCTCTAGAACGAAGTATACACGTACCATGTGAAAATCCCCAACAGCCAAATGCCAGGATCTTAACCAGTAATACATTTGTAAGTGTTTAACAACTAGTTCATGGGGTAGGGGAGCTCCGATCTGTAGCATTTACTGATGTGAATTACCAATGTGAAGTCAACTGGCTTAGAAAATTCCTGAAAGTTTAATGGTTGGTTCTCATTAAGTCAGCAGAGCGGCTTCGTACACTACTGTATCCCCAACACTCTTGACCTGTGCTTTGAACTCGATGTAAAAGCAGTTTGGGAGACCCAGGTCTCAAAAAATGGTCCAGTCTGCCACCTGCTTATTTTGTTACTTTGTCTCAGTTTTCCTGTTTGTATGGTAAAGCAATGGGAGTAGATCAGTTTTCTAAACTTCTTTTGGTGGGGTTTTACAATTTCATGTAGGTGTCTCAGGTTATAGAGACCAAGGGGCCCAGGCTTTATGCTTCTTATCCTGCATGTTCAGTATGAATTTCTTTTTTAAAAAAGGTCTTTATCAGTTAAAAACATGTATGTTTGAGAACCACCGTTACTGAAATAGCTGTCACAAAGCCCATATCTGTAACTGTGGCAAAAGCCCTGATATAGTGACAGGTAATGTATTTACTCACTGCTGAGATATATATATATATATATATGTGTGTGTCTGTGTGTATTTTATTGTTTTTTATATATATATATACACACACACACATATAAATAAATATAAAACAATGTACGGTTTAGGAAAATGCAAAAGGGAACATAATGCATTTCAGTGTTACTTTTGTCAGAGGTAGACATGATAGAAAACATTTTTGGTACTTGACACTTTAAATATGATATTCATTTATGTGTGAATTCTTCATATATGTATGCCATGTTAAGGAGGAGTCACTTATAGGCAGGGGTCGCAAACTCAAATGGCTATAGAGGTCAGGCAAATGATGGAATTGAGGGAAACAAGTGGCTTATAATATGAAGGGGAGTCATGGAGACTGTGCCCATCTGAGAGCACAGCTCCACCTCGGAGGATCGTTGTTATGAAGAAACACAGATTTCTGCTGCTGTATCTTTAGTTCCCTGATACTCCACCCTGTCCCCAACAGCTGGAAATCCATAGTTTCATTTAAAATTTCTTGATTCTGTTTTTAACATGTTGCCTACGAATTAAACACACTTGCACACTCATACATACTCATGAAGGGAGGCAAGCAAAGCAAACTTGGCCTGAGGGCTTCTGGTTTGCAGTCTCTCTTCACACACATATATATGCAACACCTAATATTTATTGAGCGCCTATGTGCTATTCACTCAGCCAAACGTCTTGCACTAATCAAAATGTTTAATCTTCACAGCAATTGGGTGAGCTAGTATTATTTCCTTTTTATAGATGAGGAATTTTGGCTGAGGTCACGCGACTAGTAAAAGGTTCCATGGGTATTCAAACCCGTGTAATCTGACTGCAGAAACACTTGGGCAAAACTGACTCCATGGATATCTCTGACAAGTGCTATAAGCACACACACAAAACACAAATAGCTGAGTATAAAGGGTGGATCGAGACTTATCTAACGTTAGCTCATTTGTGTGCAGTGATACAGTTTGTGTGAACGCGTGCTTGCGTGCTCCCTGGAATACTATCTGCTTTCACGCTTTATAAGATTTTTCTGATAAAGCTCAGTGAGACCAGTGTAAAAATTTCACAGGGAGTTTCTATTTCTTTTTGTCACAAACTCTAGACATCCTGAGCTCTGGGGCCAGCACTGTCTCTGTCCGAGGGCAAAAGTTTTCTCCCTTGCCTTTGCCATATTTAAACCCCACCCATGGAAATGCTACAAGTCCTGAGTGATGATCACTTCCTCTGGGAAAGGGTACGAAGAATAAAAGTAAATCTAGCAGGAGGAATAAATCCCAAAAGACAGAGATAAGTACTTGAGGTCAGAGACTGCATCTTTTATAGTTAGTCTACATACCAAACTCATTAATATGAATAATCATCTTAGCTGTAGTGGTTGTAGTAGCAAAAGTAATACAAGAAACTCGTCTTGTCTTACAGTTTTACATCAACTCTTTCATTATTTCTAGGACTCGGGAAGGTCTCTTTGAGAAAGTGATGAGAAAGCGAAGATCTCTCACATGTTTCTCCTTTATTTCCACTTCTTTTTCCTACCCACATAAAATATTTTTCAACCTTAAAACCTCCAGCCTATGGGGGTAAAACTATAAGACTCTAGGAAGAAAGATGTAAAACTGTGTGCAAACATCTATCCATTTAGGTTTTTCCCTTGGGATATTTTGGAACACCATTAGACACTGTAAACCTCTTTATGGTTTGTTCACTTGGTATGGAACGGGAAAGAAAAAATAGAGCCAGTCCCCCCTGGCTGTATTCTTCTCAACACTCTGTACCCATCATGTGAATGGAAAGAACCCAAAACCTTCATTTTCAGAACTGTATCTTAGCCCCTGGCTCCTGGAGAAAACCAGTGTGGTTCAGAAGTGGGATGGGAAGAGTGGTTTGCATTGGCATCAGCCTTGCGGGTGCTTTGGGGCTGGAGCACACTCAGCTGTGGGTTACAGATGCTTGCTCTCCAGTATTAATGTGGCCAGCATGTGAAACCATTGGCACCCACAATGCTACACAAAGGTCCACGCCTCTGATAGTTTGGGAAATAACTCCCAGCTGAAGAAATTCCTTCCTGAAGGGCTGGAATACATTCTTGAACAGAAGGTCCTTTTCCAGAGGGGTGGAACCCAGAAAGAGATGCCTGATGATGTTGGACTGGGTACCAGGGACTGTATCATCGAGTGTCTCTGATCTTGGGACCTTTAACTGAAAACAGAAAAAAAAAAAAAATGCTACTCTAAACCTGAGGTTCATAAGTGCCAAATTCTATGCTGTACATATAGCAGAGAGCTTGGGCACTCAAGCCATTGGATAGTTTCTTTGGAGATGTCAAATGCAAAGCATGAGTGGTGGTGGTTGTCATATGGTGTGACTCTGGGTGTGTTTGAAATGTTTCCACTAATTTTTATTTCTCTGAGCTGTCTCCAAGGTTGGTAGGACCAGAGAAGACTATATGGAAAAGAAAGGAAACAAATATAGGGTTGGTTGGTGCTCTTTGTATGTTCAGTAACCAAGACACTTTTTTCAGGTCCCCTTCTCACTCATGAGGCCTGTGCTTCCTTCTAACAGGACATGTGAGAGAGCCGGGATGTTTCCATCCCCCATTCAGTGAGTGCGCTAGTCTTCTCGTTCAGGTGCAATTTCCAGTGAAATAGTAGCTTGTAAGTATTCAGAAGTTAGTTTATTGACTCTTATTGCACTTCTGAGCACCTAATAAATAATTTATTAGTCTGATGGATATGTGGCTACCTAACTATGGGTCATGAAATATGCACTATTCTTCTAATACACTGTAGGGAGACCTGTTTATAAAGTATTTAGTATTGGTTTTATAATGCAGTGTTGACAACAGAAGACCACGAAGCTCAAAGATCAATCTCATGTTGGCCCACAGTAGTAATGCTGCTTTATAAGGCATCTGTGACAGGTCACTTAGACAGTGGTCCTCGCAGAAAGGACTCTGTTAGGAAGGCGGTCTGGAGTGGCTGCAAGCACAGCGGATGACTGTCTTTGTCGAGGTCCCCGAGGTGACTGGTGGTTGCTGATGCTGGCCAGGTGTTGGAACTCAGCATTTCCCAGTTCTCTATGGGGAATCTGGACTGAGAGTGCCCCGACAGTGCTAATGCAACCACCACTGATTGTACAGAGAGCTGGGGTGACTTTGTCTCACAGTTGCAGTTCTGGAGACCTGGATTGCAGGAAGGAGCGGGTCTAAGCTTTCCTCAGCTTCCTCTCATGTTTGCTGATGAAGTGACATTGTTTCACATCTCCCAGTCCTTCATTCAAGTCACAGATGTGACACAGCATAACTTAAAAAACATTTCTTTTATTGTAGTTGATTTACAATGTTGTGTTAGTTTCTGCTGTACAGCAAAGTGATTTAGTTATACATCTCACTGTTGTGGCCTCTCCCGCTGCGGAGCGCAGGCTCCGCGGCCATGGCTCACAGGCCCAGCCGCTCCGCGGCATGTGGGATCTTCCCGGACCGGGGCACGAACCCGTGTCCCCTGCATTGGCAGGCGGACTCTCAACCACTGCGCCACCAGGGAAGCTCTAGTTATCTATTTCATATATAGTAGTGTGTATGTGTCAATCCCAATCTACCAATTTATCCCTCCTCCACTTTACCACCTGGTAACTGTAAGTTTATTTTCTACATCTGTAACTCCGTTTCTGTTTTGTAGATAAGTTCATTTGTACCTTTTTTTTTTAGATTCCACTTTTATAAGTGATATCATATGATATTTGTCTTTCTCTGTCTGACTTTACTCAGTATAACAATCTCTAGCTCTGCCCATGTTGCTGCAGATGGCATTATTTTGTTCTTTTTCATGGTTAATATTCCATTGTATACATGTACCACATCTTCTTTATCCATTCCTCTGTTGTTGGACATTTAGGTTGCTTCCATGTCCTGGCTATGGTAAATAGTGCTGCAATGAACATTGAGGTGTGTGTATCTCTTGCTGGTGGGCATGTAAACTGGTACAGCCACTATGGAGAACAGTATAGAGTTTCCTTAAAAAAACTAAAAATAGAGCTACCATATATATGATCCAGCAATGCCACTCCCGGGCATATATCCAGAGAAAGCATAACGTTTTTTGATTTTTGTTTGCTTTGGGGAATTTCATTAGCCAGGAAGAAGTTCATAGGTATTTAAAAAGACCTACCTAGTAAATACTTAGATTTGGGGGACATCTAAATAAAAATTAAATAACTTCATCCAAAAGTCACTTCTCAGTGTTTCACTTTCTTGATGAGAACTAATCCTGTAAGAATGCTATGAGGTAAAGAAATACAGTGTATTATTGCATGTCAGGGTGTACATTTCAAACAAGGCATTTTTCAGTTTTGCATTAAGAGCTCCTTGCTGCTTCTAATATTCTACTTTCCAGATTGGGAAATGGGAGCTACACTTTCTTGAACCCAGTCCACTTACTTGTAACTTTTCAGAGTTTTGCAGGAACCAAGACTGAGTCCTTTCTGCAGTTTGCCATTTCTTTTATTCATTTCTCGTTGATTCAGTTTTATGTTACCCTCTCCAACTGTACCAAACACTTTCTACTCTCTGTTGGTCCTTGATTTCTTCCTGTCCTGTCTCTCTTAGCAAGTGCCCTCATCTTTCCTGAGATGGTCATGTCCTTTGTGTAGCTATCATTTATTAAGCATTTACTATGTGTTAAGCACTCTGTTAGGCCCTGGATTACCAAAGATAGATAAAACTCTCTTACTTTCAACAAGTGAAAAGCTTAGTGGGGGGAGATGGATAGTAAATTGGCTTTCTACATGAGCACTTTTGAGATATATATATTTTAACCACAGAACTTTTTCTCTTCTTACCCTGGTTTCTGAGAAAAAAATTTTTCTTCTCCCTTCAAGGGTACCCTTTTCATTTGTTTTCTTGATCGCATTCTCTCCTAGAACCCTTTTTTTTTTTTTTTTTTTTTATCATTTTCCCTCTGGCTTAGATCTTCAGTATCCTTTTCTCCCCTGGCTTTGTCCCCTTTGCCTGTGATACTTTTTCTTCCCTGTTGTGAGAAGCAAGCAATCAACACACTAACACAACTTCTCCCAGGCCCTGCAAACTCTCAGACCACCTTTCTCTTACTTTACTTGCTTTCTTTGCAGAATTTCTCCATAGAATGTTTGCCCTTTTCTGCCTCTTTTGTCTTTGTACTTTGCTTACTTCTTCACTTCTTTCCAGTCTAGATCCTCTAACTTCTATACCTATCTGCCCACTAAGACATTTCTCTTAGGACACAAAATATAATTATAAAATATCGCAACCACAAACATATATGAGGAATGGGATAATGAACAGCCATTTATTGAAGCTTAAGAACGAATCATGTACAAATACATCTGAAGCCCTGGGTTAACATCCCAATTACATTGTAGCCACTGCCATTTCCTCTATCCAATACCTGCCCTCCCATCCTCAAGCAGGATTCTGATTTTGGTATTTATCGTTCCCATGCATTTTGTTTTGCTCTTATTATATTTACTACTACTTGTTACTGTACTTGGTTTTACTGCACTCTAAATGTAGCATTGTTTCTTAGAGCATTTAAAACTCTCTAAACTCTGACTTCTCCTGCCATTGAGAACATTGGACAATCACAGTGCCCCTGTTCATGCTGCTCCTGTCTTCTCCCACAGTAACTGTGGGTATCCCCCAAGATGCTAACTTTGGCCACTTTCTTTTACCTATTGTGTCCCTTCTCTATTGATGATTCTCAGATCCAATAA
Source organism: Neophocaena asiaeorientalis asiaeorientalis (assembly GCF_003031525.2). Classification (NCBI taxonomy): domain Eukaryota; kingdom Metazoa; phylum Chordata; class Mammalia; order Artiodactyla; family Phocoenidae; genus Neophocaena; species Neophocaena asiaeorientalis. The sequence continues at coordinate 4,269,007 of NW_020174922.1, read as the reverse complement.
CTACAGTGTCAACCTATTTCCTGAATGTTTCTAGTTGCCTAGTCACCAGCGTGACCTACTGTTTTCTCAAACTGGGCTTACCGTATATGCCCACCAACTCGTTTGTTCCCATGTCTGTTGAGAGTGCGACCAGTTTCCTGTGCTCAGAATATCAGAGCTTTAGTGTCACCTTTGGCTCTTCTCATTTGTTACGCACATCAGTCATTCTTGTCCCCTGGATTTTATCTCCATGCTGTATCTTGCTCTTTTTTCCTCAGCCCTATTGCCTGTAGTCTTTTTACCCAGATTGTTATAATAGCTATCCTAATTGGTATCTTTGCTTCTGTCTTTTCACACTTCAGTCCGTCTGTCATGCTGTTGCCAGATAAATCCTCTTCAAGTACAGCAATGTTCATACTGTACTGCTGTTGAGAAGCTTTCAGCGGTCTTGACTGTTGATGGATAACAGGATAAATAGCAACTCTTCCTAGTGACATACAGGACCCCTCCCATTATAATAGTTCCCACTGACCAGTCTACCCCTTTCATTCATCATCGCTCTACACGGATTCCACCTTAACGTTCTAGTCCAACTGGACCACTTCTTTTGGGTGTCTCCTTTCCATTGGCCTCGGTACTCTGATTCAATTTTTGACAGCTCTCACTTCTCTACTTTTTTTAAAAAAATTTTTTGGCTGTGCCATGCGGCATGTGGGATCTTAGTTCCCCGACCAGGGATCAAACCCACATCCCCTGCGTTGCAAGTGCAGAATCTCAACCACTGGACCACCAGGGAAGTCCAATGGACCACTTCTTTAGGAAAATTACCAGTTCTTAAGTTCCAGGGCAAATGCTGCTTCTGCTTAGAAACTTTCTCTGCCCATACCAGCTGGAAGGAATCTCCTCTTCTTAAGTCCTATACAGTTTGGCTGCTACCTCTACCTATCACGTTGTTTTATTAAGGTTGTTTTTGTACATGGCTTATCTGTACTAGATTGTATCTGGCTTATCTGTACTAGATTGTAAACTTCTCATGAGCAGGGACTATGTTTTAACTTTCGTGTTCCCCACACCTTCTTGTAGTTGGCAAGTAGGGCTTTGATCAGCATTCCCTAACAGTGGCTAAAAGTGCTTAGTTTAAAATATGTCTTTATAACACATGGAAGAAAAGGGAGCTAGAAACTGAGCTAGTCAGGGCAAAAGTGTATACCTTATCAATCAGCAAATTATTCACTTCTTCCCACTTTGTTACTTCCATTCTCTCCAGAACTTATTTAATGGTTGGCTGCTGTCAGCCTTAGAGACTGTTAACTCTTAAAAAGTGTTTAGGTGGTCAGAGGAGTGGATTTGCAATTGTTTTTGTTTTTGATCTGTTTTGATGTACTAAGTGTCTCCAAATAATACTGTCTGCAGAGTATGTGTAATTTCCTTCCCAGTCTCTCAACAGGCATGCCTAGCATCCACTCCAAATAGCCATAGTCACAAGTCAGAGGATAGGCTTAATGAGCAGGGCGGGCAAGCACCTTTCAGGATCCCCTGTTGTGGGGTTGATGCTGCTCAAGTTGAGGTATGTTTAAGCCTCTTGGATACACTCCCATTCTGGCACCGCCTAGGTAAGGTATCTCTCACCTAAATACTTGTCTCCCTCCCTTTTCCTGTCTTTCACACTCATCACCATTTTGTGAAACTCAGGTATTTGCTTGATTCCTCACACTTAATACCTTTAAAGAAATCATTGCAAGCAGTACATTTAGTGGCAGTTACATGAATGATTTTTGAATGTGATGAGGTATCTGTCTTCTTCTGCCCCTTCTCTTTTCTCTCCCACTCCCCCCTTAGTTTTTCTTTTCCCTCCCTTTTTTCTTTCTTTTACATAGTTCTAATTTATTGTTTTCACTGTTTTTACTAGCAGTACCACTCACAGTAGCAGTAGTAAACTTTTAGAACCGAAGTATAACATGCATACAGAAAAGTGTACAGATGATAAGGGTATATGGCTTGGTGAATATTTACAAAGTGATCATACCCAGAACCACCAATGAGGTGGAGATACAGGACACCACCTGGGCCTCAGCAGCTTTCCTTGTGCCTCTTGTAGTCACTACTCCCCACAGAAGGTCATCACTATTCAGAACTAAGTTACCCATTAATTCTTCCTATTTTTAATATGCTGTTAATGAGTTTCTGGCATCTTCTGAGTTCCTTAATTTTGAAAACAATATTCAGGTTTATTCAAATTTGCTTTGTTTCAACATTTTTTTCATTTAAATAAGTATATCTATCTATCTATCTATATGAAATAGCCTCTGTGGTTTTCCAAGGATTATGAAACTTCACATATACTAGTATTTCACTTTTTTTTTTTTTTTTTTTTTTTTTGCGGGACGCGGGCCTCTCACTGTTGTGGCCTCTCTCGTGGCGGAGCACAGGCTCTGGACGTGCAGGTTCAGCGGCCATGGCTCACGGGCCCAGCCGCTCCGCGGCATGTGGGATCTTCCCAGACCAGGGCACAAACCCGTGTCCCCTGCATCGGCAGGCGGACTCTCAACCACTGCGCCACCAGGGAAGCCCAGTATTTCACTTTTTAAACTTATTTTTTAAGTTTGTGAATTTCATTTCAGAGGGTACCATCAGCAGAGTTGCTCTTTTCTGTGACAGCTCTAAAAGCAGTGTTGGATTAACTGGGTGCCCAAGAATCTCAGTCTTCCTTCCCGACAGTAATTTGAACTATTATTGTGATAAGTTCACTGGGGCTGCGAGTTTCTTGGGTCTGCAGACTTTAGAAGGAAGCAAATAGAGAAATTAGCACTGTCTTTACAGCGCTTGTAGCTCTTCATGGTTATACAAACTAATTGCCCGCTGTATGCTCCCCAGCCTGTTTTTTGATGCTCATTTAAGGAAACACGTTACTGGTTGTTTTCCTCTAGACTTTCTCATAAAACATGAACTTTACATTATGGTAGGAAGAAGGCATTGTCACTGTTCATAGCTGAGAAAAGATGAATAAAGTCACTTTTCTGTCTTTAAGCCAAAACAGTAGGTAAAAGATTTCATTTTTTGTTTTTTGGAGGCTCGAGATTCATGCCAACCTCAGATGCAAATTTGCATCTGCAAATGTCCTGATTCTAAGGATTCATCATTTCCCTAACATTTTATAAACTACCTCATCTACCACACCCTACCCAAGTTCTCTTTATTTAAAAAAATTTTTAGAGCATATCAAGGGATTATGGCATTTGGATATATCCCTGAAAACACATCCTTGATGTGTTTCTCTGAAATTGAGGCCCTGATTAGGCTGTCAGCAGATGCTGTATCACATCGATCGCGCCAGTTGGTACAGAGACAAGTGTCAACCAGAGCGGTTTCTCCCTTTTGCCATAGAGGGATGAAGTGTTTAGGTAGTATTTGCTTATGGGGGATGTTCCTGCCACTGCTGAAAGTGATTTAAATCTCTGTCCTATTCAAGCTTAATTTTAGGAGGCCTGTTTTCCCCATAGTCTGAGATCACATTATGATGTTCTCAGTGCACAAGCTTTTCCCTCAGTGTAGCTGATCAATTTTTTGGGTACAGCAGTTATTATTGTTGTTATTTTTTGGTCATGTGCTCTCCTATGCTATTCCTGTGAGTAAACACTAGAGCATTTAGTACCCATGATGCTTTGGCAAAAAAACAAACTAACCAAAAATCAAAGGTATGCCTGCGTTTCTTGTGCCCTGAAATCCTCAAGCTATTCTGGCTGAGGTTTCTATATACTGAAATGCCCAGTGCAGGCTGCCAGGGCTGTCTGGAGAAGGTGTAGTTGTAAACAGTTTTAAACTGTAACATGTACAATTTTAACACAGAATCTCGTAGAGGAGAGAGGGGCCAGTGATTGAGACTGGCAATCCAAGGGGACAACACCATGTTTTTCCTCCTTCATTTGAATCTATAAAGATCCTTAACTGCATTTTGAATTGGTTAATCCGTGAGCTGTCAGCCAAATTTATGTCCCAGAATTTCAGAGAATAAGCAACAGGATTGATGTCTCCAAAGAGGAAGATTTATAGAAGACTACAGGTGCATAGTTCAGTCCATCCATACACAAGCGGGCACAGGGTTAGATTCAGTAGTTGGCAGCATGCATTATCTTTTTAATCTGGATTAAAGGCGGCTGCATTCAGGTGTGCCTAGATCATCTGGTAAATTGAGACACGAATGAGAATTGTTAACTAAGAAATGTTTTCCGGTTTCCTTAAAATTTAAATGCAGGGATCCAACTAGTAGAATCCAGAAATTTTCTTCAAGATCATCAGACTTTGCTTCTGTAGAATAATTGGCGGTTGAAAGAGGGGTACTTCAACCCTTACAAGGCTGGTAATGGAAGGAAATTAGGAGCCAGTGGAGAGTGGGAGATGTAGGTGTGATAGGTGAATCCCCTTCAAGGGGAGAGATGTGTTCATATCTGAACTCTACCTTAAAAGCTGCTTTTTAATCTCCTTTCCTTCCTTTCCCCCAAAACATGCAGGCAGAGCAGAGTAATAGTTCATCTTTTTGTATGATATTTTTTGGGGGAGGGGTGAATTTTCACTGTCTTGGCATCAAATGACCTATATGACTCAAGGGAAAACAGGCAGCTTAGATTATGATACAATTATTCACAAAGGGGAAACCTCTGGAAATTATTGTTTTACGTTTTCTCTATTCTTTACAGTGAGTCAAAGAATTTTCCCCCTTAGCGTCACGTAGAAAATGAAACTTTACGCAATAAAAAGTAGGGATGGCAGGTCTCAAAGGGGAAAAAGGTTGCTGTCAACTTTTTTCCTCTGGAATATGGAAATTTGGGTGGATTATCTGCTCAGAGGAGGTTTCCTTTATTAATTCTTTTTCCTTTTTACACTTAAGACATCTGTTAACATTTCACACAGCCCAACAGATGTTGCAAAGCAAGTCCCGTACTTTGTTCTCAAGAAAAATGACTTTTCCTCAATTGGTTCCCCGCACCTCTGTGACTGGGCCCAGCCTGCTGCTTCTGCATAATTTGCATATATTAAGTTATATACCTTAATGCCATATGAATTTGTAGCTTCAGCATTCTTTTTATACTGTAAAGTGTGATTTGATTAGAAACTAGTTTACATGTTGAGAGGTCATAACATTTAAAAAATCTCCGTTGAGAATGGCAGCCTAATTCCACAGATAGGATTGGATAGCCAATTATTGAATATTTTTCTCTATAAAATATGTGAAGTACAAAAGCTTGAGTTGTTTTGCCACAAGGAAGTGCTGATTGTCATGCGATGTGGAGCGTCATTTTTATTATTTTGGCAAGAACAGGGACAGTTTTGTCTTGACAAGCCATTAGATGAATACCAGCTTGTGTCACATGAAAAACCACTGATCTTTAACCCAGCTCTGTACTTAACCAAGCCTTGAAAATGAATAGTGAATAAAAGAAGAGCAAAGGCCAGTTTACTGTCATTACAGATTACAGAATCTGTTAACAGCTGCTGAACTGAACCCAGGGAATTACAGGTATTGTTCCGTGAACCAGCAGAAGTCCTACAGATGCTTGTTAAACTGTGTATATAAATTGTACATTTATTTGATATTTGCTTAGGATTTACATTGTTGGAAACATAGCTATAAAAAAGGAAAATTCTTGAGTAATTTCTCAGTGTACTAAATGTATGCCTTTATCACAAAGCCATATATATTTATATGAAACTATCTCAGTGATGCTTCCTTACCTCCACTTATGGAACTTATTTTAAGAAAGCAATGTGCCTTTAAAAGAATTAGAGTAAGTATCCAAAAGAAAAGAAAAAGTATGCAGTCCCCCCCTCCAAAAAAAGAAACCCCACATACAAACACGCAAAACAAAATCCTTCGCTCATTTGTTTCTTCAAGGTGTTCATTGTGCCTCATATCTGCACCAACATGTGATTTTTTTTTTTTTTTAATGGAGGGAAAAACCTAACCCACCTCAATACCCAAATATTGAAAAGATCAGTAACATTTACAACAGTCAGTTGTGGGAATTGTTGCTTACAGAGCTAACAAAAAAGAACACACTTTCTTACCCTGCTGGTGGAATTGCATTGTGCCTCCCTGTAGTCTTGTTATCCCACACTAACTGAAATGCAAATTCTTTGCAACTAATTGGATCTCATTGAGGGTACATGCACAGTATGTAGTTATATGCAAAAAGGTTTTTAAGAATAAAATTTCTCTGTAATTACAACTTTTGATTATGATCTGAGACATTGGTATCTATAGTATGGATACCAATGGACTATAGATACCAATAGACTATTCTTTGTAGAATATCTATATCTCTATATATCTAACTTTTTTACAGATTACTCAAAAACATGAGCTTTGAAATGCTTGGTAGAGTACCAGCTCAAAAGTTAGGGGAAAAATGTTTATTTACAGCAGTCTATAAATTGGATTTTGTTAAAGTCCTATGAAAATAAAGATTTTTTTTTTAATTTAGAATTTAGTATCTTAGAGCCAGTACACTGAAGTCATGTTAATAGTGTAATCCTTTTCTTGGAACATTTTAAATGTGAAAACATCATAAACATCAGAAAGCACTTCCAAAAGCTGTTGTCTTTTTGTTTTTTCCTTCCGTTCTCCAATCTATTTTAACATTGTAAACTTCATTTGAGTTTTTTACTTTTGTGTAAGTGTATTTCTGCTACATGTCGTGGTGAGGTGGAGGTATTCACATTTCCATAATATCTTTAATAACTTGGGTGCCATTTAGACCTAGTTGGTGTACTTCTTCTTCCCATGGTCCATCTCTCACTATCAGTAAGGGTGGGAAAGCCAACACATAGCCTTTAGGATTTGTGATTCTTTAAGTGGAAATACATGGAATCAGGAGAGCAGAAAAACAATTACTGTGTAAGTGATGCCTGCTTCTACTCCCCTAGTTTTAAGTAATTTTAATACAAATGATTCCAGACAGTTATTCTACAATCTTCAGACTATATAGCCAGTGGACAAACTCAAAAGTCATCTTTGTACCTAGTGGGTACATAGTTTTTGTACCTGTGTCCTTAAAATGATACAGGTGTCCTGCTTGCTAGACAGAAGATTATCTATCCTAAGACTGAGGACTCTGCATGCTGTGTTTAGATGTGGAAGTGAGTGGGAAGTTCTAGGAGTCAAATTTGTATTTTGAAAACTGGATTTAAAAATGAATGTTTGAAACTTAAAATCTGTAAAGCACAGCATGTGTACATGCTTGAGGTTTTTGTTTTAGTTGACTCGTTCACTCATTTCTTGCTAAGTCTGGGTTAATTGTTGTCTCATTGTAATAAAGCTTGTCTTCTTTGTAGACTATTCTTACAAGCAAGTTAAAATTTTGTTTGATCAAATCCATTTAGCAGGTGCAGAATTGCATGGTAGAGTTGTAGGTAAAAAAAAAAAATTTTTTTTAAACCGTAGAAAGATAACTTGGTGCTTTTGAGGCTTGTGCCTTGGCAGTTATGTGCCAGATACACGTTACACTGTAGACCTGTTTCATCTAGAGCAACTCAAGCTTTGCTCTCTGAAAGAGTTCCGTTTGCCTACTCTGGGTAGCATTTTGTCAGACGACTGCTGGCCAGGCAGACTAGATTTGGATGTATTAGCTAGTCAGCCTAATAACCCTGTACAGACTGTATTGATTTTCTAGGAGGGAGTTTATGAACTAAATAAACTTGGGGTTGGTGTCTTAATAAACTGCTTCTCTCAGTCTGTCACATTTAGTTACTGAGCTGTGCAGTTTAGGGGGAAAAAAGGCTAATTCTGTTACAGATTGTTCACAGCAGGGTCTCCAAATTAGCCCTTTGTTTTGTAATGCCACCTTGCTTGGGCTCGCTTTGAGCACATTTCTCAGTTTTGCCCTAATGAGTTGCAACACTGATAATGTGGCTGATGATCTTTCATTGATTTCACTATCACTTGCTTGTCTGGTAATTGATCCATTGCTGAGCCTCTAGTTAATTATATCGGCTTTGACATGGCCCAGTCCACGGGGAATTTCAAGTCTTGCAGAATAACAGTTTTAATAAAAGAGTCTATTACTGCAGGTGCTTGCTGCTGCATGCCAGTTGATTTTTGTGGTGTGTGTGTGTGTGTGTGTGTGTGTGTATGTGTGTGTGTGGTTGGTGAGGAGGGGATACCTGGGAAAGGAGAGGACCACAGGACTGAGAGAAAGGAGGGGTGGGGGCTGGAAGAAGAGGAAGAGGGAGTGAAGGAGAGAAGAAGGAAGGAGGGGGAGCTGAGAGGGTGAAAGCAGGAGAGCCAGAGGCACGCTAGAGAGAACACGCAGGCAAAGCGATACAACAGAACCTGCAAGGAGCGAGGAGGAAGCTTGCTATTGACAGTGTCCTTAAGCCTCCCACAAATAACAGCCATTAGTGGGAAGGTCAGGAGCTGAGCATGCAGCTTGACTGAGGCACTGAGTGCCACTTCAGAAATCAAGAGGCTAGCAAATTTTAGAGGGAGTTTAAATGGGTAATAGCTAGCTGTAAAGGTACAGTCACTGTTGACAATTGACTCACAGGGTCTTTTTCCGCCCTCTCCCCGCCAAGAATATTTTATTGACCACAGGTGGACTTAATATATTTTAAGGCAACAATTCTTCGGGTTTTTGTTTGTTTCTCTTCAGATATTGAATTTGCTGCTTTTGAGACTTGTTTTGTGCTTAATGGTGGTGAACCGGAGGGAAGTTTAACAGAAAAGCTTTCAGGAGATGTCGGTTCTAGAGGGGAAGGCACATTTGTGTCAACACAGTGCACGTTTTCTCATCTTTTCTCATTGTCCACTAATGACACCGAGCTGCCACGGAAGCTCTTTTCTGTTTCTTTTGTTGTTTCAGAGAGTAAGGTTTATTGTTATTCTTGAGTTAAGAGAGAGCAAGGAGAGTGGTACATTTGTCCTCGGTATTTGTAGGTGGTCGAAGATTAATGTGCCTTACATTTTAAGTTTAGGAAGGATGGCTTTTTGCTGCTGACTACTTTTATGAGATGACATGAATTTAGCTTTCCATTTTGGAGTTACTGCGTAGGTACAGTGTGTTTTGTTCAGTTCTGCTTTTCCATGAAGAAGGTAGATAAATATGATCTAATAAATAGATGTTGTGTTTTAAACTTGGTTTAATTAAAAATATGACACGCTATCGAGGTTATATTTCATCAGGCCGGAAAACGTTATAGAATTTTCCATGGAGATCTTGAATGAAAAATGGAGTTTTTATATTCATTACTTTTTACTTGAAACGGGGCAGGCTTGTTTTCTTCATCTTTTTCTTTTTTATAATTTGAAAGGATATTGTAGAGGCTTCATCCAGGAACTTTAACAAAGGGTTTTTTTTTTTCTACTTTTGAGCTTTAAGAAAAGGTACACTTTTCCCCTTTCCCCTTCAGTTTCTTATTGTTCAACATCCAATGGAGTAATTGATGCTCTGAGGGAACTGGGTAGTAAAGAGTGTGTATTTATTTTGCAGATGTTTATTGTGCATCTTCTACGTTTAGAAAACTGCTAGGTTTATTTATTTACCTTTTAGAGTGTAAGGTCATGTCTCTGTGTATATTATTTTTCTCTAGAAGTTTATATGTGGTTATAAATAGTCCAGTACATACTATATGACTTTTAGGAGCTAACATTTTAGACAACACCTAAGCCAACTTCACATTCTCTTATAGCTGAGTATTTTTCTTTCTTCCAGTGTAATCAGGGGGAAAAAAAATGTTTTTAAGCCGGGCGGTTTACAAATGTTAAAGCAAAGACTGATGTCAGATATTGCATGCTATACCCGAGAGCATTGTTGGGAAAAATTCCCTGGGAAGGGCCCCAGTCTCTCCTTGCCCCGTGGACCATCCCTGATCATGGTGCTGCTTGGAGTGTACATAAGTGCGTATCTCTCTATCCGTGTGTCTGGAGAGGGGTTAGTGCAGGGTGTCATTTAGTGCCTGACAGTGGAACAGTGCAGTTGACTCTTAGCTCTGCTATCCAATGACATGCAGTGGCTGAGAGTTTGAAGCTGATGGTTGGGTCTCCAGTGCTGCCGGCACACCTGACAGGCAGCTGTTAAACCGAGCAAAGGCAAGCTCGGGGAGTCACAATCTATGCATAAATGATAGGGGTATCTGTGCAGAAGGTGCGAAAGAAGCTCTGACCCCCTCCTTCCCCCAAATCTCCCCCTTCCCCAGTGAAATGCACAGTTCAGCCAGCTTCTTAACTACACTACACTCCTGCTACTGGCTGCCAAGAGGCTCAAAAAATCCACCTTCACTTTTCAGTCAGAAGAGGCAGAAGTGGATGTGAGAGAAAGAGAGACACAGAGAGACAGAGAGCCAAAGAGGGCAAGAGACTTGACTTTAAGAGACTGCTGTACTGACAACTCCATGCAGTTCGGAACCAGAACGACTCCGGCTGAACCAGGGTTCATGGGGACATGGCAAAACGCTGATACTAACCTCTTATTCAGAATGTCCCAACAGGTAAGTTACTTTCATTTTTTTTTTTTTAAAGGAAACCTTGAATTGTTACGTGCACTTTTGTTTCTGGTATTTTCCTTACTAAACATTTTTGAATTGTGATCACTTCGTAGTTGGGTTCTGTTATGTCATAACTGTTATTGGAACGTGCAGGGTTACTTCACGGCTTCCCTAAGGGCTACTTACAAGAAAAGGGGGGAAAGGATACCGAAGTAGAAGAAAGCAAAGGCATCTGTGGCAAAGTTTCACAGTCCAGCCTGGGTCCTGGGTCAGGGGAAGACTTCATTTATTTCTTTCCGCCCGCCCACCGGCCGACGCACTCACACTCGGGCAGACTCGGCGTCCTCCCCAGAGCCGTCCTCGGGCTGGCCGGCTGCGCCGCCGCTGGCTCTACGGGGAGAGCCGCGTGTCCGCGCGAGGCCGCCGGCGACTGCTCATTAATCAGCGGAGTCCGCGGCTCGTACTACGTACCGTGCGCTCGGTGGTACCTACGCGCCCCGCGCGCCCGGCTCCTCTTGCACAATCACTGGCTCTGCGGCTCCGAGGGGGAGCGAGGGGGAGAGGAAGCGAAGGGAAACAACCCAGAAACTTTCATCTTGGACTGTGCTCAAGCGAGGGAGGGAAGTTCCCTGGTGCCTCCCTCCCAGACACGTCTTTTCAAAAGCCTCCACCAGCAAGAGTTAGTATGATACTACCCTCCGCACAGCACGAAAGTATTACTGACGAGTTCACTGGGATTTTAAGTAGATGGAGGTCGTTAGAAAATGGATAGTGCTCCACTCATTTAAAAATAATACTGCAGCTGCGTTCTTTTTTAAAAAACCTGTTTTGTTTGCAGGAGTTCATGAGAACTAAATACTTTATTCAGTTAATTCGATTTTTAAAGTATTGGTAAAGAAGGAAAGAAAGCAGTTTGCCAGGCTGGAGACTACCGCAAGTTTAGAAATAGATCTGCGAAAGACCGTGCAGAGAGCCAGCGCTTTGCAGCATTTAGCTAGCGAACAGCTGTATCACACAGTTCTAGATAGGATAAATACATTTGAATAAGGTGTATTTTGACATATCCTGTAGAGGGACCCTGATTACTGCTGATACAGTAAGCTGGGATTTAAATGCAATCAACACAAACCCAATATGCAACTCTTAATGTGCAATTTCCCATTCTTGCAAGTTAAAAAGTTCATTTCCTCCCAGAGATACTCCTTGGAGTTGCCGAGTGCTTTGAGAGGTATATTTCTGAGGCACGTCCCTGCCTGGGTGGCTGTTATCGTGGTTGGAACACAGAATGTGTTTTCACTGACCTTAGGACCAAATAACTTGTTCTGGCACTTTAAAAATTAGATGTCATATTCAGGGTTTTCTTGAGTTAGTGGAGGTCGTGTGTGTGTGTGTGTGTGTGTGTTTTGAAAGGGAAGATTGGTTTAGGTCTCCCTCTAGCTAGAAAAGAGTTAATAAAACCAGATAGAGATAATGATCAATTGATAAATGGCTATTGAACCACATAGATGGTGTTAGATTGCTTCTTTGGCACTAGCCCATTTCCAAGTAGATTTGAATCTAAGGAGACTTTAAGTCGTGGAAAATATTTTAGCTAAAAAACAAATAAAAGTAAATTATATAAATGATGGATCAAAGTTAGGAAAATAAATTGAAATCGCTCAGAGACAGAAACTTGTACAGCTAAGCCATTATGATGTCTTTGATCCAGCTGTTTCACTCTGTGGGTATATAAAAATCTCTTGTGTGTACCTATGTGCATGTATGTGTGAAAGTGGGCATCAGTGATAATATGAAAAGAGTAGAAATATAGGGAAGTAGTTTATGCATCATGGGTGCTGTATGAAACTATATAATATTAATATACTATTTACTAAACAGAGTAGTACAATCAAGGGAGAAAATCACAATTTAAAAAAGTGTAGTGATTTCACTATATTTTATGTATTTTCTTTATTTTTTGGTTTTGAAGTAATTGGAGACTCCCCTCCCCCTCTTTTTTCTCCTGTCGTGGTTATTAAATGCTTAACCTCCTCTGCATTTTTGGAAAGCATGTGAAAGAGGGTATGAGTTTACATGTTTTTTTTTTTTTCTCTCCTTTAGGATGACATTTTAGTTTGTATGAATATTGTATAAACTTAAATTGAAACCGTGTAAATCTAAAAATGTATGTGCTGTACATGTTTAATATGTTTATTTTCCTGACCTATAGTTCATCGGCAATGCTGATTCAGAGTGTGTGTGTGCGTGTGTGTATGTGTGTATGTGCCAGAAGGAAGATATCTCGCAAAGCCAACAGTTTCAAGGAATACTAGTCTCAGTATACACCTTAAGCTAGCTTTTGTCTTACTGCAGGTAAAAGTTTGTCCAGTTTAATCAAGTCTGCAGAATTTTGTATTTCTAAGGCATAGAGATGTTTTTTCTATATTATGATTATTTTAATTTCTAAGAAAAAATTGACTTAGCTCATGAAATGAATACAATTTATTGGGTATATTTTTTAGTTCAAAGTTTTCTGTAATAAGAAAAACTAGGATTCACCTGACCATTTCTTTAAATATTAGAAAAGACTGACTAGCAGGTTTTAAAACTGAGTTATAGAGAACTCACCATCTGTAGTATTTAACTACAGCAAAACTTAAGAGTGTGAAATAGCTCATGAATACTGAAATTTAGTATTCTAGGGTTGTATCTTCTATGGGTAATTTAGGAAGTAGGGTTATGAAAATCTTTGTCTTTTGTTTTGTATGAGCAAAGTTAGATCTGCTAATATGTAAATCTTCAGTCTGTGTAATTCTAACAAAAAAGATACCACAATCTGAAGCCAATTTAGATTTGGTGGAACTAAGTCTGTTCCCCTAAAGTTTGAGATATGACAATTTGACTGCATTTTCCTGCCTCTCTACATTTTTCTCCTGTATTTGAGTATGATGTTTTCAAAAGGGATAATATTTTTCCATACAGACAGATATTTGGTAACCTTAAAGGGCATGACTCTTGACTTTTGTAAAGGGAGTTCTTCTTTGGGTCACTTTGATCAGTGACAGGTCGAGAATAACCAGAAACCCTTTGCTCATCTTCTCTGTTCATCTCCTAGAGTCCAGAATGTTATTTTACCCATTTTAACCTCACAAAGTACTGTTAAAAGCACAAAATCAGGACTGCTTTTGGAAGTTGTTGTTGTTTTTAATCAGGCTTTAAATGGCGATTTTTCGATTTCTGTAAATCTTTTGTGCATGTGAGAGAATAGCAAATAAAATTTTTGTAGCTACCTCAAGGGATGCAGTAGTCTAATATATCTTGAAATCTTTTCAGAAATGAAACCATAGCAGGTAAAGGGCTAGAGCCCACACTTTTACGCATTACTAGAGGCATTTACCTTTTATTATTAGTGAGGTATGTTTAACCTGTTTCAAATAAGATGTGGATCCCTTAATAAGGTCTCTTTTCAGACACGAGTGAAATACTAAGTTAGAATTATAAATGACTCTGTGCATCATTATGTAGTAACTTAGGATTCACCCAATGATGTAACAAAATTAACAACATAATTTCATTGGGAAACTGTGTCTTGTTAAAGAACAACTGTCTGACATTATCCTACAGTTGCTTTATTTAACTTCATGCAAATATTATTAGTAGTGACATTTTTCTATTGTGCATTAGATTGTCTCATTAGCATGATGTGTTAGTTATCACCAGAGAAATCATTTCCTAGATAGGTGAGGGGCAAACCAAGAAAGCTAAAAATTAAATCAGTGATTTACATTAATACCAGAGCGTCTGCTCACCAGAGATAGGACAGAGTCAAGCAAACTTTCTCACTAATATAAAATCTAGCCCATTTCAGAGAAATGATAAATAAAATATATTGTCAGAAACATATAATAACATTGCTGGAATCCATTTAAAAGCAGGTTTGAAATGAATTTTTCTCCCAGTAGTCTTTTAGTTCTTTCTATTCATATAGGCAAACACAGTTTCCGTTGGTTGAATCTATATTTTCAAGTGGAAATGGTGGTTTTGTCTGACTTCCTACCTGCCCCTGCCCCCCGCCAAATAACTTGAATGTTTATTCATTAACAGTTTAAAAGGCACATAGACAGTGTTTCTTACAAGTCAGATGCCTAATTGTATATCGTGATTTGATTCTTCTTTCTAGTTTGTACAATACATTTTTATTCTAAACTCTATCCCAGTCGTGCAGCCCTCCCGTCCCTTTTAACAGAGGATGTATATTCTTATTTAACCAGAGACCTGAGTAAAGCAGTTGATAGTTAATGGTCTTTGAAAATGACTTTCACTGCCAGGCATCATGCATCCCTAGGTTTCTGCACTTTTCCTCCTCCCTTTTTACTCCCCTTCTTACAGTCGGTGTGTTTTAGTAATCATGTCTTACTAAAAAAGGATTAAATTGACCAAACTTATGGTCATGATGCTAAAATAAATATTTATATTATATTAGGAGGCATGTAATTTCAGCTTGTTGAATTGGTAGGCTGCTACCTCCAATTTAGTTCCCCTCTCTAATTTGAGTGATAATGTGTTTTATTTTGAAGTCTTAACTGTAGACATATGTTCATATATAATTCTTATCATCCATTCTTATAATGTAACACTAAAATAGGAATACGTGGATAATTGTTAAAATACAAATTATAGCATAGAGACAGGTACCTGTGTGCTGGCCTATACTTTGTAAGTCTACGTATAACACGCAGACTTCACTTAACAGGCCCTGTCTAATTTGTAATGCAAGGGAGGGGAAAGTAGTAGGCCTTATTTGTGGTGTTTACATATGTGTAAAAGCAGATCAGGCACAAACATATTCTCAGATGTGTGCGGTATATATTGGCATATATTAAAAATCTGTGCAGAAATTTCAAGTTTATTTTCGCCACAGTACATTAAGTGACTTGGAACATAGTAGGTGATCATTTTGAAATTACTTTTCTCACGTTTCTGTCGTCTGCTCCCTGGGACTGTGTGTGTGTGTGTGTGTGTGTGTGTGTAATTTGTAAAGCCTTTTGCTAAGGTGAGTCGAGTAACCACAGTCGAAAAATCAATCCCTAAAGGTGCAGCTATCTTATCTCTAATTGTAGGTATTTTTTTATAATTGCATTTATGAGTGTATCTGAACACTCACTGATAAATTCTGTTGTTCATGCGTGGCTTTATGGAAATCTGATTAATGGAGTGACAGGACAGATTTGGGCTCCCACAGCAGCACATCCTCCCACTCTGTGTCAGGGTTAAGAGCCGCGGCAAATCCTCCCTAACTAATTAGATGCTGAGTAAGGCATCTCGGAGAAGTTGGGGCAAAAGTGAATGGGTCACAGCCAAAGCAGGATTGCAAGGACTCCAGTGATAGTGAAAGCATTCCAGTTTGCTAGGTCATTGTGACATGGGGAGCTGATTCCAAAGGAGCAGGCCGTTACAGATAGTGAGCTGGCGTCATCCACTTCAGCGAAAAACAGAAATTCTGGTGCTTCTGTCTCCCCACCTTATATGCCTGACACACACTTAAAAGTTAGATTGGGCACCTGCCTTCATCAGTCTGCAAAGCTTTCCACAGGACTTTCCCTATGAACATGAATAGCTAATGACTCTGTACAGCCTAAGAGGTATTTTCTGAACTTGGGATGCTTGATTGGAATATGCACGCGCACGCACACACACACACACACACACACACACACACACACACACACACACACACACACACACACACACACACACACATATATATGTATGTATCTAAAGGAATGAGACAAGAAACTGGAATTTACTTCTAGCTTGTGTCCACAATTTGAATCATTGTGTTGGAAATGAACTAGGAGTTAACTCCTTTTTTCCCACGGAATATTGTCAGGGAACTTTGTGGTAGCAGGGAGAAGAGAGTGAATCGTGGGGTGACTTTTTCAGTGAGAGAATTTTTTTCTGGGATTCCCTGCTTGTTACTATCCAAAGAACATGGAATATAATGGTTACAAGATTTCCTTTCATGTGAGGTTTGGAGCCCGGGTTGTTCTGTGCGTGGAATGAATTCTTCACCATGTGAAAATCCTCTTGTCCCTCTCGTGGTATGTTTTTGCCGCTACACAACTACCTTTTCAAGGCCTTGGTCAGAGAGAAGATTGTTTGGGGATCCTAGGAAATGATTGATCTCACCCCTGTCTGCCGAAGCTGATGCCATTTTTATTTCCCAAAAAGCAGCTGGCTTCCACATTTTGCGTGGTGATCCTCGTCTACTTAAGGACCAGGGAGAGGAGGAAGGGAGTCAAAAACCCTTTCAAGGAACTTCGACATCTATTTTTAAGCTTTAGAGAAATAAGGGAAAAGAGGCATAAGTCAGGCATTAGCAGCCTTTCTTTCCTGACATACAAACAAGACATTGTGTAGAAGAAGGAGATTTTTCCTGTAAGATACAACTGTAAACAGGCGAAAAAAATAAGATGAAAAACTTTCTGAACAACTCAAGCTCCAGGAAGTTTTAATATGTACAGATGACGTCCGGAAAATGATGCCCGGGGTGGTGACATCCGACGTACCCCCGTCTCCTCACTGAGCATGACCTGTACTGCCTTCTCCCTCCCCACTTTTCAAAGAAATTTAGAGACTAGGAAAAATAAAAGTATTGATTCTTTTTTAATTTGTACATTCCCTGTAGGAAGCCTAGCAAATTTCATAGTGTACATTCAAACCCTAAGGTGAAAAATTTATGACTAGAGTTCATTTGGGTGAGGGCGGTGTGCGGTGTTGTTCTGTTCAAACGCTCTGGGAAGCATTTCATGCCACAGAGTCAGAGATCAGGAGAAGAGAGGAAGAGCTGTATCATTTCTTCATCCACAGAGCCTTTCTTAATGGAAATGCTTGTGGAGAAACAATGCATTATTCAAACTGGCTAACGTAGAAATCAAATGCTCAGCTTATTAATCATCATTCCAATTAAAAAAATGAATTGATCCTTTAACAACAAAATAATATCCTTTTGTTTTTCTTTAATTAAGCTCATCAGTTTTTCATTTCTGTTAAGAAAATGAAAATAATCTTGAACAGTAGGAAGTTACTCATTGTAGCACGGATTCTCTTGAGCATATCTGACATCTTATTTACTCAGTATTTTTAGACTGCAGTGTTATTTTGCTACTGTCTTTAGGGTTTGTGTGTTGTTGAGAGGGGGATGCTTTAAGTCTGTTGTGTTGGCGGCCATTTACTTAATGACCTAAATACCTAAATACATGGTTAGGCTGTTCTTTCTTCCTATTTCCGTTCCCAAAGACCTAATTTCTTACTTTATTTTCCTTTCCCCTCTTTTTTCTTTTTCTGGATTTCTCCTTACTTTCACTGGGTCTATTTGCCCTAATAAAAAGGAATTAAAAGGCAGTACCTGGCTCTGGCAGAGGGATGGGAAAGAGGCGCCACCTTCAGATGTGGTCCTCATTGTGGAGGTGCTGACAGGAGGACTGTCCCGAGTTCTGTTCTGTAAGGGTTCTCTAAGTCTGGGCTTGATAAAAATGTGTTACCAAGGGCCCAGGCTTATCATTCAAAGGCGCTGAAAGGCAGTTCAGTTGGATCCTTCACCGTGTAAGAAGGTACTTAGCTGAATAGAGATTTTGCTTTTCTCTTTTTCTTTTTTTTTAAAGTAATTCTTGGCTTTATCATTTTGTGCGGTTAGACTTACATCTGCGCAAGAGAGCATTTTGTTAGAAGGAAAACGTGTAAAGTTTTCCGTCAATAGGTTGAAGGTATGACTCTTTGAGACAAACTGAAGTTAATAAGAGTTAACTGGAACATTTAAAAAAGAAGTCGTGGCAGGGCTGATATTAATGGGTGACATTAAAAATTGAAATTGAAAGCATGCAGTATACATAACACAATGAGGAGGATTCACTACTGTTTTGTATTTAATAAATTTTAACTCATTGTCCTACACAGCTGAGAGACTGTTAAAATGGACAAGATTAGAAAATATTATTCTACATGGGAAAGACACAGCTTCCAGTCCTGGACCTGCTGTGCTTTTGTGTGACTGTCATGAATTTTTCAACTTTATTAAGGTGTCTTTTAGTGGCTATTTGTTTTCTAGACAGTTCTTCAGGACTCATACTTGATGATCAGAGAGTACCTGAACGGGGAGTTTAAAAAGAAAAATTTCAGGATAATGAATATTTTACATGCCAAAAATAATTACTTTCAGCTGGCTTAATGTAATAACACAACTAATATTAAAATGAGAACGTTCATCACTAGGGTTTAAAAAAATTTTTTTTTCTTCCATTAAAATTTAAGCAAGAAAGATTTCATTGACTTAAATCATTAGGATGGCTATTTGGGACACCTAATCAGGCATAGGTAAAGAAAGCTGCCCACTCCTGTGCCCTCTGCCAGTGCTGGAGGGCAGTGGACATGACTGGGAGGCCACTTGCAAGAAATGGGACGGGGGCTTCCCTGGTGGCGCAGTGATTGAGAGTCCGCCTGCCGATGCAGGGGACATGGGTTCATGCCCCGGTCCAGGAAGATCCCACATGCTTGCGTACCGCAAAAAAAAAAAGAAAGAAAGAAAGAAATGGGACGGTAATTATACACTGAGCATATTCATGAAGTTGCCTTCTTGTTGACCTCATGTCAGAACATAAGAGTCAGGTAGGTTATTTGTGGCTCTATCTAATATCGCTTTTCTTTTATTCTTTTTTTTTTTTTAGGTATAAATATTAGAGTACCAGAAAGAACCAAAACCAAAGCCCTGTTGTAAACTTTGTGGAAAGACTTACTGTCTTGCTATAGAAAAAATTTAAAACCCCACAATGTCACATGGTAGTGCATTTGTATGTGGTGTACAGACAGGCAGGAAGTGTACACCTGTCCTTTGGTTGGTTGTAGGAATTAAGTGATTCATTTCTAGGTTTGTTGAGGTTTTGGCAGTGGCTGCCTCAAATGCAATGACTGTATGGATAGCTCACCCTAAAAAGGAATTCCTCATGTTAGGAATGTCATTTTAATGATTCCTTACTTTGTAGCCTTTTGGCTCCTTGAGGATAGCTTTTTGGGGAAGCTCAGTGTCATTCACTGGGAAATAGCTTGATTGATTCTTACTTTGTGAATTGCCATTTTCAACCAGCGAAAAACTGCAGTTATCCTCAAATGAGTTAGAACTAAAGTGAGATGGAAATACCAAGATTAGACTCTGACTCGAACTTCAAACATCTCATCATTTCCCTTCCCAACCACTTCTTCTTTGTTTTCTTGGACAACTTTGGAAAGTAACCGGGGACTGAATAAATCTTAAAATATCTTACCAATCCTATTGTCTGTTAAACGGAGTTCCTTGTGAAAAAGAATTTTTCCATTTTGACTCTTTTTTTTTTGACGTTTATTATAAATGAAGTAGGAAGGGATCGAGAGAGAAGTCCACCATCTGGGAGAGCTTGTTTCAGTAGCCAGCATGGGAGCCCGAACCCTGGCTTCATATAGGTGAGGTGTGTTATGGGAATAAAGGCCTTGTGCATTTAATGAACCCTGCCTGCCTGTCAGCTTGGTTTCTCTTGCACCATTGTTGTTCACATAGGAAAAAAAGAGTGTTCACAGCCTGTGGTGAGATTAGAGTAATGAAAATGAAGTGTTAATCTGTCGATAGCTAGCACATCTCATATACTGCTTGCTTCCTGGGCCACATTCATGCTTGTATAATATATTCCAGGTTTTCTCATGACCAGAGAAGCTTGGATGCTCATTATATTAAAAAAAACCCTTTTGGTTAAAAGAGAGAAGTGCTAATTTTTACTTGTGCAGATAACTATTTTTAATAACTTCTTTGTAAACTGACTGCTGCCTGCCTTCTGATTATGCTGATGACCCACTGTTCTTTGTGTGCCGGTATGCCTGTACTTTTGGTCTCTCTCTCTCTCTCTCTCTCTCTCTTTTTTTAAAACAAATGTAGAATGTTGAAATGAGCCTCAGTGTAAGCCTAGTTTGAGATACCCTTTCCTAGAAATCAGTGATTCATAGAAAGAAGTGAATGGAATACCTTCATCCCCATAGAATATAGATTAAAGAATATTAAACATTTGTTATCTCATGCTTTATTTTTTATCTTAACACAATAAAGTGCAAACAAAAATAAACAAATCAGGAGTCTTCTAGAACTGTTTTATGTATTTGCAGTCAGCTGCCATGTGAACCTGAGGAGAAAATTTTAAAACTTTGGTCATCATGGATGGGAATTAACTGTGTTTTTCCATAAAATTCCCCTTTCTAAAATGTTATAGTAGATAAATCAACATGAATGTGGTGAATTATATCAATACTTTTCCTAGAACTCTTGTTTTAATTTTTGTTTTTTACCATTTTACTCATTAGTCATTTGAGAAATTTAAAAATGTTTCTAAAGGGATACTCTTAAAGAAGAAAGAGAATATGTTTAGTCTTAGATTATACCAAGATGTTTTAAAGAAAATAACGTGGACCGTTACATGCATGCTATCCCACGGGGTCATCTCTTTAAGAAGCACCTTAAGAGATGGTTTCAAAAGAAGTGTAAAAGGGGTGGGGAGAGGTAAGAGTTCCAGGTGTCTGCTTCTAATTGCTCAAATTTCAAACATAAGGGATATTAAGGAAACATGCTTCCCCAAAGGAGTATATCACATTGTTGTTCAGCTATCGGGCCTGAGACTATTTACGGAGCTCATACTTACGGCATTTTCTCTTTTCCTAGTCAACTGAGTGTTAAGGAATGCAGTACGATCATTATTATTTTGTGAACTGTTTACTTAAAGTTGTTCAAGTTGTTAAGAATCAAGAGATTTGGGGGATTAAAGTTTGATTGTGAAGTAAATTTGGCGTGTGTTCAAGGGTTACTTTCTTAAGGTGCAACTGGAAGAAAAATGCCTCTCTGATAGGAAGGAAGCACCTAATTAAAAATAATCTTTCAAGAATGCGGGCCAATGATGAAACATGATTTGCAAACACTCTCCTAAAGTTGATTTACATGTTTTTCTTTTTCATAAGTTGGAATATGGCTGGTCATAGCATATTTAGTGCATTCTGAACCATACAGTACAGCAGAGATAGCCTGTTGATATCCTTTGTGAAGGGAAAGGATACTTTCCTCTGCTAAATAGGGTATTTCTAATTTGTTTGTAAACTCTGTTAATAGATAGAAGAACTATATTGTTGTGGTTAATTGGAAATAGTGAAATAGAAAAGACTTTCTCCTTGCACTTGCCTCCAGTTAAGAAAAAAAGCAAATAGAAGTGCATGGTGACTTTGTCATAGACATCTGCTTTTAGGTAATAATCATTTTTAAAGAAATATACCATGACTTTTGGGGTCATCTGAACCTGCAATAATGTCTATTTAGTGTAAGTATAAATGTCAGATTGTGGCATACATGTGGAGCCAGTAAAGATGAGTATTTGCTATGATAATATTCATGCATTCTAAATGTTGACTTTTAAAATTTACCTTGAAGATGTATTCTATTTCCATATTAGGGTCAGTTTTCACTTAAGTATATGATCGTTCAAGAAAGGAAGTGCAGAAGTGTTAACATGTGAAGGAACAAAATGGATGTAGATCTCAGTAATAGTTTGACCTGAGCACGTTTTCTGGGCTGCAGAGAAGAATGTGGTTGATTGAAAACTAGTGTAAATGTTTTGTTGAACCACTGTGTAAGACAGTGTAAGACAAGATCATCAGTTTTGGATTTGCTTTACCGATTTTTTTAATTAGGAAAAGCAGTTTGCTTTGCACTTGATGTTTGATTGAACAACTATATTTTGAAGTAAAATCTACCCACTGTTTTACATTGTGTAAGCCTATGAAATAAGAAAGAGAAGACACCCTTCTCTTTTTCTTCCACAAACTCTGTAAACCCTCTTTGGAGTAGTATGGCATTTTAAAGATCAGGAGTTGCCCAAAAGGGCCATGAGGAAGTAAGGTAAACAAAGCAAGAGGTGTGAATCTGATGGGGACTGTGGTGGACCAGAAGGATCTTGTGTCAACCACAGTGAGGTAGCAGCTCCCCAGCTCTAACCAGTTGTTGCCAGGTGGGAATGCAAGGCCCAATGTTGTGAGGTCTTCCTCTTCTCTCTCTTTTTTTTAAATGGGAAGTCAGAAATCTAGATTTTTGTGTCAGAATCTCCTGATTTTTAAATCTTGGCAACCTTTTCAAATGTTTTTAAAAGTGTGTGGTCCAAACAAAACTCATCTGTAGGCTATATTCGGCCTACTGGCTGCCATATAGAAACCTCTGTTTTAGGTAATATTTTAAAGGATGAAGATAATAGTTTCATTGCATGTGAGCATTCATCTTGGGAATTCCCCACTGGGATGAGACCGAATTCTTCATTTTTTTTTTCACAATTTAAAAAAAAGTTTAGGGCTTCCCTGGTGGCGCAGTGGTTGCGGGTCCGCCTGCCGATGCAGGGGGTGCGGGTTCGTGCCCCGGTCCGGGAGGATTCCACGTGCCGCGGAGCAGCTGGGCCCGTGAGCCATGGCCGCTGAGCCTGCGCGTCCGGAGCCTGTGCTCCGCAACGGGAGAGGCCGCAGCAGTGAGAGGCCCGCGTACCGAAAAAAAAAAAAAAAGTTTAGTAAATATATTTCTGGTGCTGAGAGTTTTGATGTATATAGCTTTTCTTCTTATGACCCACATATAAAGAAAAATCAAACATGAACAAAACAAAAAATGGACAAAGACTTTTAATAAAGGTAGAAAAGTAAGAATTTTAGAATTCTGGGGAAGGAAGGGGAGATTTCTAAATTTGGAGAAGAATCCCATGATTTGCGTCAGTCACTGATGTATATATGAAAAGCTGAATTCAACTATAAAAGGCTTTTCATCTCACCTTTAAGCAGTGGATTCTTGGCCCTGAATCTTTGTGGGAACGCAGTAATTTACCAGGCAATTGATTATGATGTCACGGGGAAGAGATGGACCACAAGGCAAAACTTCCCTGTACTAATTCGTACAAGGCCAATATTGTATACGAGCTTCAAGAAAACATCATTTATGTTGTAGAAGATGAGGTTTTCAGTGTCTTTCTAAAGTTTTCGAAGGGGCTCTTTAAGAGAAATAATCTATTCATAATTGAAATTCTCTAGGCAAATCATATATCAACATTTTCAACAGAACAGGTAATTAATTGGTTTGAATTTCAAATTGAAGGTCATCCTGTTATTGATTTTTGTGGGAACAGGAAACAAGAACATCTTGTTAAAATGATCTGCAAACGGGGCCTCTGTGTGCCTAGGTTCTATCTAGGGTCTTGTTGAACAGCATTGCTGGCCAGTGTCAGACGCCAATCAGAAGGGAGTCATCACTGATGTCAACATTAACAAGCTGTTGGTTTGCTTCCAAAACAGCAGAGAAGAGCTGAGCTGGAGGAAAGACCAGAGAGTAACAGTTTGTTTTACATAGCAAGTCAGGTATTTCAACTCAAGTGACTGGTGCAGCTTGTTACAAAGCATGTGTATGTGTGTCAGAATGACGTTGGTGTGCCATGTGCAAGAAGTTTAGCACCAACACAGCTGGGACTTACCACTTTCAGAAGCCTTTCAACTGGGAATTAGATAAAGTATCTTTAATAGAGGGGAGGGAAGCACTGCATTTAAGAGGGTGGTGAAGAATGGAGGATAAAAGGATATACCCTTTTAGATGCTCTTCATTTTTATAAAATAACATTTGTGCTTTGTATTTGAGAAATAGTTTTATTGTTCCATGTGCCAGGCTATTTTAAAGCAGTAATTTTTCTCCCCGCTGTGTTTATACTTCTCGCGAATGGTGCAATGTGAGGGTAACATGTACTCGGTGGGTGGCAAACGTGATGCCTTTCTAAACTGGAATAAGTATTTTAATTTGAGCTGTGCTAAACAAGTTGGAAACTTAATGCAGCTTCTTCTTAGGGTTCAAAGTAAAATTCTTAATAAAAAAGGGAGGGGGAGAGCCTTCCATTTTAAATACCCTGGAGCTGTTAATGCAGTTATTTCCAGGTCGACTTCTTTTTGTGTAGGCATGACAGTAGCACCAACCATCTGCGTTAAACCTTAACATTCCACAGAGCCACTTTAAGTTTATTATGAGCTTCAAAGCCTGCTCATCCCTAAGAGAATATCAAGTTTAAGCATGTCACGTTGCCATAGTCACTGTTAACTTTCTTAAATCAAGAAGTGCCTTTCTTGAATCAGAAAGGTTGATTTTCCTATAGGTGATCCGATCTTCGGGTCCAGTGCAGTCATCTCTCTGATTGTTGCCCCCTTGAATTGTCAGTCCACCCTGTTAGCAGTGGTTGGGAAGTACCCCAGATAAGGCAGGACTCCGCACAATTTGTTTAAAGCTCTGAGATGATGTCAACATTCTTTTTCAACTTTATTCTTAGAACTCAAGTCATTGATCCCGTTTTACCAATTCCCAGTTGGAATTTCATTACAGTTTTTAGAAATGTAGGGGAGGGTGGGAAAAGATGTTGATGCTGTCCTAATACTTGGGAGTTTCTACACCACAGATGGCTAGCGCTTTGGGGAAGAATATGGGGGCTGCCCAGCCTGATCTCATGGTGCTCAGCTTCTCTTCTGAGGGAAAGGGATTCCCCATTTCCTGAATGTGAAATGCCTCCCCTTTTGGAGGCTCCTGGTCTTAGTTCCTACCTCAGTTAATAAACCACCCCTGTCTGTACCGGGTATCTCAGAGATGGAACTTGACGGACTAGTCAGCATTGCAAAGGTCACCCTAAAGCTGTCGGCAGAATACACTGCCCTTTGTTGCTCAGTGATTATAATGCTACTGTAGCAGTTAACTGGATGTATTCGACTGAGCTGCTTTTCCAGAATACCAAATTATTTACTTCTTTTAGATGCCTAATAGAATGCCCAATCACAAGCTGTCTCAAGTATATTTGAAAGACTTCTTAACTTGAAATATCAGTGCTTTGGCCACCAGAGGGATAATATATGCAGAGTGGGTGTCCATTGCATTGTTTTGCTTCAGTGAAAATACTTCTAAATTATTCTCATCTTTTAGAGTTTTCATATTATCCAAAGCGATAATGTTCCAACAAAGTAGAAGATCAAAGGTGGTCCAAAAAGTTTCCTTACATTACAGCTTGTCTTCTGTCAGTGTAGCAGTATTTAAAATCATGTTATGAATTGACTCTTTTTTAAGAAAAAAACTATAAAACTTCATTTCCTTTCATGTTATTTCCCATGAATATAAAATGTGGAAAGAGCTTTTTTTTGGCTTTAGCTTATAACTTTAAAGAGTGCAAAAGTGGGTTTCACCATATTTTTTTAAATGTAAATTTATTTATTTTTGGCTGCGTTGGGTCTTTGTTGCTGTGTGTGGACTTTCTCTAGTTGCGGCTTGCGGGGGCTTCTCTTGTCGCGGAGCATGGGCTCTAGGCACGCGGGCTTCAGAAGTGGCTCGTGGCCTCTAGAGCGGGGGTTCAGTAGTTGTGGCACACGGGCTTAGTTGCTCCGCAGCATGTGGGATCTTCCCGGACCAGGGATTGAACCCATGTCCCCTGCATTGGCAGGCGGATTCTTAACTGCCGTGCCACTGTGCCACCAGGGAAGCCCCTCACCATATTTTTGTGTATTCAAATTTACTTCACAATTTTCTTACTGAAATATTACTTAAATTATATTCAGAATTATGAGGAATAACTAATAAATGATCAAGCTATTTATTTGAGGCAGGGGAACTGTACTTGAGAGAGTTTTGTATTTTGCATGCTTACGTAGATTTTGTGGCACCCGTACAATCTTGATATACCTTCTAGTGCACAGGTAGTATCTTGGCTTTAGCTCTCATTTAAAAAAGATGAATAAAGATCCCAAGTGCTAAGGTGTGAGTAACCAATTATTTTCACTCGATGCATGTCCTTTGGACTGACTACTTTCCCAAATGTGTGATCTGCCACATATTCTTACTGCCTCTAGTTCTTTTTGGTCCTAATCGGATTGGTTTAGCAATTTAGGCATTTAAAATTACTTCCTCTTTGGTTTCAAAATGAGTAAGTGAAGACTCAGAGAAACCCTTCAGTTTACCTTTTAGTATCTTTGAACAGAGCAAATTCTGACCTACCTTCCTTTCAGTTGTTTCTTTTTTGTTTGTTTATTATTTATTTATTTATGGTTGCGTTGGGTCTTCGTTGCTGCGCGTGGGCTTTCTCTAGTTGCGGCATGTGGGGGCTACTCATCGTTGTGGTGCACTGGCTTCTCATTGCAGCGGCTTCTCTTGTTGCGGAGCACAGGCTCTAGGCACGCGGGCTTCAGTAGTTGTGGCACATGGGCTCAGTAGTTGTGGCTCTCGGGCTCTAGAGTGCAGGCTCAGTAGTTGTGGTGCATGGGCTTAGTTGTTCTGCGGCATGTGGGATCTTCCCGGACCAGGGCTCAAACCCGTGTCCCCTGCATTGGCAGGTGGATTCTTAACCACTGTGCCACCAGGGAAGTCCTCAGTTGTTTCTTATTGAGCTAGATAAGCACATATTAAGCAGACTATGTTCCCTCTCTCTCCAAAATAACAGAATGAAATCAGTGTTCAAATAGCTTTTGTTGCAAACATTCAACAATCAAAGGGAACTAAACAAAATGATTTAAAATACAGTGATTAGCATTAAGTTCAGATTCTGAACAGTATTTGAAAGCAGAGTATAGTGACAGAGTTTTGTGTTGTAGGCTCTTAAGACCTAAACATTTGTTGAAAAGATCTTTTTCTTTAATCCAGGGGTTTGTTTATCTTAGAATAATAATCATTTCATGCTGTTCCTTTTTTTTCTCATTGACCCATTCTCCAGACCTTTAAAAAAAAACCTTTTAAGTCGATGTAAATTCCATTTTAATTAGACCAGTGCAATCTAGTACTGCAACTAGCCAGGAATGGAAGAAACATGTTGGAAGTTAATACAACCGAAATCAACCATAGCCAGATAATCCCCCTGATCTTTGTTCCCCACCTCCACAATTAAATGACCCTGTTGTTCTGGAGTTTCAACAAGACATTTAAGGTTCATTTAAAAAAAATGATCATCCTTTACAGGATTGTTTGCTCTTGCATTTCTCTTTCTTTCTTTCCCTTGCCACACAGCTGTCACTGGTACAGGAGAAAGATTGGGGGGAGGGGAAGAGGAGGAAGCCCTGTTCAAATCGTGTCACGTAGCACTAATTCATCTGCTCTCATTAGAGGGAGCGAGGGACAGCAGTGATGGCCAAGAGCTGCACTCCACACATGACACGCGAACAGTTTGGGGAATAGAAAATTGCTTTCTCAGGAAGCCCAGCCAATTAAGGACTTGACCATATTGAATGTCAAGTGTTAATTTAGGTTTTTCTTCATTTTCCCAGTAGTAATGCGGGTCCTGTGATGAGCAAATACATGTCAAGTAAAAGTTGATTGCATGAAGGACCCGGGTATTATATGTCACTGACAAGTCACAAATGTACTGAAGTCTTTTAACCCCTTAGGTGAGTGTGGTGGGGGAGGGGGAGGGGAGAATGGGATTAATGTTACCATAATGATAAGAATAGATAGTTTACATGGGAGTGGCATGGGTGGGACAGACAGTAATGGTAATTCATGCAAAAACCGGGGATAGGACAAATCCTACTCTCAGGGCATAGAGGCCCTTGAAATGCATACCATATGATTCTCTGCCATTGCATAGAATTCAGAATATATAGTCTGTCTCCTAAGATTATATGAAAAGGGAAAGTAATGTACTCTATGGTCTTTACCTAGGAAATTCCTTATTAATTTTCTCCTTTGGAAGAAATAAAACATTCATTAAGTAATCACACTATTTTGGACATTTTAATCCTTTGGCTCAGTACAGCTGTAAAATTTCTGGTTATTTATAATTTCAGCTTCTAATCAGCTTCAGCTTCAAATACTCATTTTAAAAAGTAGCTGTGTAATAGAAAAGATGCAAAACATGAGATGGAAAGAACGTTTATTTTCTGTCACGAGTTCTCTGGAAGGTGGTGTTTAGCCAATAGAAACAAGTAGGTCTGTCATTGTCTTTCATTTCTTTTAGTGCCCAGTTGTAGAAGGGAAGAGATTCAAGCTTCAGTGAGTGAGGTAACTTTGTGTTTTTGAAACTAAATGTTGCACGTTGCCCATCATGTATAGCATCTCATTTCCATTCATCAGCATTCATTTACATATGAATGTCCGGAAAATAAGAGAATGTTTCTGTTGCAATTGTACGAGTAGCAAATAAAAATATCCCCACAGTTTAAAGCACTGCTGTGTGTAGTTTAAACAATCTTAAAGTGAAACTCAGAGCAGTTAAAAATCTGGTCATTTTTTTGTTTTCTTTGTATG
The DNA here is from genome assembly GCF_003031525.2 of Neophocaena asiaeorientalis asiaeorientalis. NCBI lineage: Eukaryota > Metazoa > Chordata > Mammalia > Artiodactyla > Phocoenidae > Neophocaena > Neophocaena asiaeorientalis. The sequence continues at coordinate 4,240,239 of NW_020174922.1, read as the reverse complement.
TAATAATCACTTTCCCCCTTCATATCTTTGAAGCTGTCACCTTAATTAAAACACTTTCTTGAAACTCTCTTCTATTTATTCGACAGTTTTAACACACTTGTCTTTGTGTCTTGACAGTGCTTGCACTCTGAAAACTTGAGTCTGATAACGCTTTAATTTTGGCAGCAAAAAATACTAAGAGTCTTTCTATCCCTCAGGTTAGGTAGCTGTACTATCATTATATTAAAAGTTGGCTAAAGTTACATTAAGGAACAATTAGGAAACGACTACGAGAATCTGCTGTTTAATAAAGTAGGTTTTTATGAAGAAAGAAACATTAGGCTCCTGAATGCTGGGCTGTAATACATCAGTTCTTTAACATCTCCCTTCCCCTTCTCAGAACTAACCAAATAAAATAAACTTAGGCCTCCCTTCCCTTCCTATGTTGATAAGCTCTGTCTATGGGGCTCCGGTGGCATTGCGAGAGTACTGTCTAATTAGAGCCCAATTGTCAGCAGCTTCTCTTCCGCTGGGTGTGCCGAGAGACTTAAGTAAGTTTCCGTAAAGTAAATTCTGACGATGGCAGCTCGGGGTTGCTGATTCAAGTTATTCCTTTTCTTCTGTGTCACTTTTGACGGATGGTACCTAATGCAATCAACCACAGGCCAAGCAAGCCTTTCATTGCCTTGTGTTAGTAACTGGACCAGGAGATCCCCTCCTCCCTCGATCTCACCTTCAAATGCTCACTCTTTCTTGCCACCCCCACTGACACTTCAGCCCAAATCGGAAAGTGAAAAGAACCGCAGGGCTGCCCAGGACAGGCTCTTCTGAAACTTCATTTCCCAGTGGTGCAGCCAGAGCTGCCTCCCTTTGCGTGCCTTTTTGATAAATTTAAGAAGTCAAATCGCTGACACAGATAGATAATCCAAGTGTAGAGGGTGAAGAGTTATAAATTAACACATTATTCCCTCTTAATGTGAAATACTTGAGAATGCATTTTCTCAGTCCCCTGACATCTACCCGGTGAGGGCTCGCATTGTACTTTTCAAGTGGCATTGATTTGTTAAAGCGCTGAATTAGCATCTCCAGCCAGCTGCTTGATCCACTGTTGTGTCGTGGGGCTCTGGTACCTCCTCTCTCCCCAGCCATCCGTTTTTCCCCTGCAGTTTCCCCTTTCTTCTCTCTCCCTTTCCATTTTGCTCCTCCCTGTCTCATTCTCTGTCTCTCTCGTCCTTTTCTTTGCTGTTGCTTGTGTTTCTTTCAGTCTGGTTTCATCCTGTCTCTCTTTCCTTTTTCTTCCTTCCGTCTTCTATCCACACACTTCCTTTCCTGTTTCATCTTGTTGCCTCTGAGGGTTGCCCTCACTCAGGGTTCGAGTCTAACTGCGTGTGTGCATGTGTGTGTGTGTGTGTGTGGTGGGGACGGGTTGGTGGCGGGACAACTAGGGGTGGGTAGCTCCAAGTAGACTCTTGTTGAGAAGAACAGATTAACACGTGTTTGTTTGTGCTCATCTTAATAGGAGTTGGTGAGAAACATCTCACCTATTTTGCTTTCTAGAAGCTAAAAGGTAACTTAGAAAACTTCCAAATTTGCACTTCTAAGTGACATTTAACACAGTACTGTTTTCTCGTGGTTAAAGGAAAATGAAAATCACTCACGGTTATCACAGATTTGATCATACACATGTCCCCTCTAAAATGTTTGTATTTCTGCAAAACTTTTGGATCTGTACAACTTTATGCAATTCCGTGAACTTACTGCTACAACTTCCTTTTCTAACAGGTTTTGGATGATTCTGATCCTCCTTATTTGTATTGGTACAATTTCCTGTAAAAATATGACTTTCTCATGATGCATCATTGTACCATAGCAGTGTTAAGATTATAAAGTCGGTTGACAATTTTTTTTATTTAGAAATAAGGGATGGGTTATTGCTTATTTTTTAGCAATGTGTCTCGAAGTTCCAGAGGTCTTCAGAGGAACCGCATCACAGTGGAGAGGTTTAACACGTTGCATGTGCGTGACCACAGACCTTCACTCTTCTTTCTCTGGGTATTGGACCAAGATGCTCTGAGACCACTGTGTTGATTGATTTGATATGAGCAAAGAAGTGTATCTGTCTGAACTTAAATAGAAAGTATTCTCTGTAATTTTAATCTCATTGCTTTAAGTGGTGCTGTCTGCAGTTTTACTACGTTTCCCTCTAGTAACATAAAAATTGGAATTTGGATATACATTGGTAATAAGTTAGATTACTTGAAAAAATCAAACATCTCTATTGTTGTTTCATATAGATTAAAATGACAGTTTGATTTCAGCATTTACATTTTGAAATGGAAATATTTCACATAGGATTTGATAATCTTTGCTTCACTGTTGGCTTGATTTCCCACCCCCAGTTCCCCAAGTCAGGTATAATTCCTTTTTTTTTTTTTTTTTTAAATTAATTGCTGTCCTCCTAGCTAGAATTAACATGGTTTGGGATTAGAATGACTCTTCAAGGCATGATAATTTCTGTTTAAAGGAAAGGAAAAAGAAGTCTTTTAACTGGGGCTTAAGACTAATTCCAGCTACTAAGGAGACAAAATTTATGCTAAAGGAGACACTTTGGCTTTATTTTCTATGTGCATGTTAACCTGATAGCGATCATCATTTTGGGTGTTCTCTTAGATGAAGTAAGGTGTTCTTCAATTGTTGCAGGAAGGGGATGTGGCCTCATTCCAGGAGATTAAAGCTGGAACACCTTCTGCATTTTGCAGGGATAATCAGCTCACCTGGCTGTAGTTCAGGGTCGGGGCAGAAGGAGGGACTTGCCACTTTTTAGAATGGCCTATGACTAGAGTAGAGAGGACGAATTAGAAGACAAAATAGTAGGGCAAAGTTGAAAGTGAAAGTGCCCCATATGAAAATAGTTAATGATGAGAAAAGGAAAAAAAAAATAATCAGAAAAGTAGAAAAATCTGGAAGGCATACGTCAGTAGTGAGAGAGAAGTTGAGGATAAAGGGAGAAGGATGTTGGAGGGGCAAAATTATGGTATCTTGTAACTTCCAAAATTAATAAAAATCAATACTTTTTTATCGGCTATAAAGGGCCAAACTGACATCACAGCAGAGTTAAAAATTACTTTAAACAGTTAAAAACCTTTCATGTGATTTTCAATTTTTCATTTGTTGTACACGTTTTTCCTTGTCCCTTAGTTTGTCGCTTCTGTTCCTTGGAAGGCAGACATCTCTGCACAAGTAATACATCAATACATCTAGGGTTTTTAAAAAGAACAACAAAAAACTAATTTATTCCTTGATTGTTGTGTGATAGTACTTTAACATGAAATGGTTAAGTGTGGATGTTTTAGAGTTCAACACCTTTGAGTTTTCCTCTGAAATTCTCCAGAGAAGTCAGAATAATTTCTGTTTTTGTATTTTGTAAGTCTAAATTAAATGTCACTTAAATGCGGAAGAACTGGCAGCTTTGATAAGTAGTCCCCAAAGCAAACCAGTTTGTCAGTAATCATAACCTAATTATGAATGCAAATGCAAAGTTTGTTTTTTAAAAAGCCTAAGACAAACAAAGGAAAAAGAGAAACAGACCCCTCTCCAGCACAAGGCAAAAGCCTCCCCACCTTCAACACGAGCCTTTCAATAGTAGCACTAATAATAAGAGAGAACCTCTGGCGTCGGCCCAAGTCCTGTCGAGAGGGAGCCGCCAATGGCCAGCGCAGTGTGTGGCTCTGCAGAAGTGCCAGAGTGACACACGCATCACAAGCCGGTCACAATGCAAGGGGTCAGGGGTCACGTTCAAGAGTAGGGTGTTGCTGGGCCCTGCCAAGGAAGCAGAGGTGGCCCCTCTGTGCTCAGTGTGTGGGTCTGTGTACTCTTTTCCCGTCAAAGCTGGCCCGGGAGGGCCAAAAAAGCGGTTCCTTGGCAGGGTTTAATGGCAGGATGATGTAGTCTGTTGTGACTAGTGCATTCCTTTCAGGTTAAACTAGGGAAATGGCATTGTGTTAAAATTCCAAGTCGCATGAATGTTTTATTGCCACAGTGCATTTCGCCCTCTAGGGGAGTGTGTGTGGCGGCCCGCGAGGGCGGGGGCGGGGGGGGGGCACTTAGAGACTCAGGAACTATCAGAAGAACACTTCCCTTGGAAAATTTTACCCACCAGCGTGAAGCTGATTTGCTGTGATGGTCACTTAGAAGGGTTTCGCTTTTTCCTAAACTGTGGCTGTTTAAAGTCTGGCCATCCGGACAATTACCAGCTGAAGAAAATACGGCAGGACACATGCAGAGAGGTTGGGAGATAGAGAGGAGGAATGCACCAGAAAGGAGCTGAGCTGCCTTCTTGTGTAAACTGCCCGAGAGCAGCGAGGGGCCCCTCCCCGCCCGGTCCCTGTCCCCCCCTCCCTGGGCTGTGCTTTGCTGTCGGCCCGAAGGCCAGGAGTGATCTGTGACCCTTGCACCACTGACGGGGAGGCCACTGCAGCTCATGGTACCGTATGTTACCAGTACTACTCCCTCATTCCTTCTCACTGGCTGCTTTGGGGTGTGTGGGTTTTTTTTTTTTTTTTTTTTAAAACCTTTTCTCTCATAACGGTTTATATTAGTCAGAGGGATACAATTTTGGAATGCAGAAGGTCCGAGAGTTTGAAACAAAACAGGATTAAGTATGGCACTGTTCTTCCCCACTCCTTGGTGTTTAGAAGGGCGAAGCAGAGCCATTCTAGTTCAGTTGCAGCCAAAGGTTTCCAGTGTGATTTAAAATCAGGAATTCTGGAAATAGGACAGTTTGAAAGATGCAGGTCATCTGGGCTGTGGATCTTGTAAAAGAGCCTTTGTTGTGAAGCCCTGTGAGCATCTTTAGGGTTTGAGGACATTCTCAGGTTTTACAGTTGTCTCAGATATAGCCATTTTGCAGATTGCCCTGACCCCTGTCCCTCTCCAGGGGAAACTGTAGCCTGCTCCTTCACTGTTCCACTTGTTTGAGGTGTGGTTACTCAGGGTGTGTACGATTTGACTTGGGTTGTAATTGTGCATGTTACATGTAGCAGTCAGGATGGCTTCATGATTTGATCTGACTCAAGTTAATTTATAACAGATTAAAATGTGGATGTATGGAACGGCCTTCTGATTTTGCATTGGGACTTTATAGAATATTCACGTGTCTGACTTTTTCCCTGTGAATAAGAGATGTATGGATTATCTTGGGCTTAACTAAGTAAACATATCATCATAATTTGAATTTAGTTTTGAATTACCTGTTTCTCTTCACTTTCAAACCTTAATACTTTCTTTGATTTCATGCTCTTGTGATAAGTCATTTTTCTCTTCCTTAATAATGCATATATAATATACATAGAGTTGCGTATGTGTGTGTGCCTGTGTGTACTTGCATACTCTGATAACTGCCAAATGAATGCAAGGAAAAACTTTTTAGAGTTGTTAAGCCAGGATAGTTTTACATTGATAAATTTTTTTTAAATGTTACGTAACAGAAATTTAAGTCAAGAATATACCACAAAAAAGTAAACTATAAGTGGGGCTATGTGTTATGTTTATAGAGTTTTTGGTACATGATTTATGTATTTCTGTAAAACGATGGTTTGTCAAGACAGACCTCGAGTTTAATCTGATTAGTGCTGTCCATAGATGGTTTATTATCTATAAACAGATAGATTCACATAGTTTATGGGAGGTCTTAAACCAACAAGCAGTCAACTCTATAGCAAAATCAAGATTTATGTGTGGACTTGGCACTTCAAATTTTTGATGAATTCATTAGAATTTCCGTTACATTCTAGAGAATACTCACTTGAAGAATTCTTTTTACTCTGTTGAATGTAATAAAGTGGTGATGGAAGTTTTCTTTTGATGATTCTTGTCTTTAGTTCCAAATTTTAAAGTGCACTCTTCAGAGGAATATTAAACTTACTTTGCGCTGGATTTTTTTTTCCCTTACAGCCAATTTCAAAGTTAATTCTTTTTCCTAAATAGTAGAAAAACTCGTCAGCAGTGCCAAATTGAGAAAAAAGTCTATCATGTATGCTTAGATTATCTAAAAAAAAATTGTTATCCTGATTATGGAAGCAGTTTTTGATTATAAAAAGGATGTTGTGGTTGTATTCAAAACCTTTCCAATTTATTAAAAATTTCCCTTTATAATCCTAGAGGGAAAGCGTGGAAATACTCCAGTATCATGTCTCCTTAATATGAAAATTTAAGTTGACTTAGGATTTTTTTCCCTAAAAAATCAAGCTTTCTTTAAAATATTAATAATTGTTCTTTCAGCATTTTTCTCTTCCCATTGTACCAGCCAGTATTGTTTGGCATTGCAGAACTCTGGTGCGAGTTGAGGGGTTTGGGGGAGTTAAAAGATTGGTCCCGAGTTGAGATTCTGTTGTTGTCACTTATTAGTCTTGTGACCTTGGGTGAGTCACTTTATCCCTAACCTTTACTTTATTCAGTGTTAAAATGGGGAAAAGAACACTTGAGAAATTGTCAGGAAGATGAAATGAGAAAACAACTGTGAAGCTCAGGTACATAGTAGGTGTTCAGTAAACTGTAGATCCTGTTCTTTGAGCTTGCCCTGTGGCAAGCTTCCCTTGGAGAGCTTCAATGTTTGTAAAAAAGGGGGTAAATTTAAAAAGTTTTAATTTCTCCAGTTATCTGTAGGAAAGGAGGTATTAGGCATTGGCAGGCAACTTTTTTTTTTTTTGAGAATCACTTGTATCATCCATTAGTCGTGTGTTTTTGCCACTCTGCAAAATTCTCACTGGGATGGCCTTCCTGGATGTCAGAGCAACGCTATTATTTCTGAGATATCAGTTATGGCTAACGATAGACTAGAAGCCAAGTTGGCAAATTCTGTTGAGCTCTGTTTACCTTTGTATCATCAGTTCTAATCACTTGCTTGAATCAAAGCTTCCTGCTTTATGATACTCATTATCATTAGCACTTGGTAACAGAGCTAGAAGTTCCATTATACAGACACCCTGGCCTCTATCCCTGGCTTTGTATTCATGGAATCAGGGTCACACTAAAGCGAATAGTGTTTACACCTTTTAGTAGAATGAAAATAGTAGCAAGCAACCTACATGTGTATTGGGGTAATATTTTATCTTCATTTACAGTCTTGCACAATGCCTTAAGTGTAGTTAATGGCTTGGGAAATATTTGTTGAGCAAAAAATGCTGCTTTTATTGTTTTTAAATCTGGATTATGTTTTTAATCAAAAGTAATTGTGTTCTCATGAGTAGCACATTAATACTGTCATAGATGGTCTTTGATTAGCATTGTTATTTTGCCTAACATCTCATTTCTCTTAGCCAACACTAGTTTGAACATACTCCATCTTAGATCTAAAATAAATATTTGGCGTAGCGTTTACTTTCCACCTGTTGCTAAGAGTAAAAGAATGAGGATTAAAAACTAATCATTTCATAGCTATCTCTTAGCTCACGCAGTGTGCTAGGGGTGGTACCCACTTTGTCTTTCTCAGCTCTTGCAAAAGCATTCAGGGCAGGTACAATTATTTCCATTTTACAGATGAGGAAATAAAGGTCTCAAACCTGTATCCAGCAAGTTTGACCCCCAAAGTCTTTGCTTTTTCCTCTCCCACATCCTTCATCCGTCTATAACTTAAGCCGGCTATTAAAAAAAAAAAAAAAATAAAAGTTAGTTGTTGAACCTGCCGTTTTTTGTTTTTCCTTTCAGATTAAATTTTACAGGAAGCCAACATGCAGAACTGATAAAAATTAGAGCTGCTCTAGATGAAAAGGGTCTAGCTGCAGAGTCCTATCTTTTAGGCTTCTACTAGGGATCCGTGGAATAACTGCTTAGAAAACCATAGTCTAATGCCTCTACACCCCCAAGAAGGAGGCACAGCATAACTCCTTAGTCTGGGAGTTAAAGGGTTTGTTCATCGTCTTGAACTTGGAGGTGCAATTATGGGGAATTCACAGGAAAGCCTAATCTCTACCTAATTTGAGAAGAGGCTATACCTAAGAGAAAAATAGTGGGGGTAAATATCAATGTAAAAAAAATTTTTAATTATATCACAGTACAGCACATGTTAATTTTCAGGGCACAGCTTTTGTTTAATCCAGAGCAGTGAAGTAATTTTACTGTGGGGAAGAGTCATAAAAAACCAAGTCACAGCTTTACGTTTAACAGAAGTCTGTGTCCACAAATATATACAGACTCTACTTCAGTTTGACGATATTAAAAAGTTGTGCTCTATATAATGCTATAGTGTATCTGTAAAAGATGTACACATATCATATGCATACATGCATAAATGTAAGGATGGAGAATATGGGTAGATTTAACTCTGAGAAAACGTTTAAAAAAACATACTGTTTAAAAAAACACATACTGTTTTAAATAAATTGCTTATAAAACAACTTAATTGACATGGTAATTTTGTAATATTTTTATAAACCAGGAATTTCAAGTTTTTTCATCTGCTACATTTATTTTGGGATTTTGCATAGTACTTCATTAGAAATACAATTTCTATTTAGCAGCATGGGTGGAAGGGTATAGACTTTCAAGCCAGATATATTTGCACTTGAATTTACCCCTTCTTTATGTGACTTTGGAAACTCACTTACTTCATTTATAAAATGAGGGTTAGAAATAGTAGCTGTGAAGTCCTGCACAGAGAGGGTGAGCTGTGTTGGCTGCTGTTAGCAATTTCTTCCTCTGTTGTTCCTGTTGTCATTAATTTGCAAGCTTTATGCAGTGTTCAGTTAGCATCTCTTTATTAGTGGTGGTACTGAGTTCTTAATAATTGTATCATGTACACACTTAGCCTTTTCAGTTACCAGTTTAAAAAATACTCGTGCCGATCTTGCAGAAGCTTACTTTTGTTGAAGAAAATGAGAGCGGAGAAAAATCTCCCTTTTCTTACTCTTCACTGAGCATCAGTCATTGAGCGGCATAATTCTAAAATCTTATGTGGCTTTTGGGTACTTTATGGACCTTTTTATGGTAATCCAGAAGCAAGACACTGATTGAATTAATACATTTCCGTCGAGGGACTGGTCTGTTAACCTATTCCTCCTAACCCATGTATGCTTTCGTAAGGGGACTTTTACAGTCTCGTAAGGAGGATGCTGCTTTGTAGATGTGCAGGCTGTTGGTGAATCTAAGAGCCTTTCTGTGTTTAAAACAAAGAAAAAGGTAAATTAGAAATGGTAACAAGCAAACCAAAAACCCTGTTCTTTTTATAAAACGTAAATCCTAAACTTAACATGCTGACTTTAACTTTTAAAAGTTGTAAACTGATTTTTTTTACAGCTCTTATAAAGGGTACATCTTTACGGTGAAGATCTCATTAAGAAAATTACAAAGAGTAAACACTATCTGAAAGGATGCCACTAAGGAACCATTTAATTAACATCTTTTTAGTCATCTTTTTTTCATTTACAGTTACATACGGATATATGGATAGATGCTAGTTATATAAAAGGATTATGGATATGTGAGTTCTTTTTTTTTAACTCAACCATGTCATAGATATCTTTCCACGTCTGTAAGTAAAGATAGCCATCATAATTTTTAATGGATTCTCAGTATATCGTTGTCCCATAATTTACTTAACAGGTTCTTGGTTTGTGGACGTTGAGGTTGCTGCCAGTTCTTTTCTTTTACAGAGAGCAGTGCTTCCATATGAACATTCTTTGTTTGCACTTGTGTTCTTATTTACTAAAGGTGAATTCTTGAAAGTGATGTTCATGGGGAAAGAAGTATAATTTTGTATAGCTTAAAACAGTGGTTGGCAAACCTTTTCTATAAAGGGCCAGATAGTAAATAGTTCAGGCAGCTGTGTGGTTTCTGTAACACCTATTCAATTCAGTCCTTGTAGCCGCAAGCAGCAGTAGACTATATACATAAAGGAATAGGCACAGCTGTATTTCAATAAAACTTTATCTACAAAAGTAGGCAGCAGGCTCGCATTTGGCTCAGAGGGTGTAGTTGCCTACTCCTGGCTTGAAACAAAGCAGAAACTGATGAGGGCTGGAAATCTACCCCCAGTTGTCTGTAAACTGCTCTCATAGTATCTTAGAAATGTCTTCTTATCTCAGGGAAGTATAATGGGTTGATTACCTTCTTTCCAAGTATATGGCAATCGATACCTTTTTTTTTTGTTTTCGGTACACGGGCCTCTCAGTGTTGTGGCCTCTCCCGTTGCGGAGCGCAGGCTCAGGGGCCATGGCTCACAGGCCCAGCCGCTCCGCGGCATGTGGGATCCTCCCGGACCGGGGCACGAACCCGTGTCCCTTGCATTGGCATGTGGACTCTCAACCACTGCGCCACCAGGGAAGCCCCTCGATACCTTTTTAAAAAGCTTATTATAGGAGGTTTTCACACTTTCCCCTACTCTGAAGCCTAGTAAATTTTAAACTAAGAGGCTATATATGCCAGTGTATATTTTTTGACAACCTGTGGGGCAGAGAAATACCCCTAAAACTTAGATTTTAGAGGAGATGTTGTGCGTTTTCTTACCTGTAGAAGATTGCTTTGATGGGGTAAGGTTCTCGAGGTATCCTGAAGTAAGCCAGAAGGAAAGTTAGCAACAGAAGTATTTCAGCAGAAATGTGCCACAAATCAACAGGGTGACATTGAATTAGTTACGGGACCTTTACAGGCTAAATTACACTCAGAAGACTGCTCTGTGCATAAATAGCAACCTCCTTGCATCTTGAATTTTTATAAAATAGGAATTATTGGCCCCTAACTGCCCTAAGGGTATTTCTTGAGGATCAGGTGGAATAACGATATAGTTAAAAATCACTCTATTTGTAACATTGGGTCACTGGTGCCACTGTGACTTTTAAGAGATTTATTTATTATTTATTTTGCACGCATTTGTTGAGTATCTGCTGTATGTAAAGCTGTTTGGTAGGTGCTGTGGGGAAAAACAAACGGAGAAGCAAGTTAGTTCTTGCCCTTAAAGAGGAAAACATGTAGTGTATTTAAAGTCTACCGTTGTATAGTGCTGACGGGCCTAACAGTGGTAGAATCCTGGGAAGGAGATCTCTTCTGCCTGGGGGTATCAGGAAACTTTGTGGAAGGAGTGGCATCTAGAAATGCAGAGGTGTTCAAAAGTTTAGTGCAGGGGAGGGTATTCCAAAAAAAGAGCAGTATGAGAACTGTGTCAAATTGGGAAAGCCCAAAGCAGTAAGCAAGAGACATTAGGTAGTCTAATTAGACTCTGTTACGTATTTGTCAATGAAGGAGGAGGAGAGATGAAGCTGGAACGGGCAGGGCAGAGCTAGGTTGTAGAGGGCCTGGATGGAACTTCGTTAATTGGTAATTTGTGGGGAACTCTAAACATCGTCTAGGAGAATATGTTTGACAGTTGGAGGGGTGGTATGTGGCCCTGGTTGACGAGTGTGGAGCGATAAAGTTGGGATTATCAATCACGTAAGGGTTATGGCAAGGGTCTGAGCATGGTCTTGTTAGAAATGATCTAGGAGAGAAATGATCTGGAAGGTGTGTGGGAGGACAGCTGAGGGGACGGGAAGGGAAAAATAGACAGGCTTTCAGAGTTTATTGGGTTTGGGAAATAAGCAGAAGGCTTTTTAATCATGATCTATGGTTCTGAGTCTTTGTTAATGGGATTCTGGTGATAATAATGCAAAAAAAAAAAAAAAAAACCAAACAAACAAAAAAACCCAAGTCAGGGTAGAGCTGTAGTAAAGAAAGGATAGCAGTGAACCCATATGCTTTGCTTGTTTAGCTCGAGGTGTTAACTGGATACTTGGAAATTTCTAGTGGGAGCTTGAAAGTGCAGGACTAGAGCTCACATGAGAGGTAAGGAATAGGGATTGGGGAGCATTGTTCTCATACAGGTGGCAGATGAAACCAGGGGAGAGCATCACATCTGAAAGGAGAGCATGTAGAGAGAAAATGATATTTTATAGCATTTCTTATCATGATAAGTCATTGACATAAACAGCTCTATCTTTATTTGAGACTACTAATATCAAAAACACACAAAATGGAAAACCATGTGTTTTATCATGTATAAAGTGTTCTATTGTCTACTAAGCCTCTTTTAGATTCTAAAGCCACTAGATTTCAGGAGTAAAGTATGTTCAGTTTGAAGAAATACCTTGTAAGATCCCCAAGGACAGTGTAAGGAAGTCCCTTTTACTTTATCTTCTCACTACTTCCTGAGACCCTCAGTAACAGAGAGATGCCATTGGTGGGAGAGGTTTAGGTTCCCTTGTTACCTGTCTGGTACAGACTACTGTGTACAGCTTTTCACCTTCCTTAGATCTCACCCCAGTTGATCTAGGATTGGGAAGCGGGGAGGGTGGGTCTCCCAAAGAAATCAAACTCGTGTGCTTTTGTGCATTTTCTCTTTTTAGTCTGGGGTCCTCAGCAAGTTTGGAGGGGCGATTGTGCAATGCACAGTATGACTTATGTTTGAGTTGGGAAAGTTTTTTTGGTAGGGAACAGTAGGGGTGAATCTGCCCTCTCATTTCCTTTCTTCTCTTATCATTACCTACGTTCAAGCTTTTGCATGCAGAGAGAAGCATGTTGCTTCATTGATCTTGGGCGTACTGCACTGTGCGCTTTGGCAGTGTGGTGATGCCTCCCTGCCAGCTCTCCTGGTTACGGCACCCCGGAATTCCACTGGTCTGTTGGTACCATTTGTGGCCTGCCTTCAGTCTCGTTCTTCATAAGTCTAACCCACATCAAATGGGGCAAGAGGCTAGTCCAGAGGAATCTGCTTCTCTAGACAACCGCTGTGCGTTAAATCTAGTTTAACTGCTCCTTGTATGGCAACTTAAACTTTTTCTTTTTCCATAATAGGTTTAATGTAGGTGGTTCAAGAGGTAACATGGGATGTTGAATTTTAGGAGGGTAATATTTGTTCTCTCACTGTCTGGAGTGTGACACATTCTTCTACCATGTTTCATTCCTCAAACTCCCTTTTCTGCTTTCTCACATATACCTTTTTCATTCCTTTTCAGTGTTGTGAAATTTAGGGTGGGAAAAACAGCCCCATTGATTTGTCCCGTTTTGTGCCTTTTTATGTGGCCTCTCCTGTTGCGGAGCACAGGCTCTGGATGCACAGGCTCAGTGGCCATGGCTCACGGGCCCAGCCGCTCCACGGCATGTGGGATCTTCCCGGACGGGGGCATGAACCCGTGTCCCCTGTATCGGCAGGCGGACTCTCAACCACTGCGCCACCAGGGAAACCCCCATTTTGTGCCTTTGATGAAGTAAGATCAAGTGAAATGCACTTGTTTTCTTCCAAAGTGAACTCCTTTCTAAAAAATGCCACCCCCTCAAAAAAAAATTCTTGGTGATCATGGCTTGAAATTTGTCTCTTTCCCCTCATTAGAGATAAATTCGTCCTCATTCTTTTTTTTTAAAAATTAATTAATTAATTTGGCTGCACAGGTCTTTTTAGTTGCAGCACTCGGGATCTTCGTTTGCAACTTGCGGGACCTTTTTTTTTTTAAGTTGCAGCACGTGGGATCTAGTTCCCTGATCAGGGATCGAACCCAGGCCCCCTTTATTGGGAGCATGGAGCCTTAACTGCTGGACCACCGGGGAAGTCCCAAATTCATCCTCATTCCGTCTTTGTTTTTGTTTTTTTTATGTTGGGGGTAGGAGTTTATTAATTTATTTTATTTATTTTTGCTGTGTTGCGTCTTCGTTTCTGTGCAAGGGCTTTCTCTAGTTGCGGCAAGCGGGGGCCAGTCTTCATCGCGGTGCGCCGGCCTCTCACTATCGCGGCCTCTCTTGTTGCGGAGCACAGCCTCCAGATGCGCAGGCTCAGTAGTTGTGGCTCATGGGCCTAGTTGCCCCGCGGCATGTGAGATACTCCCAGACCAGGGCTCGTACCTGTGTCCCCTGCATTAGCAGGCAGATTCTCAACCACTGCGCCACCAGGGACGTCCCCATCCTCATTCTTTTTTTTTTTTTTTTTTTTTTTGGCGGTACGCGGGCCTCTCACCGCTGTGGCCCCTCCCGTTGCAGAGTGCAGGCTCAGCGGCCATGGCTCACTGGCCCAGCCGCTCCGCGGCATGTGGGATCTTCCCAGACCGGGGCATGAACCCGTGTCCCCTGCATCGGCAGGTGGACTCTCAACCACTGCGCCATCAGGGAAGCCCTCATCCTCATTCTTGATCTCTGTGAAGAATCAGGGAGACAAGCTGAGTGGAGCAAACCCAGTGGCTGAGTTCAAGGTGACATGGGTCCTTTTAAAGTGCTTTTTAGTTTGAGTGCTAAAGCTATTGTCTATCCCCAAATTATTTCCTTCTCATTTTTGCAGCATCTGTGGAGTTGCCCATACCACTGCTCCTAATGCGGCTTGCTCACTTGGGCTTTTTCTTGACATACCGACTCTCCTTCACAGAGTGAGATTCTGGGAGATCCTGGATCTTAGGCCCTGATGTTTGCTTCTTTGTTCTTCCTTCTTCCCTTGTTCCCCCACCCCCCAGACATGTCTCTTCTAAAACTAAATTATCATCTAGAAAACTTTTGCCTTGCCAGTTCTTTTTTGATTTTCAAGTTTATTTAGGCCAGGGGTTCTCAAACTTTCATGCTTATCAGCATCACCTGGAGGGCTTGTAAAAACACCTGGCTGGGCTGTACCCCACAGGGGGTCTGTCACAGGTAGGTCTCAGGTGGGGCTGCAGATGCATTTCAAGGGAGTTCCCAGGTGATGCTAATAATGTTCCTGGGCTGAGAATACACCTTGAACCACTGACCTAGACTGTTGGTTGTCTATCAGTTTGCTGTCTAGTGTTGGTTTATTTTTTTCCAAAAGGGTAGGGCTTCCTCAGACTTTATTCACGAGCTCCCTGGAAACTCCTTACTTTTTCCTCTTATATTTATTTATTTTTGACTGTAGTTAATTTATAGTGTTTCAGGTGTACAGCAGAGTGATTCAGTTATACACACACACACACACACACACACACACACCTTGATTTTCGCATTCTTTCCATTATAGATTATCACAAGATATTGAACATAGTTCCATTTGCTATACAGAGGGTCGTTGTTGTTTATCTATTTTATGTATAGTCGTGTGTGTTGGAAGTTCCTTACTTTTAATTCATAGGTCAAGCCACCAGCATGAAAGAGAACTCAGAAAATTGCCTATGTTTTCATTGGGAAAGCCTTGGCAGGGGCAGGAGTGGCAGGGAGTGAAATGTATCTCTTCTTACTACTTCCCCCAGAGAAGACTTTTGTGGTCATTCTCTCAGAGCCCAGACACATCTTCATAGTCTTCGTCAACACAGTGTTCTAGGAAGCCGTCTACAAGTTGATGGAGCTGGCCCCTAATTGAGACCAATTGAATAGATATAATTTTCAGTTTCCCTAATTGCTTATATTATTCCTTTGACACTTGAGTTTGCTTCTACCCGCCCCCACACACACACCAAATTCCTTCCCTCACTGTCTCAAACTTCTCAGCCCTGATGGGAATGGTGTGCTGGGGAGCAGAGGGAGATATCTGGGGAAGTATCATTACCTATGCTGTGTACCTACAGCCTGCTTAGTTAGGTGTTTTACCTGTGTCATCTCCTTCAACCTTGCCAACCTTACACAGTAAATATAATTACTCCCATTTTACAGATACAGCAAATAAAGCTCTGAATTGGTAATCAGCTGACCAACTTCACAAGGTACTGTAGCTGGGGTTAAAAACAGACGTTTTACTCCAAAGCCAGTGATCGTTGCATATTACCTGCCTTTAGGATAGTTGGAGGTGAGACTTGAGGGCAGAAAGAAAGTTTATCTGGGCATATATATACATACATATATTTGAAATTTCACTTAATGTCAGTTATCAGACTTGGCGATGTTTATGCCCATGAACAACAACCTGGGGTGTTCAATTTCCAACGTGCTGAATGACAAGAACGATTGTAAACCAGTTGAAAATAATCTCACTTTGTACTTTTCTTTCTTGAGTATAAAGTTCATCCATGGCATAGGTGCAAATAACTTCATCCTAATTTTCTTCAGTGCTAAAACCCACATAAAACAAGAAGTGGAGAAATAGGTGAACTCTATCAAATGGTAGGAGACTTTTCTAGTAAAGCACTAGCATGGTAGTTCAGAGGACTACGTCTTCATTTCAGTTCTGTCCAACTTATCAAATGTGGAGGGGAGACCATAGTGATAGGCCTCAGTTTTCTTATTTAAAAATAAAAAGAGTGTGGTGGAAATTTCCTCCCCACCCCTTACTTGTCTGATAGGGGAATTAATAAATATTTTGTGTAAAGCCCTTTGAGGCTCTGTAAAAAAGATTCTGTGTAATTTTAGCATTATTCATGGTCCATCAGGCTCCTCAGGGTGTCACCAGGGAAGAGAGATGTTTATCTTTTATCCTGCCTTTCACAGTATAAAAACAAGGTATTTTTGTTGTTGTTTGTGGCTTTGAAAATCTCCTGTAATTGTACCTGCAGTGGTTGCTCCCATCACAGGGCCTGGGCCCTAGCTCCCCCAAGAGGACCAGCCCTCGAGGCAGAAAGAGACTGAACCTCACTTAGTTCCTGGCTCCTGTGAAGATGCTTTGCAACCCACCCCCAACCAGTAGTCTTCTGTGTCTGTCAGCCTGTTGAGTGGCAGAATCCCATCCTTAACCCTTTTCGGTTCTCTCTTCTCCCATCCTGATCCTGTAGTTCGTTGTTCTGGGATGGCTCAGAGGGGACCGTCCACCGTGCTATTCAGTTCTTCTGCAACGTCTTGCTCATCCTCTCACCTTCTAGCACCCTGCCTCATCTAAGGCCTCTGTAAGAACCCGCATATTTCTGGCCATTCTGTATTGGCAGCTGCATAAACACTGTTTTGACTCAGCAGTTCCTTTCTGATCGTGAAGTGGTGTTTTTCATTCTTAAGCTTTAGGTTCTGTATATGTGGCCCTTCTGCGGCTAAGGCCTGGGGCTCCATGGTTGGGAAGGCTTAGGCCTGGAATGTTGTCTTTAGTTAAATCGTCACCTGAAAAATGAAGATAGAAGTTATCTGCACATCCAGGAACTTTAGCTCACCTTATTTTTCTATTTATTCCTCTCACTTATTTGCTGCACTGCATTTCACATACATCCCTGTCTTTACAGTGTTGGGTAATTAATTTATTTCTTTATCTGCTCTTTGTCACAAGTGCTCCTGGCTAGCTTATTTTCAAATCCATTTCACTGAATGGTCTTCCTGAATTCTTTGCATTATCTGAGTATTTCCTCTTGTTGCTTGGTATCATCTAACCACTGACGTGAGGCTGTTATTGCTTTTCTCTGGCTTAGAATGTAACAGAGCTTGTACCCAGCCATGTCCCTGAGTCCTCTCATGGGACTCTTTTGGGGTTATCTCTCTCCCTCTCTCTGTATTTTAAAGCCAATTCTCTGTCTCCATTCTTTTCTAAGTTCTCCTTGGGTTCAGATCCTTTCCCTCATACCTTCACTGCTAGATGGAAGCTACCAAAACACATACACTTCAGAACTGCTCTGGGCTTACGGCCACCTTCACCAAAGAGTTGAGATGGCATGGAAGTTAGTTAATTTATTTAGGCTCTGACTTTTTATAGTGCTTATCAGGCAAATGCCTGCCTGAATGTTTAATGTTTAAAAATAAAATTAAAGTTCAAATGGGCCTTGGCTTTTCAAGAAGCACCCCAGATTCTATAACACCTTTTTGTGGTAACACGTTTCTCCTCCCAAGTTATCACTTCTGCCTCTCTTTCTTTCTTCATTTGTTGCTTACCCACCTTATTCAAGTATTTTGAACGGTAGCTCCCGTTTACAATGTGGAGATTTTTATGTCTTCTTTTCAGAAATCTGGTCCCTAACAGTCTTTATGTATGATCTCAGTAAACAAAGAACGTGTGTGTGTGCGCGCGTGCGCGTGTGTGTGTGTGTGTGTGTGTAGGAAGCCTGCCATATTTCCTCCCTGCCCCACGGAAAATATGTTTTCTGGAAGCCCTTTTGACACTGAAGTGAATGCCCACTGGCCCTCCCTTGTTGAATTCTCCTGAGAGGAGAGAGAGAGAGAGAGAGAGAGAGAGAGAGAGAGAGAGAGAGAGGCCTTTATGCTTGTTGTCATATCTTTTGTTTCTGCTGATTATACACAAAGTAAGTTGTAAATAGCTCTCTCGCACACCGTGATTCCTTTGAGGTCTCTACAGGAGAGTAGATATGCACTCAGCTCTAGCTTCCCTGGGGGATTCTAGAGGGTCCCTTTCAAGGCCTCTTACTTCCTGTTATAGCACCAGCCGAATGAAATTTAGATGAGTTCTAGACGATTACCATCCCATAATGAAACCTGCAGCCTACTGTTTAGAAATACTAGCTGATCAGTTTAGTTTTTTTCTTTGTTTTTAAATTAAATGTTTTTATTACTTTAAGAGTAAAGTATACAAAGATGCAACAAAGAATAAAAAAATAAAATGTCCCCTTAGTCCTACTACGTTTCAGAGATCAAAATCACAGTGAACATTTTATGAAAATCACGGTAGAACTTTGTTTTAAAGTATGATGTTGAAATGCACACTAAACACTAGCACGAAGACAAGAGGATAAAATTGGAATTCTCCAAATCAATTTGAATTTTCAATTCCATTGAAAACAGAAGGTACACATCCTATTTTAGTATCTTAATTTAAAATGGAGTAATAATGAGTTAAAGGGAATTCCCTGGCTGTCCAGTGTTTAGGACTCTGCACTTCCACTTCAGGGGGCGCGGGTTCGATCCCTGGTTGGGGAACTAAGATCCCGCATGCCGTGGGGCACGGCCAAAAAAATTTTTTAGGTCTGCTGTTTCTGTCAGGCA
Source organism: Neophocaena asiaeorientalis asiaeorientalis (assembly GCF_003031525.2). Lineage (NCBI taxonomy): Eukaryota > Metazoa > Chordata > Mammalia > Artiodactyla > Phocoenidae > Neophocaena > Neophocaena asiaeorientalis. The sequence continues at coordinate 4,221,465 of NW_020174922.1, read as the reverse complement.
TTTTTTGATTGCTTATAGATAGTTGGCTGACTGCTAAGGCTTTTGAATCAAAAGGCCTAATTGTCTAGGTGTGCTGAATTATACCTAATTAGGTTATCAAGCTTTTACATCCTGTGTATTTTCCTTGGGACATTTTGATGAACTGGAAACAGATATAGCTTGCCTTTCCCTTATACTTTTTCTCTGGCTGATAATTGATGACTCTAATTGTGGTGGGTGACATACGGGGAGTATTGTTAGATGGTGAACTCATGAGTGAAACCATGTGGATTTTGGTTCAAATCTCAATTTTCTCATCTTTAAGGTAGTCCGTTTTCACAGATCAGAAGGATTTTCTTTTCTGCTCAGAAATCCTAGGATTCTAAGATGGAGCGCACTCTTCGCTTTCCTCCTAGTTCCTTTTTGTGATTTGGATAGCTGAAACATTCCAGTAGCCTGGCACAGTTTCCTTCCAACTTACTCACAGACCTTTTTGTTTTCTCTCAGCAACTGTGTATTTCTAAGTGTTTGAGGTTGTAATTGAGTGTAATTGTAGTTGTTTAACTTTCTCCATTCCTCTTGAGAGTGTTTATGAAATGCCTTCTGTGAGGGTAAAAGGAACTAGAAACTTTGTGACATGGTCAACTAATATTAAGGTAAGTGGCAATTGTTTTGTGTACATGAAATAAAGTATTATTTACAATTAATTTGCAACATATGCATTCTGGCTTATCTGCTGTAATCAGTTAAGTAGTCACGTTTATTAAGGTTTTATAGGAAACTTTGGGGGGGTTGTTTTGATATGGAATATTCTAAGTAGTTTTTCCCCAATTCTTCTCGTGCACCCTAGGGAGAATTACTGTTGCACAACTCATTGGTGCCCTCACCATGTGTCAGTGTGGGGTGGGATCAGCATTGTTCTGTGGGTGACACAACACAGACGCAGTGTCTCTATTCCTCTCCATGACCCGTTTCTTTCTCATTTCTCAAGTTAGAGGAGAAATCCCCTTAAACCTTGCTGATGTTGTCCCAGACCAAAGAGCGAGTAGTAGGTCTTGATTTCTTGTGACACTTTCTTCATTTCCTTGTCTTCTTCGTAATGTCTTTCCTATGAAACATCAACAAATGCCTCTAGAATGGATGCTACTAAAAGCAACTATTCCATGTTTTTCATTAACTTCTTCGAAATATGTTCTCGCTCTTTCTCATTTCTTAAGTTTGGGCTTTGTAATTTTCTAGCATGTGCCCCTGAGCTAGTTATTTACCTACTCTAAAGCTCCCCCTTTCTTGGGAAATGGAGATGCTCAGATCCCATAAGATGGTTGAAAGGAAAAAAAGGGTTAATCTCGATGTAAGTTACCCACATGGTGACTGGCACAATGCAAGTGCTCAGTAAATGCAACCTCCTTTTCCTTTCCTTCTCAGGCTCCAGGTGAAGAAATTTGTGGGTAAAGAGTGGTTAATTTCAAAGACAGCTGATATTCTGTTGGTGTCACTTTATGGAAATAGGCAGGAAGAAAGAATAAGACACTTGAAAAGAATAGGAAAGTTGGACCTAAAAATGTTTGAAGAGTTGACTTTTTAAAAATATATATGTTATATTCACTAGGAAACTTGCAAAGTGGAGTTTATTGAAAATTGTTTAAATCTGGAGAGGTGAACAGATTTGTGGGTCAAAAGAAAGAAGGAAATACCTTCTAAGACAGCATGCTTGGCTGAAAACTGATCTCTGAACAAAGGAAATTGATTGGCACAGATGATCCCAGTTGGAGTTAAAAAAATAAATAAAACAAAATACCAAAGGAGGGCTTTGAGAGGGAAAGAAGATACAGGTGAGATGAAGCTGATTGATGGATTGAGATTCTGATACACATAGATAGTTGTATGATTAATGAAGGTAGTATGTGTTTGGAAATACTGAGTAGAGATTTAGAGAAGAATTTAAAAAGCAGAAAACAGGTTTCAATGGAATCTAAATTCTCTTTATCTTAAAAATTTTAAAATGAAGTAAGCATGTGACTAGTAAGTAGGTAATATTTCAGGATGAGAGTAACTAGTTGTAATAGGTAGCTTAGTTTTGAAAGGGAATCTTAGCGGCTTTTGTTGTAGGATTCTAGATACAGAGAAACATTTACTAAGTCATAGCTTTCTTGTTATTTTTAGTGTTAGAGCAGACGTAAAATGAGCCTCTTAAATGTAGCTCAAATACAGTAAGTAAATAATACATGTTGATAAATACTAGCCCATGCCAGGAATAGAAAAAAAAATTTTTGAACTGGTATTTTAAGCGTGCAAAGGAACTTTAGGCATTATAGAATGCAGTTTTCTTAACTCCCACTTAAGAAAATGAAAAGAGAAAAAAAAGTCACCAATTTCAAGCAGAGATTCTGTTTCTTTTTCCCTTCCCTCATTTCCTCCCTTCCTTCCTTTTGACTTTCCTTCTTCTCTCCTCCTTCTACAGTCCACAGATATTAAGTGCCTGCTTTGGCTGTGGATACAAGGGGCAATAAAATTTATGTGGATTTTTTCTTTTTAGAATTTACCTTTTGGTAGTTAATAACCTTGGGTGTGTGATATTTACAATATATTTGACCTACTGAGTGTCAAAAACCTGTGAAGCCGTGATGGAAGCCGTTCTGTTTCAGAACTGCAGTTGGGATGTCCCTGCTTCTGCCTGGGTCAAGTGTAAGTGTGTTTGTGTGCAGTTTGCAGCAGCCTCCACAGCCAGCATCTAACTTGGCCGTATTCCCCCAGGTTCCAGTGGCATGTGCTGGCAGAGTGCTGGGTGCAGACTTCTGCCCAAACCTGGAGGAGCCAGACCAGAGGCTGGAAGTCCAGGTTGGAGTCTTACTGTTTTATCAGTTGGGGGTGGTGTGACAGTAACAGTGGTCTCTGAAGGCCGTGCAGATACATCAGATGCCATCAGGAGACAGGCAGCTGCTGAGACAGGTATAACAGAGGGCCCAGTGTAGCATCTGTACAGCAAAAAGTCCTTTTCAGGATAAATTGTATGTAAGTAGAGATCATTCATTTACTCACTCAAGAAATCAAGACTTAGTATGTACTGCAGTGAATAAGAACGTGGTTTCTGAAGGCTGGCTACCTAGGTTGACACAGTTGCTATGAGATCTTTGGCAAGTCCCTCAACCTAACTGGGCTTTAGCTTTCTCATCTATGAAATGGAGATTTCCCACACTAGGTGAATGAGGATTAAATGTTATAACACATGCCTAACAGTTAGCACAGGACCTGGCACGTAACAGGCACTCAGGAAATCTTAGCTCTCAATTTTTCAAATCATCATTATCGAGTGCTAAGAATGATGCTAGGCTCTGGGGACACCTGGGGAGCCAGTCATGTTTCCTGCATTGTGGTCTCCCAGCTCAGGAGAATGGAAGCCGTTCAGCTGGGCGCTGTATTAGAAAAATAGGACTTAATGATAAGTAGCTTCCTTCATAGATTGGGAGATATGTCCTCTGGTGTAATATTAAGTTTATTTACAAAGCACATTTTTCATGAAAGTATTGACTTGGAATTCGTTGTGTGGTCTTGAGAAATTAGAAACAGTGTGGTGTATTGCAGATTAAAAATATAAATATGACATCCTGGCCAAAGGCCTATCTCCACTTCCAGGTACCTGTTAATAGTTATGGAATGTGTGTGCCAAAGATGCAAAGTTGGAGGCTGAAGTTTCAATGTGGATGGCACCCCCTTGCGTGGGCAAACCCATACTATTCTTTAGGGCCTCTACTTGGCGTCATTTTCTAAATTTTAAGACTTAGGGGATGAGCATAGTGAGCTCAGTGTTAAAACTTTTTTTTTTTTTTTAACTGATTTAGACACCCCAAATGAGAAAAGAGAATAGTTTTAAAAATTGACTTCACAGTGGGCGTGATGGCAGAAATGGTGGTCGGAGGAGGTTTCAGTTTTTATAATACTCTGAAGGGGACACCATCTCTTGCACACCTGCTCTTGGCCTAGGGAAGGCCACCTGAGCTCAGCGGTGCCACAAGCTGGTACTCTCTGGGCGACATATGGCTATGATACAACAGAAAAGCAGGTGTGGCACGTATGAGACATGATCATGCGTTTCCCAGTTTTAGAAAGCGCACAGCTTGTGTGTGACACATATATGCAGAGTGATGGAAGACTTTTTGTGAAGAGTAGTCTGATCCTTGACCCCTTCGGGTAGGACGAGTGATGTTCTTCAAACACGTCACCTGGAATGGTCTGTCATGGGTGCCTGTTGGATAATCTGTTTTTGAACCTTGAGTTATGGAGCAAAGAGCGATGGGTTTTGCAGATGTGGGTGCGTGAAATAAAACTGAAAGAGGCTAATGGAGCACTTTACTTCGACATACCAAGGGAGATAATGTATATTTACATGTTGAAGTGAAACCGTGGTCGTAGGTAGCTAAACAGATTGTGGAGTTGACAATTCAGCGAGGGCCTTGCAAAGAAGACCAAGTTACTGGGCAAAGAAAAGAAAGTGCTCATTTTATTGGATTCCTCATTGCAATAGCATTTTGGTGGACTGAGTGGAAAAGATGAATATGTGAAAAGATAGTCAACTACAAAGCATTGGTGAATTAACTGGGACCCACTTGAACCATTTCTTTCTCTTTTCTAATTATGGCTTCCATACACTTGAATAATATCTGGTACATATTCATATTATGTCCATCATAATAAAGTTGACACTTAATATATTCTTCACCAGCTAACAGTTCCAAGAGTAGCTTAGAGTCCTTTCATTTGTGCCATGGCATGTGTGTTCTGGTCTTTTTTTTTTTTCTTTTTTCCTATCAAGTGAGCCATTTCTTATTTTTTAGTCCAACTTTGCACTCCGGGGAACTCATCATAGGACTTGCCAGCGTCGTTTACTTTTCCTTCTTGGATCTCAGACTTTCCCCCAGGGCCAGGCATTATAACCATGAGAGGATTTTATGTTTGGCCTCTTGATTCTGAGAATAATCTCTTGTACACCTCGATTTAGGAGCTCTGGCTTGTTTATATCCTTTTCTGTGAAGGATTTTCATTTAGACACACAGTACCCATATCTGGTTTACTTTTATATTTTTACCTGACATGAATTCTCAGGACTGATGGAGCCCCTTCCTCTTCTTACCTTCTTTCTTTTAACCCTTTCCTTTTAATCCTTAAAATTTCAGGTGACTTAGCAACTTTATCATTTAATAATCCCAAGATCCCTGACACTCTTTCATGAATATATCCTTGGTTTTGAATGACTGTCATTGTTGAAGTCTGAGCATGACTTGACTTTTGCAAGGGCATCTGCTGTCTTTTTTGTGTTAATATACCTGCTTTAGAAAAGTAGCTGGAAATCCAGACTTTGATTTACTGTCTTAATTTTCTTCAGTGGCTTTTGAAGTACATATGAAACGCTGTACTTTTTTTAGCTCTGGAGGTTAACTGATGCATAGGCTCCCAAAATTGTCCTCGTATATAATTATTTTATGGTAGATTGTTATTCTAGTTTAGAACTCCCTTAATTGCTGTTAAATATTTTATTTTGTTTTATTTATTTTTATAAATTTATTTATTTTTGGCTGCATTGGGTCTTTGTTGCTGCGCGCGGGCTTTCTCTAGTTGCGGTGAGCCAGGGCTACTCTTTGTTGCGGTGCATGGGCTTCTCGTGACGGTGGCTTCTCGTTGCAGAGCATGGGCTTCAGGAGCTGTGGCACACGGGTTTCAGTAGTTGTGGCTCTCAGGCTCTAGAGTGCAGGCTTCAGTACTTGTGGCTCACGGGCTTAGTTGCTCCGTGGTATGTGGGATCTTCCCACACCGGGGCTCAAACCTGTGTCCCCTGCATTGGCAGGCGGATTCTCAACCACTGCACCACCAGGGAAGTCCCAAATATTTTATTTTTAATCATAAAAGTGACTGTTTTAGTCTCACTGTGCCTCATCATGTGTTGTTACAGTTAGCCTAGCACAGTTCCTTTCCTGGTTGGGAATTCAAGATGTGGGGTTTGACTTGGTATTTTTCACCACTAAAGTGCTTAGAAAATTAGAGTAAATAATGAACCAATATTTCAGTACCCGATTAGACACAATTTACTGTGATATTTCATAAACCACAGACTCCTTTCTTCTATGAACTCAGTGAAGGATCACTTTTTTTTCCCCAGACATACTGGGGTGCAAATGTAAATTTCCATACAATTTAAATGAGCTGCTTCCTGTAATTAATGAACAATTGTGGCTGCTGTCTAGTCTACATTGTAATTAACCGTGATCAGGCTTGTTTAGTGATGACACTGTTCCTGTAATAATTTGACAAGCTACTGTGAATTTGCCAGGTTATTAAACAACCTGCAGCATTCACTTACAGAATCACAGGGACAGCGGCGGCTGCTAGTTAAATGCAGCATAAGGGCGAAGCAGAGCTGCCCATTGAAGTCTGTCGATCACCACGAACAGGTTTACATTCCTGTGATTTGGGAGAAGTTGATTAATTTTGTGTGGGTTGTCTTGAAAACTTTTTATTACATGGTAAACCTAATGGGGCAAAGCTGGTCATTTTTGTGAATTCATAATGAAGCTAACCAATTTTCTATATTGTTATCATCTATACGGACACCCGGAAGCTGAGGTTTCCCCCTTCCCGCCCTGTTAAATAGATGTAATATTTTAAACAACAACAGCAACAAGCTGTTCCCTCCCCAAATTTATTCCCAGCATCTCTCAAATACAAGTTTACTTTTTTATTGAGTGTGTGTGTTAGGAAGAGCAGATGACCTTGTGCCAAGCACAGTCCTGTCACAGGGAGAGGGAGCCGTCCAAGGGGACTGGTAGCCATGTCCATAGTCACTAGCGCACCCGCCGGCCTGAGCCCCCCTTAAGGTTAAGAACTGTTCAAAACGTTACTGTCTAGTTACTGTGGTGTCTTTCATTCAGATTCTGTTTATTGACTAAACCACAAGGATTCCTGCCCAAAGTACCAGGCGGTCTATGCTTGACTGATTTTGATTTTCTAACATCAGCCCCGGGGTTTATTTGAAAAATGTACATACACTGCAGCTTTAACAAGTCAAGTGACTGCATGTTTTTGACCATGGAGTCGAGTATATCTGAAGATCATTAAATTTAGAGGGGAAAGGAAGGGTGGAGAATAAGTGTAGTAGTCATTGTACCATTGCAAAGAGAGAGAGAGTGTGGGTGTGTGTGTGACACATGGTTTTTGTCTTTTCATCTTCTCCAAGAGCCAGAAAGTTTCCTGCCGTTCTCTTTCCAGCTATTGACAAATGATTGCCAGATGTGAGATCTTTGCAGTGCTCTTTCCCTCAGCAAACCTGCAGCGATGGGATATTTGATTCTCCCTTGCCCATTTCATCTCCTTTCCACATCTGCCAGGGACACACAAGCAATACATCCCTACATGAGAGTTTAAAGTTTATTCAGCTCCTTTTTCCCCTCCGATAAAATGTGTTTGGAGACAACACAATGAGGTCCATATGACTTTCTCCCAACTCCACTGTATGAAATTAGTTGTTTATTTTACTTATCTACCTCTCAGTAATTGAACGATTTCATTTTAGTTTCGGTCCATGGAAAATTTGATGCAACTCTGGGAATGCTAAGAGTTTCCTATTGTCTGCTTGCTGCAAGTATACCATCACCACAGCTTCTCTCTGATCGTCTCAATTCTGATAAAAACTAGGCTGGTGGTTTCTATGGACTTCCTAGGAAAGTAGTTTTAATAAACAACTGTCAAAATAGTAAGTGTAGCATGTCTGGTAAAATTCAGTAGTCATTTAAGATCTAAAAAGCCATCCAGGAGGGAGAAAATTCAACTTGTTCGGCTTGGTTAGCTTACCTTGTATTTGTGTCCATTGTTAAAGTTGTTATGGATAAGGTCCTAGTTTTAATCCCAAATAGCTTATAAAAGAGAACGTATAGTGAGTTTTGAAGGTATCTGAAATTAGCCTGTGTAGGCCACACACATAATCATTGACATGCACAGAAGCCTTTTGCATCTGCTTGGAATCTGTATTGATACTGGTTTTTTTTTTTTCTCATCTTAGTTTACAAATATTTTCCAAAGTGCTCTTATAGCTTGTGTTCATACTATAGGGTGGGCTGACACAGGTGGCCTTTCAGTTTTCCTATTACACTTTTTGGCAAACGAAGAGGCCCCTTACTCCCTGAATAAGATCAGCATTTTAATTTTTTTTAACATTTAAAAAATAATCCATAAAATGTCTGCCACATGTTCCCTAGTTGATGGAAATGTTTTCCAAATTAGAGTGTAGTATTGGATTCTTATTGTAAAAGTGCTAGCCTGTTTACTATTTCAGCTACCCTCTTAGCTACCTGTCATTATACAAATTTATTTTTTTGTGTGTGAATCTCAAATGATGAATGTAAGATAATTACTATTTATGAATTTCGGAGGAAAATTTGTGTGTTTTTTTTTTTTTTTTACTGTTAAGAAAGTAAATGGCTTGCCCATGTGAGACTCAAAATAGGAAAAATGTGGTCTCTTTTTCATTCTGTTCTTTTAAAAAAAAATAACAAAGCAACAGCAAACAAAACCTAACAAGAACGAAAACAAAAAGCCAACAGCCCCTGAAAAGAAGAAATCCTACTTAAGCCTAGGAAAAAGAGGTCAGCCAAACTCATGAAGATGTATACATGGAATGTCTGTTACTTTTTGTCTGTCAGTTAGATTATACCCTAGTAAAGCTTAACAGAGAATAAGGGGCACAACTGCTTACCACAAGTTGCCAAAATGTTGCATGTTTCTGTGGGAAGTGTCTATTGAACAGGAGAGAAAAGAATTGTACTTGAAGAAACCGTTCACTCTTAGAAGACAAGGCGGTGATCCTGATGGGGGGAGTAAGTTTAAACAACAACCCCCAACACAAAATTACCGTGACCAACAAGGATCCCTGTGGAAAAACTGATGTTTTTGTTGTCCTTCGACGGTGCCCGAGGACTGACAGCAGGCCAGGCCCTCAGTGGATGTCAGTGGCTGGGAAGGTGGAGGCGAAGAGTGCTTTCACGAGACAGCAAGGTTAGGGGCTCCTGTGGCGGCACCAGGTCCCTTCAGGTTTGGGTCGCGTCTTGGGACTTGCTGTCGCTAACGCATTTGCTGGTCTCTTGTGCCTTCCTGCCTTTTCTTCTACATGGTTAGAGCCTGGGAGGCAGAGAGGTGCTAAGCAGTGGAGGTGCCATCCAGCCCGAGTGCCTAGGGAACATCCTTCAGAGGACGACCTGTCACCAGCCGTCAAAGAGGAGAGTGGCTTTGTGGTCTCTGAACATCTGGCCATGCTGCACAGGAAGCTGAGGGGGTGTCATTAATTGTGATGAAATAATTTAAACCATCAGGAATAAATGAGGCTGTTAAGCTAAGTTCAGATTCCATTTGCCATGCACATGTGTCTAGCAGCCTGTGTGCAGTTAAAAAAAATTGAATTATATTAGCTCATGAGTAGAAGTGAAATAGATACTGTAAATGAAACAACTTGCTGTGTGGTGATGACACAGTGTTGAACCACTTCATAGAGTTACAGTTTGTAGGATCAGTCTATTGAGAGTGGTACAGTATTTAATGAATTTTTAAAAATAAATTTATTTATTTATTTGGTTTATTTTTGGCTGCATTGGGTCTTTGTTGCTGTGTGTGGGCTTTCTCTAGTTGCCGAGAGCGGGGGCTACTCTTCGTCGCAGAGCGCGGGCTTCTCGTTGCGGTGGCTTCTCTTGTCGTGGAGCACAGGCTCTAGGCGCGCGGGCTTCAGGAGTTGTGGCACGTGAGCTCAGTAGTTGTGGCTCACGGGCTTAGTTGCTCTGCGGCACGTGGGATCTTCCTGGACCGGGGCTCGAACCCGTGTCCCCTGCATTGGCAGGCGGATTCTTAACCACTGCGCCACCAGGGAAGCCCCATGAATTTTTATGTAAAAGGATTCTTAAGGTATTGAGAGAGATAGTCAGGACCAGTGGTTTATTGGAGCACAGAGAGGACGGGTAGGTGGATGGGTTTAAAAAAGCAAGCCTTCGGGCCAAGGTGGTTGGGTGGACGGGGTTCTTAGTCTGCTAAGCCGGGCTGAATTGATGCACAGTGGGCCTTTCCATAGATTCTGGCTTTGAGTCAGTATTGGGTGCTGTTGCTCCGCCTACGTACTCCAGGCTGGAGGACGATTTCTCTCCGATGACCAACTTTGGACGTCCCTTTGAGGCTTCCAGCACTTTGGGCACATCTGTGTTGTTTTCTTCAGAATGAAAACAACTCTCTTTGGTGATAGATGACTCCTCCAACCGATGAACGTATTTTTAAGGCTTTGCATCATCAGTGAAGACTGACTTCAAGTGTAATTTTCAGGCACAGTGGAAAGAGGCAGTCTTCACTTCTTTACAAAGGCAAGACTGTCAGGTTGGAATGTCGGGGCATCCCTGAGGTTTTGAGCACTAAACTGAGCAATGATGTGTAGGTTCCAAAGTACATTTCTAAAATAAAAGTCATTCCTTTTATCCATGAGCAGAGTCTTCAAATTTGAACTTTTATTTAAAAATAAACACAGGAATCTGAAAAATAAAATGAGGCTGTTTAGATACAGGAAGCATTTTTTAAAACCATCGGAGAAGTCATCCCTCTAGCAGGCGGAGGCGATGGTCCAGAGCCCTGGCAAGCCTTGGACAAAAGCCATATCGCTAGCTGTGTCTTATCTCGCTTTGCCCTGTCCATCCCCTTGCTACCTCATTGCCTTTCTCTCTCCCCTGTTGTGTATCTCCTTTGTCTTTTCCTTTTCCATTTTCTCTTTTCCTTTATTCTCACTTATTTTTATCCTTTCTCTTTACAACCTGTTCTCATTCTTCATCCTCCAAAGAAACGAACTGCAATTCTGTTTTCATTTATAGTGTTAGTTTTCCTGCTACTAGTTAAAAGATTAATATGCTTTTTTAAAAAAAATTATTTATTCATTTTTATTTTTGGCTCTGTTGGGTCTTCGTTGCTGCACGCGGGCTCCCCCTAGTTGCGGGGAGCGGGTGCTACTCTGTTGCGGTGCGCGGGCTTCTCATTGTCGTGGCTTCTCTTGTTGCGGAGCACGGGCTCTAGGCGTGCGGGCTTCAGTAGTTGTGGCACGTGGGCTCAGTAGTTGTGGCTTGTTGGGTCTAGAGGGCAGGCTCAGTAGCTCCGCGGTATGTGGGATCTTCCCAGGCCCGGGCTCAAACCCGTGTCCCTGGCATTGGCAGGCGGATTCTTAACCACTGTGCCACCAGGGAAGCCCTAGGTTGCATTTTAACTTAAACTTGTATATGACCATTGGTGGATTTTTTTAAGGAATGTGAATGAACCTTGATTAGCTTTTTTTTAAAAGGAATGCAGACTACTCACTAAATTATCCCTTTATCTGGACGCTTGAATGGAATTGTTGTCGATGAAAGCCAGAAATTTGTGGTTCTGCGTCACCATCTTCCTTCTTCCTCATAGAAGGAAGACATTCAAATCAAAACACTTGCGTTTCCTGATGTCTAATAGAGTAACCAGTCGTTAGGATGATGCTCCTTGTGTGTTTGGATCTTTGGATTTCATTTTAATTCATGTAATAGAGTAGGAAGACTTAAACGTTCTTCAGATCTATCTTCTTGGCATTGTTGGAAGGATTGAAGGAGATGATGTGTGCGGGGGGGCACTGTGCCTAGCACATTGTAAATAGTGATGTGACTGCGTTATTGTTATTATATAAATGTATAAATTGTACTAGCATCTGTTGGCTAAGCAGGTAAAAATTAAGAATAAATCTTTCTCCTGAAAATTTCACACATCTCTACTATTTAAATGTTACTCACCTTTAAATAAAAAGTTTTACCGTTCTCCTCTCAAGAATAGGGAATGCAAGGTGAACGTGGGAAATTTTGAACAAGATACCTATGTTTTTCTTTCTTTACTTGGAAGAAATCACTGCATTCTGTAGAACATTTATTTGTTTCTCAAAACAAATAAAATGATAGTATAGAAAACAAACTCATGGTTACCAAAGGGGAAACGTGGGCGGGGGATAAATCAGGAGTTCGGGATTAACATACACACTACTATATATAAAATAGATAATCAACAGGGACCTACTGTTTAGCGCAGGGAACTCTACCCAATATCCTGTAATAACCTATATGGGAAAAGAATCTGAAAAAGAATGGACATATGTATAGGTAAAACTGAATCACTTTGCCGTACATCTGAAACTAACACAACATTGTAAATCAACTACACTCCATTATAAGATAAAAGTTAAATTTAAAAAAAGAAAATGATAGTATACTCAGTAGTTGCTTGACATTTTCTCTTGCAGGTGTTTTAGTAAATACAGATAAAAAGCAGTTTCATGAACGTAAGTCCACCACCCCCACTCTACACCTTGTAATGTTGATGGTGTGTGAACTGGATGCCCCTACATTTTGGGGGACCTTCTTTATTCTTCTGCTGTTATTACTCTCACTGTCTGCTTAAGTAGTAGTAAATTTGTAAATTCTGTGTCTTGAATCGTATATTTCAGGTACATTATAGATTACATAAATGTTGGTTGAATGGCCTGAGAAGTGCATTTTTCATCCTGTCTCAATACCACTGTTTCTATGAGAGGATATTATCTAGATTTCAGGTGACCAGCTTAACCTAAGCTGTTCATGTTGGGAACCGTCGGTATTAACATAAGAAGCTTATTTTTACTTTATGTAAGTTCCTTTGTCATAATAGCTTCATAGATGCTTCGTAGAGGGAGAAAGAAAAAGACAAGAAAACACGGAAGTATTTTAATTCTTGGCTTCAGTAGAGAGAATTATGTGTTTGGGGGTGTGTGCATGTATATGGATTTTGTATATACATACAACATATATCTCATTACATACATATCCACATATTTTCTTTGTTTACAAGAATAACTGGTGATGTTCTGTTTGAATATTTTGTTGGAGTTAGGCATAATATATAATTTACATTGAGAACACTTAGTCCCTCTACCTCCACCCGCAAAAGAAAGAAAAAACTTTTGTTTGGGTGGATAATGGAACCTCAGTTTGTGTGTGAGATTCTTTAGGACTCAGTATTTTTTTCATGTGGTTTCGAAATTTAAACCTGGAAATCATCTGAAGTTATATAATGTAATGTCTTCATCTTATAGATTTGGAAACTGAGGCCCAGAAGTTTTAAAAGGCTTGCCCCAAATTACATAGTTAGTAAAAATTCTCCATTTCTGACATCTGAAGAATGGAGTTACCCAAGAATATAAAGTTGTTACTCTTTAATGTTCAGTTCATGCCAGTGGAGTTTCATGGATTGTGGAAGCAGACCAAGTCCCCTTGAAATCATTGTTATTATAAAAACCATCTTTAAGTGCCTTTTTGGGATGGTACTGTGTTTGCATCCTATAAAAAGTGAGCTGAATAGACAGGGTCTCTGCCCTCTAGAAGTTTATAATCAAAAACAGATAATGTAGCTGACATCTGTTATTGTATTAAGGTCCTACAAATAAACATTGATCAAATATATAAATAAAAGTTTTATATCAGAGACAAGTAAAAACCTGTTTGCTTGCCTGATTCACCCCTACACTGAAACCATCCGTGGAAGTTGTAAAATGACTAAACTGGACTAATCCTGACACCAGGATATTCCTGTAGGTTGTTATTTTTTAAGGGTTTTCATGGAGTGCTGGCATTACCATCATGTCACTGATAGCTTATTGTGAGTGGGTCTAGATTCAGAGATGTTGTTTTTATCTTTCTGGTTAAAGAATTGGAAAGAATTGAATTTTCCCCCCTCTATGGATTTTTCTCATTTCTGCGATACCTGCTATTGTAAACCAGCATTCTGGAGTGTACTTTACAAAAGGTATCCAAGCCCCCCCATGTTAATAGAAATGATATGTTTTTAAAAATTAACAGCCTTCCCCCCCCCCAAGTCACTAGAAAATGCATTAAAACAAATATAGGAGTTTAGGATTGATGCTGTAATGAGATGAACTTATATATCCAAAAGGCTTCAAAGGGAATATTGTAAGAAGAGGTAAGTTCACAACTTTGGAATGAGCAAATCTGGTTGTAAGTTTGAGTAAAGCTGTACCAACTAAAATTAAGCATATGAAAGTTGGCAAGGGAGATAGGTATTGAGTTTGATCAAATATTTTCTTTCTGCATGCTTCAACTTTAATGCAAGGTATTTTAACAGTCACTTCAAAAATGAAGTGTGGGGAAACTAAAACAGCAACATTGGGAAGTCTAAACATGAACCCGTAACAAAGTTCAAGACATTAAAAAAAATAGCTGTCCCTACCCTAGTGTGGGTGTCTGTAAATTAAACCATGTGGATGCATAAATTAATTAGAAGCACAGTCACGGATATAAGTCAAACTTATTTGGTACACTGATGAAATGAGCATTGTTTATAAGGTTATCTTGTTATTTAATCTCCTCTATATAAACCTGGCTAGTTAGAATTATGAAGTAATAATACAATTAATGTGATGATGGTATACTTTTTCTTAGTACAGGCCTGATCCTGTAGGCCTTTCTTGACTGGGGTTTGTGAATATAGAGGACCATAGGAACTGGAAATTTTAATTAGCAAAAATGTTCCTCCTTTCCCCCCTCCAGTTGTGTGGGGTTTGTTTTTTTTTTTTAATCTCAGGATGTTCCCTGGATAGTTTATTCTTGTTGAACCACTAATCGACTGACCCCGAAGAAGGAACTGCCTTTAGATATTATTTTCTCAAAACTGTGCAAAGTTCATTATGAGAGCTACCTGCTGTCTTGCAGCTATACTCTGCTGTGCTACTGGGTCTCAAATAAAGAGAAAGTTTTACTTACAAATGAAGCCATTAGGAATTTCTTGAAGAAACAAAGTTTTTTTTTCTTTGATGTGCAAAGGAATTTTGTTTATAACTATTAGTCATGTAAGTCCATGTCTAACACATGCAAGGAACATTTGTTATCTTTTGTATGAAATGGAAAGTACTCTTGTCAGCTAGAGAGTAGAAAACAGAAACACTTTTTTAAAAAGCTAAACAGAATCCTAGTGCAGAAGAAAATTGTTAGTGTCCTTATTTAGTATTTGATTCAGAACTTTTGCTTGGGATTTTTTCCCCTTATTTACCCTGCCTACTCTCCTAGTTTGCCACCCCCTAGGCTCCATGAAGTTGGGTTTTTTATGTCTACAAATGAAGACTTTGCTTATGGGAAGTTAAATCAAAGCTGTGCGCTTTATTGACCTTGCTCTCAGGTTGCTTACCTACTCCATGGCGTTCTTTTATTCTTTAGCAAAACTTGACAGTGGTGTCCAATAATTTAGCTAAGGAATTGCAGGGAAAAAAATGTCACAGGTAATTCCCTCTTGATTTATTTTTATGAATGCAGGCTGATGGCTTGTTGTTTCTACTTAATCTCATTTAGAGAATGGATTTAGAACAGGGTCCTTTTAGGACTATGCACAGGGCAATTAGGAATGTGTATCATAAAATCTTCATTGTGATTTTGTTTTGCCCTAAACGGTTAGGATGTTTTTTTCCTTCTCTACTGGTCTATGTTGATGTTAAACATTTCCAAATTGACAAATCAGCTATTTGGATATATTTACCTTAAAGATTTTTCTCTTATCTTCATAGGAATGCTGCACATTTCCATTTCAACAGTGATTATGATGCCATGGCAGCATCCCCTGGCTGTTAGCAGAATATGTAGTATTTCTGTGGTTTTGTGAATCAGTAACCACTAAAAGATTTCAGACCCATCACCTATGAATGCTTTGTGCAGAGTTTGCTTTAATGAGAGCAAATGTGGCGTAAGACAACCTCAACAGTACGTGTAAGGATACATTTTCACTGTTACACTTGGCTCTGTCCTGGATTATGCAACTTGGATTTTCAGTCACTGTTAAACTATGCAGATATATCTGATGGAGTTTGGGTCTGTTTCCTGGAAGCCTTTCAGGACGATACTTGTGAAACCAGTATTGAAATCAGGGGCTCTGCTGATCAGAGTCAGGCGTATGGTGGGACATGATGCCTTCTGGGTTGAAGAGGTGACTAACAGTAGGCCGACAGTTCTTCTCTTCTTGCTTACTTGAGCTTGCTTCTCAGATCTGATAGGAAGCGTGCGTCAAAGAGCTGAGAAGGCAGTATGGGCTACGTGCCCTTTTTCTAGCTGAGAGAGATACATATGGCCAGAGTGTGTGAGAAGCTCTGAGGTATAGTCTGCGTCTCTGTTGAATAGAAGCCCTGGTGGTAAAAGTAAAGGGCTACAAGTTATACCCTTCAGAATTTTTCTGATGAGTATAGCTTCTCCATGGGCTGTCTATTCTTTTGGGTGGAAAGATCTAGCCTTCCTGTGCTTTCCTAGTTTCTTTCCCTAAACATTTATCTTTTCCTTTTACTGTGAATTATGTCACTTATCTCTTCCTTCATTTTGATACAGTCAGATACTATGTTATCTTAGGATCTTTGGGAAGATGACTTAACCCAGGTCCTCCTGCAAACAGATCTTGAGACAGTGCCTTTCATGAAGGTACTTAGTTCGGGTAGATCCCAGAGTAGGAGTGAAGGACCTGGGGAAACCAGCACAAAGATGAATTACTGAAGTACTACTGTTAATGGTGCTCGTTCACACTTGGGCCTTCAGAGGTACCTCATGAATATGTCTCCACCCAAAGTAAAAGGAGAAAATGTTTACCCATTTGCTCTCATTCTCGGTTGAGCAGTGTGGCCCTGGGAGCATTAACTCTCCACACTTCTGATTTGTGCCTGTGCATTCTCCTCCAGGTCGTCAGGAATTGTGAGGCACACGGGGCAAACTCAGAGCAAGATGCTAATTAGCTACGAATTGGGGAAGTTGGTTGATGTGGCTGGAACAGGTGGTGAGACAGGAAGGATTTTTGGTAGCGCAGGGGAGGAGCCTGCTCTTGGGACTGAGGCAGTGTTTTCAGGGTGGCTCTAAAACCTAGAGCCCTCTGGAGTATTGTCTGTGCCGAATCCCTCATTTGTTGTAGCATGCTTGTCAGGTGAGTTCAGGTGCTTTTACCTCCGCTTTGTTGCTAGAAAGGAACGTTGACATTTTCCTAATAATTTCAGCATACCACTTGAAAAATTCCCCATTAGGACCAGAGTGATCTGGAATAGGTAATGCATTTCCCTATCATGGGCACAGTTCCATCACTTTACCCACATGGAAGCACAAACATTTATAGGCCTTGTCTCAATTATATACCATATCCTTGATTTTGGAATGGGGGAAAGTTGTTAACTGTCCAGCTACTCTTACTATTCTTCTGAAAAACAGTTATTTAGCAGAATTCTTCCTCGGGGTGATCTGGCTCTTTCAGATCTTTAAACGTAGACTCAAATCCTCACCACCTTTTTCCAGATGGACCCAGGAACCCCAATAGGTATAGTTGATGCCTCTATTAAACTGTGATATCTGATAGATTAGTGAAGGTTTAGAGAAGAGCGTAAGGAAAAACAAAAAGGTAGTCCTCAGCGAAATCAAAACCGTACGCATGTCTTCGGTACTTAGAGACGGAAGAGACTGTTTCCCAAACCAACTTCTTAGAAGAGCAGCTGAGTTGCACAGTTATTATATGTGTTCTTTTATTGTAGTTATGGGTTTTTATTGGAGTCAGGGTCCAAAAATGATAAGGCTAACCGTTGTCATGGATCATGCAGAGGTGATGAAACAACATCAAGGTTTCCTACCATCCACCCTACGCAGCAGTTCAGATCTTTAACACCCTTCTCTTCTCATAAGTGGGTGGACTGATTTTAATCATTTCTTTGTTGTATCTGACTTCTTTCCTTCCCAGATGTTCCTGTTTTTAAAGAAATACTTACTGCTTCTAAGATGGATACTTTAAGGATGGTAGAGAAGAACACGTTCTCCATGTGGACACGTAGATGGAAGGGCACCTTGCAAATGAAATGCATCACACAGGATCTGACATATAGTAATTCCCTCAATAAATTATTATTTTTTTAAAAAGGTAATGGACAGGGACAGGAAAACCAGAGAGGCAGATTCTAATGTGAATATAATACAGAGCTGTTAGAACATCGTCAATCAATTGGGAGTTTTGTTGTCCAGTGAGATGCTCTTCTGATTTGCTCTTTTGCCCCATTTCAGGACAGACAGTACTGTTTTAATCAAGAAAGAATTCAGTGTACTCTGTTAGCACTTTGTCTTGGTCTGAGGGAGTCGAACAGTTGGGTGATGTGAGGTTAAGATACCTTAGCACCTTGAGGGCACAGTACGACCTGAAGGGTGTGATAGAATATACCATCTAGAGGATAAGGAGTTTTAGATGCTATGGAAAATGATTTCCCCTTGTGGGCTCTTCAGGAACACTTTTCTGTCTTGTGGTCGGTCGCTTTCAATGTATGGCAATTGCTTTTTCCATTATGATCCCAAGCTCCAACCAATAGGTACAATGTTACGCAACTTATAGTTACATTATAACCAAAGTATGTCACATGTGGTTTCTGAGTGGCTAATTTACAGTAAGTCTTTCTCAGTCCCTAAAGTGGATGTTATGACTAATTTGAACTCCCAGGGACAGAGGCATTTTTTTACATGAAAAGTGTGTGTGATGGGGGCGTGGGGTGCAGGGTGTAGAGATAGGAGGAGTAGTAAACCAGCGTGTCAGCTTATTCACATACAGATGGATCTCTCGGCGTCTCCTTTGCATCCTCGTGGGTTGTTGTGAATTATCTGCTCACCCTGGGAGAGATGTGCTCTGAATTCTAATAACTTGAAATCTGCGAATCTATTAAAACCATATTTGTAGCGCTAAAAAAAAATGATATTCACCAGGCAGTTTGCCCAACAAGAGAAAGTCAAAGAGATTATACACTTATCCTAAGTAACAGCAACCACCCTGCCAATTCCTCCTTTGAAAGAATACAGCAGACCCGAATTATACATCTATGGGTAAGGGGAGACAAGAAAAGAACTCAATATATCAAAATCAGAAAGTAAATTCCACGATAATGGTTACAATAATGTTTCAAGATGTGATTTCAGCGTGGGCCTAGTCATGAACTAATCATAGCTTAGATGGGTTTGAAATTGTTTAAAGCACATCCTGAGGTGGTTAAATATGTTTACTCCTCTCCCTTGAAATTAGAATATTCACTCATATAACAATAGATCCCAAGATCACATGTGGCAAGGACAGCCACCTCATTGTTTGACAAAGAAAGTGAGGCCCGAGTGTCATGGTGACGTACTGTGGTCAAAACGTGGTCTTCTGATTTCCCATCTAAAGGTCTTTTCATCCGGGACTGAATTAACATATTTACCACCAACAGTATGCCACGGGCTGGTGATAGAAAGATGCATAAGCCAGTGTTTCTGAGGGAGCTCTGCTACATGCAGTGGGTGGTAAGCTAATCTGTTCAGAGTTGTACTTTGATCTTCCCAAGGATAGGTTTTGTCCTGTTCATCTTTAGGGTCCCAGCATCAACCATCATGCCTGGCACTTAGTAGGAAGGTACCTAATCATTGCTTGATGGATGGATGGATGGATGAATGAATGAATGAATGAATGAAGGTGATAAATGCTGATCGTTATGCCATGGAGTCACAGAGGGCAGGCAAACCCAGGAAGAATTCACACAGGAGAGAAGGTTTTAGTCAAGTTTTTGAATAGTGTTTTTCTACAGCAAAAAGAGTGGAGAATCGGCAAGCTCGGCTGAAGGACACTCTCCTTTAGAGTACGAACCCAGCTATGTTCATCTTTGTACACTCTGGACTCCAGCAGAGTGGCTGACACTTAGTGGGTTCTCAAAAAATACCCTGTGTGGGTTTCTCCCTATATAAACTTGAAGTGCACCTTCCTTTACTTTCTGTATTAAGAATCTGGTAAATGTTTTGGTTTTAAAATATTTTTTGTTTGATTATATCTAAATAATATGTATGCTAGAGTAAATGTTACCAAAAGAATAACTCTCTCCTTCGATTTAATTATGTCAATAAAAGTTGAAAGGACTATTTGCTCAGGTAATCCTCACTTTATGGTAATTGGGAATCGACTTTCTTTCTTGGGCTGTTGAAGGTGACTACTTCAAATGACAACACTAGGCATGACGTAAAGTCCCAGTGTTCGTTTTCAATTAACCACGTTGTTGATCATCTTGTCCAGTAGCAGTACTTCAGTTGTTTGCACTGCCCGTCTCAGTTGAGTAAAGCATGGAGTCAACAAGAGCCTGATTATGGATTTTATTCTTGTATGGGCTGGTTAGATTTGCAAATTGAAAAACCTCTTGAATAAACATAGCACTCCAAATGCTGGTTAGCTGTTAAATAAATGGGTGCTGTTCTTACAAAGGAGGACTTGGCTAAAGAAGGTAGATCATCACATCTCATTACCATTCTTGGATGAACAACCAAAGCATGTATTCTGGTGACAGTGGTTTCATAACATTAACACGTGTGTGTGTGTGTGTGTGTGTGTGTGTGTGTGTGTGTGTGTGTGTGTGAGAGAGAGAGAGGGAGAGGGAGGGAGGGAGGGAGGGAGAGGGAGAAAGAGGGAAATGTGTTTCTCTCTGAAATTAGTATTTACCTCTTTTATGGAAATAGGAAACCCACAATGTTCATTGTTGGCTTAAATCTTTTTTCAGATTAAAATACCACCCCAATACAAGTTCATAAATATTTGAATTTGTTTGTAAATTTTAAAGCACTGTGTACTCGAGCAGGAAAAAAATTAAAGGAAAAATAATGTCAAGCAAGTAAAGTGTCCAGGTTGAGTAATACTGATTACATTAAAGTGAAATAGCTACCGCTTCCTCAAAACATCAGACTTTTAAAAAGGATATATCACCTCAAACATGTGTGAATCTTATTTTGAATGGATTAATGTCGATTATATTTTATACCAACAGCAAAACAGATAAACTTGCTGTTTAGATATCTCATTTGAACTGAGAAAACATATCAGTTCAGCTGCATGTGTGTTGAAGTTTTAGCAACAGGATTATCCAACAAGCCTGAGTAATGAAAGCTGACCTATGGTTTCTTTTCTTTTCTTTTTTTTAAAATTTATTTATTTTTTCTTTTTGGCTGCGTTGGGTCTCCATTGCTGCGTGCGGGCTTTCTCTAGTTGCGGCGAGCAGGGGCTACTCTTCATTGCCGTGCGGTGGCTTCTGTTGTTGTGGAGCTCGGGCTCTAGGCGCGCAGGCTCAGTAGTTGTGGTGAGCAGGCTTTAGAGCGCAAGCTCAGCCGTTGTGGTGCACGGGCTTAGTTACTCTGCAGCATGTGGGATCCTCTCGGACCAGGGCTCAAACCCGTGTCCCCTGCATTGGCAGGTGGATTCTCAACCACTGCACCACCAGGGAAGCCCTGACCTATGGTTTCTTGAAAGATGTTTTTACTTAATTGCCAAGATAGCTTAGATGTTGTTCAGTGCGTTGTCAGTTGCATTGTAGTATTCAGATAATTGAAAGTATTGGTCAGTAACCTCCTTGTGCATGTTCTTAAGCTGCTGTTTCTTTTTCTTAATGAAGCGTATTAAATACCTTTAACATCACCTGCCTATTTTATTGGAGTCACACTTTCGAGAAAAACAAAACACCTACATAGAGTTACAGGAGAGAGCTTTTGCAACGGAGATGACAGAGATCAGTGGAATGCCAAAATTACCGGAGTGAAGAAAACAGAATTGAAGATGAGACCAAAAACAGAGAGACAGGAAAGCCCTCTGGCAAAATATAGCTCTGGAGGAAAATATGTTAGAAGGTAGAACTTCATAGAAAAAAAATGTATTTTATGGGAAAAATACACTAAAAACCACATGACCTCCTAGTTACTGAAATAGAAATTCAGGTTTTATATACAGAGTAAACTACTCAAAAGAATTGTCAAAGAAGTCATTATTAAAATCACTGTTTTGTTTTTTACAGATACAGATATTCCTTGAAATACCCCAAAGGAAAAAAACCAACAAATTAATACATTTTCAAATACAATGTTAATTAAATATAGTTCCTTTATTATTTTTAACCTTAGAATTGCTTATTGTAAATATTACTAGAACACTAATCGTGGTAGTATGTATCTTTTAATTAGTGATGATTCCTAGGGAGACTTAAACAGGTAGGAAGTATATGTTTAGAGATTTGGGGGGTCTTGTTATTCTTTTAAGCAAATGTTTAGTTATAGAGGAAAGAAAATTTGAAAATAATATCCACCTTCAACTTTAAAAAAGGAGTTAGAGGACACAGTAGCAAGGTAGAAATAGGTCTTTGGGAACCATGCTTTGGAATGCAAATAAGATCATATTTGCGAATGATCCTAATCTGAGTGGGCTCAGATTTATGGTGTTTGATGGCCTGTTTTAAGAAGTAGTCAATTTTGTTCCAGTTAGAAAGTTAACTGGCAATATTAGTTTTCATATCTCCAAATTAGTCTTAGTTATAAATTCATGATGCTAGTCAAATATTAAATACACTTTTGTGCTTTGTGCTTGGTTGCATAAGATAGTTTCAAACAGTAAAGTAAGATGATTAGGACTGCTCAGCCTAAAAGACGGCGCGGGTCTAGTGTGGAATGGTTTCTATGATGTCTAGGGCACCACCCTCGTTTACAAAGAATCTCTTAGATTTAGAGTAGCCTGGATATCCACAGCATTAAACATAATACTTCACCGGTGTAAGTAGAACATTCCAGTGTACACACTTCATGTTGACATGTTTACAGAAAAGTCTCTGAGTTGTAACCGTTAGTCAAATATAAGATTCGCACAGGTGTGTGTTTTAGCCAGTTGCAGGCCGGGGTGCCCATGTACCTCTTTCTTGCTCATGACTCAGTTCAGGTGTTGCTTCTTTTTTAAGAGTTCCCTCTCCTCCTTGTCCACCTGGTCTAGGTTTCGTGCACTCTTGATCAGGAGCTTCCTGGGAATCCCTCTATCCCTGTTCCTACCGTACCATCCGTTCCCATCACACCATATTATAATTGCTTTCTTAGTGATTCTCACCTCCATTTAGGCTGCTTTGATTTGTGGCGTGTCTCATGCATGCTGGTGCTTCCAGCACCCAGTACGGTGTCTGGCACACAGGTGTCAGGTGCTGAGTAGGTGCTTGAATGCATGCATAATTGAATGAATGGGAGGAAGGAAGAACTAGACAAAATACATCGTGTGATGGAAATATCGCCTTAGGTTTATAGAGTGTTTTTCACTTATCTTCCCCTGCATTTGGAGAAGTAGACACGGAGCTATGATGCTATTTAATTTACAGAAGAAGAAAAGGCAAATGATTTGACCAGAGTCAACAGACGTGTCAGACACAGCCCCCAACTACCTGCTTTGGATTGCGTTTGTTCACTCTGCATTGCTGATTCTTTATCATAGTAACGAGGTTAATGTTAATGAGGCTGCCTGAGGCCAGGTTGAAAGTGGGGAGGGTTTACCCGCAGAGCAATATAGCATGCTCAGCCAAAGATATCAACCACGTTCCCCTTACTTGCCCCTGTTTTTCTAAATGCTGTTTCTGCCCCTACTATTATTTCTCTGTCATTGTTCATGAATCTGTGATTGATGAGTACCTAGAAACCATGCCCAACACCAGACCAGATTAGGACAAGGGCGATTTTCCTGAAATTTTACCAAATAGAATTTCTGAAGGTGAGTTGCTTACTACAAAGCCAAATTCCCTTTGGTGCCCCAAATCAGTCCCAGCCTAAAGGATAGAGGCCCTGAACAGAAACCTGGTGTGACTTTTTGAGTCAGGGCCACCATTTGGTGCAGTTGCAGTGGAATGTTACTGGACATAGAAGTTTTGACCCCATGAAGTTGTGGTTGAGAGGGGTGGTGAGGACTCTGGGCTTTCTGGGCAAAGGGCAGCCATTGGGGAAGAATAAGCGTGTTCATGTGTGACAACATGGGCAAGTAGCAGCCAAGGAAGGGCGTGGGACCCTGGAGGTGTAGGAGGTCGGTGACAGGGAGCAGTCCCATTGAGTCCAGTGATGAAATGAGCACTGCCTTCCCAAGTCCAGAGTTGGTCCTTTTCTTGTCATGGTATTTCCCTTTTCACTGAGAAACAGGAAGAAGGAAGGCCTGCTAATTAGAGACGTAGGATAGAGGGATTTGAGGACCACTGGAGGGTTAGTTTGCATAGCAGGTCTCTAAAGAGAAGGGCTAGTTAGTTGGGTTAGATCTTTCTTTGAGCGGGGATTACCTCCTTCCGTGTTTGGGGCCATACACTTAATATAGCAGGACCGTATAGCTAATTTCTAGACTTTATGTTAAACAGTATGTTTACACAAATAGGAAATTGATGATTAAGGCAAAGACTTTTGGAAAATCTGTTTTCGTAAGTGTCCCCTTTCATATTTTTTTCTTAACTAAGGAAGTAATATTCACACCTCACACTTTAAATTTTGTTCTGTCTTAGATATCCCAGCAGGTATGTTTGAGGGTATAGGGGTATGATCTCTCTCTGAGGTTTTTGAAATGCTGTTTTGCATTTTTTTTCTGTGTGATGTCAGAGGACAGAGCTAGAACCTGAGTGTAGTTTACAGAAAGACAATTTTAGAGCAAATGTTCTAAGAACTAGAATAATGACACCAGGATTATCACATATCAGAGGTCATCTAGGTCAGGCCTCTGTAGTCATGGTGTGACCCAGAGTTACCCAGCTGGGATCAATAACCCAGTTGGTAAATGAGACTGAACCTATGTTGATGTTAGTAAAAACGCAGTGGGCGGCTGCAGATCACGAGGATTTTTCTGGGTTAGGGGAGTTGATTAGTGATGTTGTTGATGGAATCCCCACATTTTATAGTGAAACAGATTAGATGGTCAGACAGTGTGTAACCAGAATAGACTGTGACTGCCTTGAGGACAGACGGTAAGTTTTCCTCTTGATGTCCCTTCTGTTGAGGGTGCTGACTGGGATTTATAGGGCCTACAAGTATTTGTTTAATGTTTGAGTAAAAACCATTGACTCAGTAGCCTCATGTAAGAAGCAGTGTTTCTAGAGCAGGAACTAGTGGAATGTTCTCCCTGATTTTATGCATCAGTGTTCATTCCTTTTTCTGTTTTAAGTTGGATATTTTCTTTCTTGTGATGAGTTAAAATCTGGCCGATTATCTCTGGCTCTGCGCCTTGGGCTTGATGTTTCTACCAAAGTAGACTCCTAGAATTTAAGGAAAATATTGGAAATGTGGTCTGATTAGCATCGAATAGAATGGGATCTTCCCGTGTTGTATGCTTTGTAGGTTTGTTGTGTTGACTTTTTTGAGCCATATGTTCTAAAATGTTTTTAAAATGTGGCATCATAATATCTACCATTTAGAGGACCAGAATATGTATTTCACGTACACAAAATAAACTCATAAAGTAATATGTCAATGTTTCCCCACCCCCGAAGGAGAAATATTAGGAGTTTAATGGGTTGAATAGAAATTTCCTTTTGCCTGGTTAACTAAATTGCTATCACCTTGTAAGCCCCTAAATCCCAATCTGTTTTGCTAAGGAAACATGTTTGCAGCTGTTTCAAATAACTGGTGGTTTGAAGACAATTGTTAGTGTGGTTTTCTATACACTCAAAACTTAGGCCCTGCTCTTTGAGGCTAATGAGTTGGCTAAGGGGTTGAGTTAAATAATTTTTTATTTGTTTTATACATTAAATAGTTTGGCTAAAAGAAAAAAAAATCTCTGCTAATATTTAATTCTGTAGTAGGCATTTACAAAATAATTTTATTCTCATGTGCATTTATAGATATTTGAAACATTTTGAGAAATTAATTTAATTTAATTTTATTTTAATTCAGGGAAGTCTGTCACAACCAATCACTTATACCGGGTTGCCCAAAAAGTTCGTTTGGGTTTTTCCGTGACATCTTATGGGATGAATTGGGAGATTGGGATTGACATATATACACTACTATATATAAAATAGATAACTAATGAGAAGCTACTGTATATAGCACAGGGAACTCTACTCAATGCTCTCTGGTGACCTAAATGGGAAGGAAGTCTAAAAAAGAGTGGATATATGTATATGTATAACTGCTTCACTTTGCCGTACAGCAGAAACTACACAACATTGTAAAGCAACTATACTCCAGTAAAAATTAATTAAAAAACAAGACAGATGAGATCAGTATAAGTTCAAGGCCACTTTAGTAGGAGTCTCCAAAACAGTAGAAATATATGGTGATTGTAGGAACGGACTGCCTGAGGGGGAAGAAAGTGATAGCACTAAACCTTCTTAAAGTGCTCTGAAACTGTGAGGCAAAGGGCTCTAGAGTCTTCTTTAATACGGACCCACACTTATTCTTCACCTCTGGGGGTCTAACATGGAACTCTGTAGTTTACTAATCACTTTGCCATGGACTACCAAAGTTGGCCTCCAAATAAACTTGTGATTTTGGTGGAGCAGGTGGTACCTGCTATTTCATAAATGAGGAAACTAGTTTAGAGAGGTTATGTGGTTTACCCAAGTAAACTCACAGAGCTAGCAAGGTCTCACTTTGTTAGGCCTGAAACCCAGGGTTTCTCATTAAAAGTTGAGCCTATTGTCCATTGCATCACACAGGAAGGAAGTGAAGACTCACCACCCCTTTCCTTCTCTCTAGAAATGGAGAAAAGAAGTCCTATGTTGCCATCTCAGTTTTACCGTGTGACCCTGGGCAGGTTCATTACTTGTCTTGAGCCTCAGTTTCTTTACCTTTAAAATGAGAACAATGGTATTTGCATTTTATAGTATTTAGTATGAAATGAGATCAGGCATCACTTTGGCTGGCACCTTCTATGGACACTCAGGTTTTTTTTGTTTTTTGTTTTTCCTTTTCCTTTTTGTCTTATCCAAAGAAGATTGGCTTTATTTGTGCCGGCAGATTACAGCTCCTCCTAATGGGTACCTTCAGCAGCCCTTGGTCTGCTAAGTGGTGGGAGGTACACACACTAATACAAAACGCTGGGTAGTATATTGTGCTGTGTAATTAAGCACTGGAGGGAGTGCAGATAAGAAAGCAATAATGCTTTCCTACAGGCTAAGGTTAGAAAAGGATGTGAGTTAAGCTGGTCCTTGATGGTTAAATGATGTGGAGTTTTCAGAAGGTGCAAGGCATTGAAGGCAAGGGAAGCAACATGTGCTGAGTGCTAAGTGCATAGTACATTTGGGGAACAGCTAATCAGGGTGTCCCTGGTGTGGATGAAACTTCCTGGGAGAGGAGATGATAGATTTATAAAATGGTCTGCGGGGAATAATTTGGCTGTATTCGTTTGACGTATTACTTGAGCATGTAATTTGTTTCGGGCATCAATTTGGTTGCTGGGGTACAGTGGTGAATGTGACAAAGTTCTTTTCTCTTGGAGATTATATTCTAGTGAGAAGACAGATGACAGTAAACAAAATAGATATGGGGTATAATAAGGGCTATGAAAAGAAACAGAGCAGGGCAAGGGGATGGGGAGTGAGGGTGGGGAGGGGCTGCTAGTTTAGATGGGATGATCAGAAAAGGTAGCTTTGAGGAGATGACATTTCAGTAGAGACCTGAGTAAAATTAGAAAGTGAGCCCTGCCAGATCTAGGGGAAGAACATTCCAGCAGAGGGAACAGCAATGACCAAGACCCTGATGCAAGAACAAACTAGGTAATCTTGAGAAGCAGTGTGATTGTCAGTGAAATTCAATTTAAAGGATCCTGAAATTTCAGAAGGGCATGAAGAAAAGAATGGCCTTTTTATGTGGAAGTTCAGTGGTATCTGACTGTAATACAGTTGTTAGGGCCCTCTGTATTATATATGTGTTTGTGTGTGTCTGTACGTGCATGCATGTGTGTGTCCCCTCTTCCATCAATCTACCACTTACCCATTCACCCATCCATGTATCAATCCAACCAAGTATTTAGCCAGTATTTGTTGAGTACTTTCTGTGACCCAGGTACCATTCTGTGCCCTAGCTCTCAATTGAACTCATGCTTAAGTTTAATCACATTATAAGAAACACACGGTTGTTGTAATCAATGGCTTATGTAGTGGCCTCATGTTTTTCTGAATCTTGTTGATAACTTTAAGACACTGTAAACTGTTACCTGCCCGACAGGTCAAGAGGCCATGTGTACTTGAGGTGTTGCCAGCATCTTATAGGGAAAAGAGGTGAAAAAAGAGTGGCAAAAAAAGAGTGCCCACCACATCTGGGTAAAGAGAACACTGATGCTGGATATTTGAGAGTTCGATTGTCTGTTCTGGGCTACTTAGTGAATCATCTGTGTGGCAAAATGCAGTCTTTCCCTAAGAGACAGACCAAGTTGTTTATTGATGCTGGAGAGGAAAAGGGTTGGGCACATACTTGCAAGACCTCTGATCTTTCCCAGAATTTGGAAGGATAAGGGAATTGCTAAGAATTTGAGATTGGAACTGTTCCCTCTAATTGTGGCTTTGGCCATTTGAAAGAAAAAAAAAAAAAAAAAGGAATCCAGAAGGTGATATGCTGAACAATATGGGAGCTATTCACGGTAAAAAACAAGCATTTAGACAGGCGTTCGGCTGAGTTAATGTGTGCTTTAGTTTCAGGCAGTGTAAACTGAGGTGGCCTTGTTTCACAGTGGCATTTAGGAAAATTAACTAAAATGTACCAGCTGCTCAACATTTTGTTTTGTTTTCTTTTCTCTTCCTTATCCTCCCCACTGCCCTTTTCTTAATAGCTGGTTTTCCCTTCTTTCTAACTTGGAAATTATTGCAAAAACATTTAGTAACACTCATACTTAAAATGTTGTCAATTCTAGATAGACTGTTTAACAATGAACATTTCCACTCATTCTATAGATAGAACTGGTTTGGAGAATTTCTAGCTTGCTGGACAGTTGGCATTGTAATGCAGACGTGCTTACCTCCCTCTCAAATTAGTGCCTCATTTCCCCCGTGGGTGATCTGGATGCCATTTCCTCTCTTGTCCCAGGCGCCCAGGATGTTATTGAACCTCTGTCTTTCCTACTTAGGAGGTTACTTTCTTTTTTTTTAAACGATTTTAAAATATATTTATTTATTTACTTATTTATTTGGCTGCGCTGGGTCTTAGTTGCGGCACGTGGGATCTTCATTGCAGTGTGTGGGATCTTTTGTTGCGGCATGCGGGATCTAGTTCCCGGACGAGGGATCGAACCCGAGGCCCACCGCATTGGGAGTGTGGAGTCTTAACTGCTGGACCACCAGGGAAGTACCTGAGGTTAACTTCTTTTAAAATAAATTACTGCATATATTAAACATGCTAATTTTGGAAAATAAGAGATTAGAAAAAGCACAATCATGAACATCTATAACCCCAGCCACTCTAAGATAAACATACCTACGTATCTAGCATGCCCTCCACATCATTAGACTTAGGTGATGATATCAGGTAGGGTATCACTGAGACAAGTTGGTGTCCTTATGTGTGTGGAGTATTATAAACATGATCATCAGCCTTGTATCATCTTCAGGGGCTGGAAATTATCCCATCATAAAGGTGAAATGATTCTCCTATAGTTCATTTCCAGCCTCTTTGTGGTCCAGGCTCATTCCCTTCAACCTTTGATGGTCAGGTCACACCTTTCTCTGTTTCCTTTCAGAACTCAGTCTCTTCCTGCCTTAGCCTGGTGAATGACCATCGAACTGCTGTTCTGCCCTTCCCCACAACAGGAGCTCTGGAGAGTTGAGCTCTCATCTGATGCTTCTTGTAGAAGTGGTTCTCTTTTTCACGTGTTTCTCTGTGACATTTGATGCCTTGTACACTGTTGCTCCTCCTTGAAGTGTTTGGATTTTCTGGCTTTTCATCCTTCCAATTCTTTTCTTACTTTTCTGACTCCTTGTTTTCTAGGTGCATCTTTTGTGTTCTTTGAAATGTAAGTCTTTCCCCGTTTTCTCCTACACACTTGGGGCAGTTGCGCTCATTCCTACTGCCTGAAGTTCCTGCCGATTTACTGACAGCTACCCAACTATTTCTCCATCCTAGACTTCTCTGTGGAGCTCCATGTTTGGAAGTTCAGCTCTCTTGGACCCTCCACTTCAAAACTCAGCCCATCAGAACCTAAACTTTTCAGTTTCTACTCTTGCCCTCTTCTAGCCAGCCTCTGCAATATGTTAAATGGCATCACATCTGTCTAATATCCTACCTGGGCCGGAAATAAGGGGAGTCACCCTAGACCCTTCCCTCTCCCATGTTCCTTCCCCAAATCCAACAGCAACTAACTCTGTGGTTTCCCTCTTCATTTCTCTGCAGTCCCAGTGCTTCTGATTTCCTAAAGACTCTCATTATTTTTTGCTTTCAAACTCCACTTTCAACTTTCTCTTGGCCGTCCCTCCTGTCATGACCAGAGTAATCTAACATGCAGATCTGAACCTCATCACTTCCCAACTCCCAAATCCTGTAGTCAGCTCCCCTGGTGTGTTAGATGAGGTATGAATTCTTTGGTGTGATCTGGCCCATTTTAATCTCTTGTCCTTTCCTCTAACCACTTTTCTTTTCTACCACTGTTAGGGATGCGTTGGGTTCTCCCAGTCCCCCACTGTGTTCTTTTCTCTTGCTGTTCTTCTTTAGATAGTTAGGCATTCTCTTCCTCTGTGTTTCCTGAACACCCTATACTGAGATTTCCCAACCCTGGAATGATGGACATTTTGTGTTGACTAATTCTTTGTTGTGGGGTATCACGTTGTACCCTGTATGATATTTAATGGAATCTTTGGCCTCTACCCATTAGATAGATACCAGTGACAACCTCTCTCTCCTCTGTCCCTTGCCCCAGTTTGACAGCCAAAAACCATTTTCAGACATTGCCAAGTATTTCCTGAGTGGCAAAACCTCCACTGGCTAAGAACATGGCCCTCTTTGTACCTTTTCCGAAGTACTTAAAATAACGTCTTGTGATTCTGTCTTTGTTTATCTTCTTTGCCGTCAAAGGTCAGAGACAAGTGCACCTCGAATCTCAGTGTTGAGGCAGGGGTGGCCCCTAGTCAGCATTTGTTCATTTGCTGAGTGTATGTCAGGATGGACCACTCATTGCTGTTCCCAGAGAAATGAGAAGGGACAGGCAGCAATGCAGAGAATTTTGCTTTTGCAAGAGATTTTCATGGTTTTAATTGATCATTTATGGTGCTTTGCATGGTAATGAGTGAATTCCCAGTAATGTTCTGTAGGTACAAGAGGGAAGTTTTGCAATATCTTTTGCCTGAGATTCTTTAAAAAGGGACTTGATTTTCTTTTTAAGGCTGATTCATTTCATTAATTTGTCTATCCTGGTTGAACATCTGCTTTATGTCAGGGACGTTGTTTATTCCTGGATGAAATAGTCCTACCCTTTTAGGCTTTTCAGATAGATATTCACAGAATAATTTTAACATGGTGAGCTGAAAATAAGTCAGGGCAGCAAGGGTTTCCAAGATAGTGAGCCTAGACTGACTCCCCAGGCAGGTGGACCTTGTGGGTGTGTGGAGGGTAAAGGGGATGTTTATGCGACATTCCCAGTAATCTTAATAAGTTGAAATTTTGTAGGATTGAGCAGTAAGCAATACCCCCCCTTTAAAAAATTTGATTCCACTCCATTACGGTGAATTTGGAGAACTAGCGTCTAAGACAACAGTGGCTGAAAATTGACATGGTCATCAGCATTTTATATTTCCTTTATGCTGTCTTAATGAGTCTCCCCCCTTCCTCCCACCATTTTTTCCCCTCCTTTACCTGAATTCCTGTAGTGTGAAGCATAATGTGGCAGGTATTCTGATCTCATGGCCTACTCTGTCTGCAGAGGTGTATGTGAGTGAGACCCCTTTTAATCATTCGTATAATGATTGGTGGCTCCCTGTTGTTAAACCACAGTTATTGATCCATCATCGCTGAAGTACATGGTTGAAGGAACTGGTGCTGTCAGGCATTGATTGACTAGGAAGGAAGCGTAGAGCTGTTCCAACTCACTTTTATTTTCATCAGCAACAGTTACAGTAGAGACTTGTGCAAGACCTCCATGATGGAACATCACTTTTCTTGCATTAAGAGGTGTCTGATGTGACTGAAATTGCCAAGATAACTCAAAATGCTGCATTTAAAATATTTGGAACAGAAGAAACTGTCCAAAACCTTCTTATCTGACTAGGCTAATGGTTCACACTCTGGAAAATAAATGTGGGGTGGGGGAGAGGGTGAGAAAGAACAGATCTAGTATAAAGTAGTTCTTACGCAATTTGAAGAACATATAATAATATAGTAAAATGTTGACATATTTCTGCACAAACGGTGCAGTCAGACAACACAAGCATGTTTTTGTGTAAGTAAAATCATTTTCATGGCTGTTCGAATAATTAACTTCAAGCCATAATTAATAGCTGGTTCTTGGTGCAGTTGTTACATCTTGGGCAGTTTCAGGAGGCTTTGGAGCCTCCGTGTGCAAATATTTTAGATAAGAACGCAAACTGAAGGTATTAAAGGTACTTAACCGAGAGCGCCTCTCTTTGATTTAGTACAACTTACGTATATTTTAAAATCTGAGATGATCATAATTTGCTTTAGTGAACTCTTTAATAAAGCTCCTGTTATGCCTTGAATTCTAGTTAGAACAAAGAAGAACAACCAAAATAAATGAGGGGAGAGAGGGGCAGAGGGGAGATAGGGGTGCATGAAAAGACTGAAACCAGAAGAGGACAAAGCCGCCGTTTCTAATG
Source organism: Neophocaena asiaeorientalis asiaeorientalis (assembly GCF_003031525.2). Taxonomy (NCBI): domain Eukaryota; kingdom Metazoa; phylum Chordata; class Mammalia; order Artiodactyla; family Phocoenidae; genus Neophocaena; species Neophocaena asiaeorientalis. The sequence continues at coordinate 4,188,851 of NW_020174922.1, read as the reverse complement.
ACATTTTATCCGTGTCTCAGAGCCTGTGCGTTTGTCCCTCTCTCTGAATATTTTAGTTTTGTTATAATTACGGTATCTTGCCTGCACTTTGTCCCTCTGATCCTTTTTTTAAAGCCTGGATCAGTCTGTGCAGACTGCGCTCGTAGGTGTGATTTATTGAGTGACAAGTAGCTGTAGGGTAGAACACCAGTCTCTGTACCTGAGTAAAGTATTAGACATCACAGAGCCGGGCCAGGCAGGGGGGGCCTCGGGAGGGAGTGAGGGAGGTGAGAAGCAAAGAGCAGTAACACAGCAGCTCCTGGATACAGATCAGACAAGAGGTTCTGCCACAAATCACCTGGAAACATGTCAGACGCTGCATGTTTGTTGTTTTACACTGAGGGCACAGCCGTAGTCCAAAAGTATTGATTCTTTCCTTTGTACCGAGACAGAGACTGTCAGCCCTAGCAGGCTGACCTTGGTATGGCGCAGACAACTATTCCCCACCCTGCCGACCAGATGAACCCCACAGGAAAAGGCCGGGCGAGATATGCCAATGTCCACTTCACAGGCTGCCCTGGCGTCTTCTGTTTCCCAAACACTTTCCCCCTCCCGGGGCCCCCAGAGTGCTCTTTGTGACAGAAAATTGGAGGCACGATTCGGCTGCGCTGTGACTGTGTGTGTGTGTGTGTGTATGTGTGTGTGTGTGTGTATAGATGCACAAAAAGAAGCCCTTTTTATTTTATTTAACTGTGAGATAACCTGAAGGGTGTCTGGCCGAGGATGTCTATGCTTGTGCATTTTGTGTTTGGGGGGTAAGAGAAGATAGTTTATTTTGTTTGTACATATCAAAGGCAAAATCTCTGTGTGTGGGCACTTAAATACGTTCTGATTGTTTTTTTGAGGGGGCCAGGTAGAGTTTTCACCTTTTTCTCTATTCCAAAAGCCCTGGTGTCAGGTGAGATATGGGGAAAAGGGATCAACTCTCACCCTTAATTCATGTGTGGTTATTTGAAAAGTTGTTTCATAGTAAAACCGCACAGATCCATTTACTCTCCTCTGTGAACCCACCGTTCTCTTTCTAGTTTTGAACTCTGTGGTAGTCTTCTATCATTTTGCAGCATTTAATAAATTCCATTTGTTAGGAAAGCCAAGGAAGTTTTAGCTACAGCAACTGGTTTGAAATAAATGTAGAATTCATATTTGTTTGGGCTGAAAGTAGACGCAAACATATAGCTTCCGGCATTTGAAATGAAGAGTTCAAGACATGAACCTATAAGCCGTTAGCAAGAAGGGACTGCAGAGGGCCTTTGCTCTGAGCACAGCCGGGCGAGCTGACTCCAGTGCCCAGGAGGGCTTGCCTGTAGCGAGGGGGAAGGTGTTTGGAGTCGCTCCTTGCCGAAGCGGAGTGTTTTATTTTGACTAACAATAATAACAGGGAGGACGCCTTTCTCCCTTTCACTTTTAGGAATGGTGTCGCATGCACGATCCCTGTCCAGAAGATTGAGCAGTCCAAGGGGAAAAGTCAAGTAGCTTTCCAGTTTTGCCTAAACGAGAATCTGAGACACACTGGTGGGGAAGAAAAGTGGTGATGTCATGTGCACTTAGGGATAGGGGGAAAAAGAAAACCCCTCTTTTTAAAAATACTTCTCTTTTCTAAATAAAATAATGTGAACAGGTTCAGTGTATGTGATAGGATTTTGAATTTGCATAACCTACACTCTTTTATGAAAATGAGTTTGTTTTTTAAGTGGACCGTTGAAGATAAAAATAGCAAGTACACGTAAGGCATCTTAAACTCATTATGCACTTGTAGGAGAAACCCTTTTATTTTCTACATCTATGCTTTCACATTCATACTGTTAGTTTTAAGTGACTCTTTGGCAACCTAAGAGAAAACTCAGTGGTTAAAAAAGCATCATTTGTTTTATTGTCAGTTTTTTACTTGATCTCAAGGTAAGAGATCTCTTTGAAGTATTGGGATTTCCAGACACCTAACAGGGAAAACTTTTCTAACACATGTGCTGTTCTATGAAAACAATGTAAGACCGAACTAATTCTTTTGGTTTCTCACGCTGATTCTAAATATTTCTTGTTCTCTTCGTTGGATCTTTCTCATCCAAAACAGCTTTATGTTTTAAGGGTAAGAACTGCTGAGCAACTCTCTCTTTGGGTATTAAAAAAGGCAAATGATCTAGGATATATCGCTGTCTTTAAAAAAGAATATTCTAGGTATAAAATGGGAGGTGAGGAGTGACTATACTATATTAGAAATGCCGTATAAAAAAAAAATAATGCAGAGAATGAATTAGGAATGGCTTGAGATCTGAACACTCAGAATTGGTATATATTTTTTAACATTCTGCTTTTCTTTTAATATATATACATGCTAATCACCTGTCTTTCTCTCTTCCCTGTGTATGTTATACCCACTTGATTTACTACTGAAATTATATTGCTTTTGAATGTGTCAGTTGAGTTATCCCTTGCCTTGTTAGTATCATGTTTGATTCCTTGGACAGAGTCATAAATCACTATCTAATATGCAGGTCTTTTGAAGACGCACCCAAGGTTTATTGCCAGTAACAGACTAGTGGCCTTATGTGGACTTTCCATGAATAAAACAGATTGATGAGCCATTTTATAGCATCTCAAGCTATATTATAAATACATCACCCTTTTCAGTAATTTAACGTGAGGAACAGCCTAATGAGCTCCCAGCCATGATCAGCCGGAGAGCTGGGAGTTCTGTTTAGTTTCTGGGACAAGTGACTGGTAGAGGGTAAGAAACCCGAACCCCGTAATGTTTTCCTCAGTTCAGTAACAAAAGCTTTGTAATATGAATCATTTCAAGCAACAGTAAAGTCAAGCTGCATTTAGAATTGGTCGGAGTAATGAAGTGAAATATATGTGGGTCTGATACTGCTTATAACTGGGAATGTAACGCAATGGACTTTCTAAGTTATGTTTCTCCTTTTACTGATTGAAGTCATCAGCAAAATTGGATCAGCAAATTATCATTTTGAAATATGTATGATCAAACATCTACCTGACAGCTTGGAAGAGAAACCAGGTAGATATGTTTGCAATATCATGAGGATCTCTGTTGAAACTATAGCTTAAGACGATCATTGTTTCTGTATTCAAGCCTTCTATTTTGCACAGCTTACAGCACTTTAACTTTAGTATTTAATTAATCCTTGTAATACACCTGTGGAGTAGGAGGAGTGGGCGGCATCCGAGGGTGAACAGTTATTCTTTCTGGTGAGGAAACTGAGGCAAGTAAAGATGACTATTTTTTTAATTAATTTATTTATTATTATTTTATTTAGTTAGTTATTTTTAGCTGTGTTGGGTCTTTGTTTCCGTGCGAGGGCTTTCTCTAGTTGCGGCGAGCGGGGGCCACTCTTCATCGCGGTGCGCGGGCCTCTCTCACTATCGCGGCCTCTCCCGTTGCGGAGCACAGGCTCCGGACGCGCAGGCTCAGCGGCCATGGCTCACGGGCCCAGTTGCTCCGCGGCATGTGGGATCTTCCCGGACCTGGGCACGAACCCGTGTCCGCTGAATCGGCAGGCGGACTCTCAACCATTGCGCCACCAGGGAAGCCCTAAAGATACCTATTTTTAAAGAGCTGTCTGAATAAAAAGGAGAACAAGATAAAATAAGTGAATTAGCAAAACTAAAAAAAAAATGCTGTTTATTAGATATAATGGATGTCAACTTTTAGAGAACTTACACAGACATACCTCTGTGGACCTGCAGTTAACAGTTTGGAAGGTCGACTACACTCAGTATAGTTACAGCATAGCTTTGTGAATGAATTTTGGCTACCTAGGGGCTGCGGTGTATTTTGAACTGGAGGGTTCTAGAGGATATGTAGAGCTGATTACATCACGCTGCATGCAGCTACCCTTGCCATATACCCAGCTGAAACTGTGTTTTACATTTTTAGAAGTCAGACTTTGGTCTGAGGTGACATTATAAATAAATGAGTAATTAGCCTATTGTAAAACAATTCTTTTTCAAATATAATTTCTGCTATGAAAGCACCTAGGCAGTATGGCAGACTTTATGTACACTTCAGATGCAAAGTACCTTGAATGTACAGGGGAAGAATGAAGAACTGAAAAGGGTTTCATTAGTCTTTACAGAATAGGTAAAAACAGTATTTTTTCCACCAAGATACAAACACATCAGTGATGGCCTAATGCGTTGGGCCCAGTCCTGCCTACATTCAGACACTATGCATCTTCCATTATTTAAAAAATCATTTAAATGGAATGGCCCTATTCATACCCTCTATTCCTTGGCCCTCTTTATACCCTCTGTTCCTTATTAAAAATGGTTGACAAGCAAAATTCCATTTTAAAATATATCTGTGGACAGTCAATATTGTTTTGAATTTTAAAGAGTTCCTGTGTCTTGTGAATGGCAAAATTCATTTAATATTCTTTATTCAGGGCAAAGTACTTTTGAAACCAACTGAGTGTTCTTCTCCATTTTTGCTTTCTCCTCTGCTCTTCTACCTTCTTCCCTTATACACCTGGGGTTGAGTATGGACTGCAGGTCTAAACTAATTAGGTTGGATGAACTACTTTGGTCCTCGGTTTCTCCATTTCTAAAATTGTGGGCTACAGTTGAACTTTCCTCCAGGGAGTATTTGGAAGAATATTACAGAATGGATTTATAAGATCTCTGTGTCTCTGTAGAGGTCGGTGTACATTTAGTTCTACTCTTTGGGGTATGCCAGACGTTTACATCTGGGTGAATGACCTTGGGTTTTAGTGAGGTCTGCTGAACCAAGACTTGTGCCCATATCATGTATGGTTCTATAGCATTGGCCTCTCAAATAAGCGAAGTTTGTGACAGTGCATTGTCTGTAAAGAAAATTTTGGCTAATTCATCATTTAAACATCAACAACAAACCAGATGCCTTTCTCCTGTAGATTTTGCCACCTGAACATAAACTCGTGAAGATTTTAAGCTTAAAAGTTAGAAACAGAGGCCTGTAGAAGTGGCTTTTCAAACATGGAGTTGTTGATTTCTTATTGAAAAATCTATAAAAAAGAAAAGTCAGCGACAGGTGGAATGTGTTCCTCCCTCCCTTTCTCCCTTCTTCTGTCTCTCTTTCTCTAATTTGTGCCTGTGCTGCTAGTTTTCCTCTTGAGTTCAGCGGTAATTTTCATATGAAAAACATCAGGCTTACGGAAAGAAAGACGTGTCTCCAATGCACTCAGACCCACTTCTCTCTTAATTTCTGAGGGTTTGAAAAAAATACTCCTCCAGGTCTTCTCTATGTCCCAGGGGACTCTGGGAAAGTCCTATTCAAAACTAAGGGTTCCTAAAGAATTGCTCAGCTGCAGACGACTAGCCTCTTATAACATCAGGCAGTTTAGGGGCGTAGCTCACGTTGCCTTTCAGCTCAGTGCCCTGTGCTGAGGACCAGAAGCTCCTCTGATGCCCTCAGTCCTGGAACACCTTTGGAATGTTAGGCTTATTCTCTCTTTCAGTGGAAATGAAAACAGATTGTTTGCTCATCATTTAACATTCCAGTGGTGTGCAAAGCAAAGTGTGTGGGATGAATTTATACGTAGATACATGCACTTATATGGAAGGTCTGCTTCTATGTTTTCATCTTTTGTCACAGAGTCTAAGGGGACTAAGTAGCTCTACCTTTGTGATATGTAGATATCGTTGGTTTTTAACGCAGAGTGGTTGACTCATACTATATTTCCACGTAGACTGAGTACCTCATATTCATTAACTGCCCTTATGTACCTCGCCACCTTTAGAGGGCATGATTCCGCTGGAAAATTATACCTAATGAATTGCAAATAGAGATCAGTTAAGTAAGTTGTGTTAATTATGTCATTTGCAAGATTGCCTAGTGTGGAATTGGTCATGAGACTAGAAACTGCTTGTCAAATGTTTCCCTTAACTAATGTGATATTTAGTGGTTTGCAAATGACACAATTCACATAACTTATTTGATGGAACGTCATTAAGCACCCTTTAGTTTGCCTTAGCAAAATTATGTTATTAAACATGCCATGATAGGTTCTGCCCTCATTACTTTGCATTCAGCCCAGTGAATAGTGTTTGTTTTGTGACACTTATCCCCCAGTCCTTCATGTTCGAGGAAGCCAAGGGAGTTCCATGTTCAGAATCGTGTTTCTAATCCACTTTCCTGCAGTACACACGTCTTATCTGGGCTTGGCTGATAGAACCTGGATGTGTACTCATCATGCTACAATGGTGAGCACTTTTCACCATGCAGTCCTTACTTAGCCCTCTTTTAGCCAACTTTGTCATCTCCCCCCCTCATAGTTTGATGTCCTGATGCTCTATTAATGTCTTAAGTAGAAAATCCAGAAAATCTCTGAATCATACAGTTTCCGTTAAAAAACCCAAGTGTATGGCAGTTGTAATTACGACAATAACTGTAAGAGTGGGGTACTTTTCCACTGTTGTCACAACCGCCTGGTCTAGGAAATCTTTGCGTTAGAATCATATGTTTATCTCTTCAGTAAATAATTTGTCCCATGTTGCTTATTACCTATTGAAGACTGTGTGTCTTTTTTTTTTTTTAAAGACCACGTGTCTTTTTAAAAAACATTTTTTGAGTGTATTGGTGACTTCCTACAGCCCTGTCTTCAGAGGGACCAATCCCAGGGACACTTCTAGTGTTTGGTTTTGTCACTTAAATTTTGTTGGGTGAATTCTTGTTAATAGTACGTAAACTCTTACACAGGTTGGGAAACAGTTGAATAGTGTTAAGAATACAGTCTGTGGCTATGGAATAGAGCCAGCCAACCCACAAGTGAACAGCATAGCAGTCTACATGTCTAAAAAATACCTTAAGCCTGCCTAGGATCAGACTTAAAGTTTGCTTTCTAGTGAGTAGTACTTCACTCACCAAAATGAATGCACACATTGTTGGATTGCTTATGCTTTACTTGGAAAAACTTTGTTGAAGCCCACCTTATCCTTTAACCTTATGACCTCCCTTTCTCTCTTTCATTATCAGAAACCCCATCACAGTTGCACTTGGGTCAAGCCTCTTCCTAAAGTTATTGTCACCTTAGACTGTTCCTGGTAGCATCACCCTAGGGGAGAAATTCTTGTGTGATAGAACAACCTGATCTACTTTCTGTGCGTGGACATCTCATCACCTCCAGTTCGGCTCCCCTTTGACCTTCTTCCCTTAGCCACACAGCCCATGAGGCCTGCCTCTGTCAGAGTCTGTCTTGAAGGATATTATTCTTCCTGTGGTCTTCCTCTTTTCTTCCCACCTTCTACCAACCCTCATCCATACCACACACATTCCGCCAACTCTCCGTGTAGACTTGGCAGGAGATTCCACCCAGGTCCTTGTTATGTAACCAACCACCTACCCCTTTTTGGCAAGAGACACCCAACTCAGCAAGTTGCAACAAAGAATGGAGTTAATTGGAACATGTGCTGTGCTCAAGTCTGCAACTAAAAAGGGCTGATAGTCATCAGAAAAATACAACCATATGTAGATGTTTGCTTGATAATCTGTGTATACATGGGAAATGTCGTCTGCAACCAGGTTGCATTTAAATAAAATCCACTACCATTCTCCTCTTTCTCTTCTGACATTTCCCCTCCCCGCCTCCTCATATGTAATCCTTGTAACTTGCTCTCTCATGCCTGCTCGTGGGTGGGCATGGCCTGCTGATACAGATGAGTGAAACAGACCTGTGCGTGATGCTTCACATGAGGAACTTTATGTGATCTATGCGTGGGACTCAGCTATGGCTAACATCCCAGTGGACCTCCTCTCCATTCCCAACTGTTGCAATATGGCTCATACATTTAGTTGATCTCCATCCCTATTTTTGTGTCCTGTCTTGAACTTTAAGATGTCTTCTGCTTAGCGCTTAACTTTTAATTTTAGGTGCAATTTGCATTAAATAAACTGCATAGATTTTAAGTATAGTTTCATGAGTTGTGATGTATACACCCATGTTAAACTATCACCTCAGTCAAAATCCATATCATTTTCTTACAATATTCCATTGTAAACAACATCTTGTTAAAAAAAAAAAGATATTTGGACATATTTTATGACTTGTTTCCATATAGTGGAAATATTTTATGACTTGTTTCCATATAGTGGAAATATTCTAACGTCACAGCTGCTGTCGAGTATGACAGATAGTTGACCATCATCATATGTCTGATGTAATTAGAAAGACTTTCCACTGCACTGCTGCTACCTCCCCACCCCAGGCTACTGGAATTCCCCAGCAGTGGGCTGACTGCCCATCCCAAAGTCTCAGGCTTCTGGGTGTTCTTGGTCTACATGCCTGAACTTCAGAGGGAGTAGTGACCTCTCTATGCTCTGAGATGGTTCACAGGCAACGAGGCTGGGCTTGCATGCTTCAGTTGTTTTCCAGAGTCTAAAATCTCTAGATATTCTCACTTGTAAAATGATTACACTACTAGAAGGCAGAGGTGTTTTATGTAAACGTGGGAGTTCTGAAATAACCTGAGGGTTTTTTGTTTTTTGTTTTTTGTTTTTTTTTCAGAGCTCTTGGGAATGGCCTGAAAGGATCTTGGTCTTTGAGTCTCAGGAAGTGTATTTTAGATTGGATGTCTGTCCTCAATATTTTCTTCTTTAGGTTTTGAGAGGCTGCAGAGTAGTTCTGGACTTGAATTGCTATCTGAGAGATTCCACTGGTCTAGATACTTTCAGGACAAAAGTGCTGGATGATTATGTTAATAGTAATTACTCTTCATTAAGCTACTTAGCTGTTGCGGGCAATGGGCTAAGACTTTGTGTACATTATCTCATATATAATCTTTCTAACACCCTAGTTATGTAATTACTGTGTTTTTCCCACTTGATAGCTGAGGAAACTAAGCCTTGAATAACTTATGCACACACAGCTAATAAGTGATGGGACAAGGATGGGATTCCAGATTGGATATCTGGTCTCTCAAACACTCTACCCTAACATTCCACACATACTTTTTGGACTTCTTCCAAGTATTAAATAGATAATGTGGTAATATACATGTATATGGTATTGGATATTTTTTTTTTTTTTTTTTTTTTTTGCGGTAAACGGGCCTCTCACTGTTGTGGCCTCTCCCGTTGCGGAGCACAGGCTCCGGACGCTCAGGCTCAGCGGCCATGGCTCACGGGCCCAGCCGCTCCGCGGCATGTGGGATCTTCCCGGACTGGGGCACGAACCCGTGTCCCCTGCATCGGCAGGCGGACTCTCAACCACTGCGCCACCAGGGAAGCCCGGTATTGGATATTTTAATATAATTGTTGAACTATTCAATATTATGGAGAGAATGGAAATGTGACTCAAACTGGAGCCTCTATGTCAGATTACCTTCCTTTAAGCGTCTCAGAATGTGTGAAAATTAACAAAATAATAATGTTTTGTGAAAAATGGAAGTAGTAAGGACTGTTGCACTCATTTTGAAGAGGAAGAGTTTGAGACACGATTTCTCATAGCATCACAGAGAGAAAGGAAACCTCGTCTGTCTCCTCGTGCCTCTTATTCTACTCTTTCAAATATTCTTTTCCCTTATCCAAGCCCAGTTGTTTGTTTGTTTGTTTGTTCGTTTAGGGCACCTTGCTGCATGGCTTGTGGGATCTTAGTTTCCTGACCAGAGATTGAACCCGCACCCTCAGCAGTGAAAGCGCAGAGTCCTAACCACTGGACCGCCAGGGAATTCCCCAAGCCCAGGTTTAAAGAACATTGTTAATTATTACCTTTTCAGTTTAAACTGTGATTCATAGACAGGGACTAGCGACATTCTTACATCTGTTTAAGAGTTTGCCTAAGAGACTATCATGACCGTAGTCAGTAAGATTTCTTTTAAATGGATGGATTCAGCATCCTTGTTAGGGCTCAGGTTGACAGTGTTGAAGACTTGTTGTAAAGCACAGAAGTTCAAGAAGTTAGGTGCTAGTTTACAAAGTCTGCTTCTCCAAGAGGTCCTAGTTTCCTTCCAACTAAAGGGAGAGAGACAAAGTAAAATAAAATGCTTAAATCAACACTAGCCGAAAGAAAAGAAAGAGGAAAGAGCAAAGAAAAGAACCTGCCAAGAGCAGCAGTCACCCTCTGTTTGGGAAGTGCCTTCCCTCCCTCCGTGAGGGTCGCTGGTTTTGCTGTAGGATATTTGATGTGTATCATTTATTTACTGTTGCTTTTTCTGTTCCTCCCTTGATACTCTTAGGCTGAGACTTTATGTTAACTGCCTTATGCCACTAATTACACATTGCCTTTCATGTTTGTTATTATTAGTTTAATGGATAAATCGTGATTTTCTATAAACACAGGGCACAGGCTTAAAGGAAAGAGGAATGTTTTAGAGACTTTGGGATTATTCAGAATCCCAGTGACTATCACTGACTTAACATATCTAGACTGCATTTGTAGTCTGTTCCTTTTTTACTATTAATAACCATAATGATTAAGACAGTGAAAGGAATTTTCAGCTTTAATTTGAAGTTTTGTTGCCTGGGAAAGTTTGTATTCAACTCTTGATACTGTCAAAAAGAGAATCTTTCTTAATAATCATCAGAATCAAAATATATTTAAGGTACATTGGAACCTTAACCTGAATAATTTAGTTCAGCCCTTTCATTTCTCTGCCCATGGTGTGATGACTTGAGGGGTCACCTGAGGTCATTCCAGATATCGAGATTCTCTTACCATTTCTGCTCTGGACGCTGCTGGGAAGTTGGAAATGAAAATTCCTCTCTGGAATATCTTTTTTTAAATTTTGTTACGTGTAGGAAACTTTGATATCATTGTGGAAAGGCAGAATAGAAATAAAAGGTATTTCAAAGGCATTGATGTAAACCTGTGAATCTTTGCTTTGACTAAGGTTATCAGAAAGTTCTTCTAAGGTTCTTTTGGAGTACTTTTTTCAGGCGTTAGGTGAATATACCCACATCCATGGGTCTCTCTGGAAGTTTATAGTGTCAAGAGAACTCAAGGTTTTAAAAACTGGCTACTTCTTGTCACTGTCCTTTAGGAAAGCGGGCTAAAGAAAGCTGTTTGATGATTTGCTAAACGTGAGATGGTTAATCTTAAACCATGCTGGGGGAGATCAATTTTGGGGCAGCAAAAGAACCATGTGTTTGTCTCATTGACCCCAGAAGAGGCCAAAACTGATGATTTAATACCTGCTACCCATATTCATAAATGTCAAGAAGTGTCAGTAGTGATTGCTGTTCTTAACATGATTAGAATATTAGATCTCCGTGATGTTTATGCATGAAAAGATAGGTAAAGCTAAGAATTCTAGAAGGAAAAGATGGAGGGCCCTCAGATGATGCTACCAAGCACTATAAGCAGTGCAACTGAAGTTGAATCCTTGGTGGAGAGGGATATGTATGGATCCTTCTTTCAATTTCCCCAGATGATTAAAATACACCGCCAGCCTTGAAACCGCGAATGCAGATTCTAGACCAGTCTTTCTCATTAACATATGAGGTCAACAAGATTCACAGAAGGTAAAATTACTCTATGAGGTTAAGTAACAAATTATTTGAGACCAGGTATTGGAATTCAGGTTTCCCAGGTTTGGACCTGAGTTTTTCTCAGCACTGTATTTGTGGTCATCCCCAATGAATCCCTGCTCCCTGTCTAGAAAAGGCGGTTTTGTGATCTTCATTCATTTGTGGAGTCCTCTTTCTGCTAAGGTAATAATGGCTCAAATAAGTGAGCACTTGTTGTGGTCTAGGCTCTGTGCCATGAGTTTTACAGGGGTTGCTTCCTTAGTTAGGTATGCTAATATTCCTATTTCACAGATAAGGAAGGGCCCAGAGAGCTTAAGTAACTTGCATATACTTTCAGAGCAAGGGTAGGTGGAGGCCTGGGATTGGAGCCTGGTAGTTTGATTCCAGCTTTGTGGCTCCTGAGCAACTTAGCTGTACCTTCCCCAGAAGGGTTCAATGATGACTTCTCATTCCAAAACAAAAGTTTTGTGTAGACAGTTTAAGCCATAGGAACTCTAGACCACATTTTGAAAGCCAAAATTAAGAAAACAAAAAATGTGGCCCCCAAGGCACTCACTGTTTTTCTTCCCTGTTTCTTGAACACTAAGAGAGCAGGGGATATTAGTGATGACAGTCTTTTTACTGCCAAACGGACACTTGGCAGCTGGCTGTAGATCTGCCTCAAAGATTTTGCGTCTAGAGAAGTAAAAAATCTTAGGGAGGTGGAAGCTGTGGGCCGGTGGTTTGGTCATTGGTTTTGTAGTATGGTTAGGGTTGTTGTATCACTGATGAAAAAATAAGGAAAGCCATACGGTAAAAGGAATATGTTAAAATATGCATTCTACCTTTCGAAGAAGAGTTCAGGTGTGGGTAGCAATACTTTGTAGTGTCACGGGGAGAAAACCTCAGAGATGTTTCTTAGGGTAGAATCAGAAGCCATTGTGGCGTGGCCTAAAGCAGCATTTACAAAGCGTAATGCTTTTCAGACTTGTCGAATGTTCAGAAGTATTGTCTTCTTTCTCCTATTGATTAAAAAAAATAAAATCCTCATGCACTCATTTTAAAGTATCAAAGTAAAAAAACAAAACTTGTACTGGAAAAAAAAAAAAAAAAAAAAAAAAACTTGTACTGGATATAATTTCAAGCTCAGGATAGGGAAGTGGAAAGAGTATGTTGGCAAGGTAATATTTTAGTAACATGTAAGATGAGTGTTCTAGAAGTAGGGTCACTGTTTAGTTTGGCTTGTGAACATGATGGTAAGTCCTAATGATGATGAGTAGGTGGAACTCATGATAAATGTTGCTTAGTAACTTGCTGTCGTGTGTGTTTACTTATTGTGGAGAACAAATCTTTAACCAGTAAGTTGGTGGATGTTAGTTTGGTGACTTTTTAATTTTAACAGCAAACAAGAAAATGGTCATTCCATTAAATAACACCACTTTACGGAGTATTACTATTATTTTTTGGCTTGTTCCAGAAAAGGACTTAAGGTAGTTTTATGTTTTTACAGGCAATACTTCATTTAATCCTTACACCTCCATTGAAATGCAGTGGTTGTTTGGGCTAGAATTCCTGTGTGAAGGAAGTTTTAGAAATCTCAGCTAGGGACCCACCGATTTCAGGCACTTATATGATAATAGGCATCTTTAGTCCAATAGATTATTTAACTTGCATCTTAAACTTTTTTTAATTCAGAAATGTTTAGTGATAAGATTAGGTTGTTACCATTTGAAACCGTTCAGCAATTAGACTAAAAAAATAGAAAGTTAAATGGAGGTAACAGATTGGTACAATAAACAGTTTTAAAATAGTAGTAAGGGTTCATTTAAAAATATCTGGGACAGTACCTTAGCAAATTCATGTAGTGGGGATTTTTAAGTTTCCCAGGCGCCAGAGAGGCAACTTTCTTTAAAGGGAGAAGAGACTTCTTACCCATGTGACCAGCAGTTGTCTTTCACAATTTAAGATTTCCTCGAAGATTTTACTTTAATCTTCCCACTGAGTTTTTGGGGAATGATTTGCAATCTGAAGTATTTTGAAAAATACTCAAATAGTGTAGAGAGTGTGACTGTATTTATATTTGTATTATAATAGGAAAGTTTAAAAAGTAATCAGTGGACTTTGAGAATGAATATTTCTGGTAATTGATTTCTACAACGTAGACCAGAGCCTTCATTCTTTGCAGTTTTCCAGTAGTTACTTTACCCGGTGATCCTCACGTGTTTCTCCATGAACATTTCAAGGTCTTGTTCTGAGGGTCCAATTTCTTTTATTCTTATCCTGACATGCCTGTAAATGCTCCGATGATAGTATCTTAACTTTTTCTAAGGCCGTGCACTTACTGTTCATTGAGTGCTTACAGCACTTCTCCAAAGTAACAGGATTATAATGCTAGTTTCGTCCTAAGAATGCAGCCCCTGAAGTTCTGAGGCTTGACATCATATAACCACAAGGGCCATAGCCAGGTCCCCGGTGCAGGTGTTTTTTGATGCCCACTTTGGGCTCTTCACCAGCTAGATTGTTAAGCTTGAGCTAAAGTTCACATTTTTGATGCATCCTGTTGGGATCTTCTTGAAAGGCTACAGGTTGTTAAAAATCTTTCAAAACACATGCCTTAAGTTCATGCTTGATTCACAACAAGCCAGCCCTCACAGTTTCTTGCATAAACTTGGGAATTTTCTACTAGTTTGCTTAGCCTGATAGAATGACCTCTTGATGGGGTTGTATAATTTGAAATGTTAAACACATAATGAGAACAGGAGGAGACTCTGCTTTCTGAGGAAACTATTAATCTGTTAATGAAAAATTAGTTGAAAACTAGTAGTTAATAATTGCCATTTTCTAACATGAAAAGGTTCTGTCCCTCATGTGTTTTGTTAAACATTGTAAAGGTATCAAAATTCGATGAACTTTAAAGTATTTGTATTTGATACAGTGTATTTAGATGGTCCAGATGTGGAAGTTGTTGGGAATGATCATTGGAGCTTAGCGGGGCGGGGGAGAATATGAGAATATTTAACCTATCTTTGAATATTTGGTTTCCTGATTTCACGTAACATAACCAATGCGCTTATTTTACATGCAAACCATTACACTTGGTTTCTGTAGTTAGTCTATTAACTTAGTGTTCTTTTTTTGCTTAACTTTCTTAACCAGAAATGTGGTTTGGCAAGGTAAGGGACAGAAGTGTATCACATACTTCACTGGTCTCTGTTTTTTATGAAGAGGATGTCTATATTGTTACTTTTGTTTATAATCGTTAGAAGCAGTATACTAGAAATGGGTTCATTTGTCTGTAAAAATTGGTCTTTCTTTAAAAAAACAAACAAAAAAACCCCTTCAGACCGTCACTAGCAAGGGGCAAAAATGTAATCCACTTTGGATACTTTTCCCCCTGCCTTTTAACATGTGATGCCTTAGGCTTCAGTTTTGTTGTTGGCTGTTGTTATAGGGAAATAAACAGTTTTGATACAGAATTCAATAAGAAACACTAACAGATAAAGGTAACAGAAAAGTGAATACAGTAATAGCATTCAACAGTGATGCACTGAGATTGTAATGACTTCTTACAACTTAAACCATTCTTGAACTATGTTAGACCTATGCCTAAAAAAGTAAACAGGCCAGAGGGTGAGATTTTGTTGTCTTCTAGATGTTTATAATTAGTGAGCTAATACTAACATTTAATATTAGAATAAAATGGACATGCTTTGCTCCAATACTTAACAGAGGCCAATAATAACATTTCCATGAATATGAATTTTCATTATTTCTGTTATTTGAATTAAAATGTGTTTTTGATGAAATGTCTTCTGAAGTCTCATCCCAGAATATTTTGTTAACTCCTGTTTTTATAAAAGTACATACAGTAGTTTTTCGTAACTTCAAAACTTTTCAAGTTAGCTTTCAGGAAGGTTTTTTTCAAGGGAAAATAGCCTGTTATATACGACATCCTTTTCACTCTTTTTGTGAGAGTTTCTTAAACCTCACACTTTCTAAGTATCTTATACTTTCAAATCAATAATAATTGGATCATTATCCTGATGTTACATTGCCATCCTAGACATCATTAATGTCTATTTATTCTTATCTTTTGAAATTTGTATCATTGTGTTTAGATATAAAATTCTGTACTGAGAATCATAAATCCTATCCAGTGGTCTTAGGTGAGGCAATTTATGGGCATTTTGAAATAGAATCAATTTTATTTATTTAAAATAAATGGAGAAAGGGAAATATTAAAAAAAAAAGCTGTATTATCTCATTCTCTTCAGAGTTTATTCACCACTGTCTGTTTGGCATATTTCAGTAGCTGAAAATGTTCATTTTTTTTTTTTTCTTTTAAAGAGTGTCTTTTTCTAGGAATATATTTTATGAGTGTAATATGGTGCAATGTGTAACAACGTGCCCTATACCTAAGGGTTTTAAATGTAATTAGAGACGTACTTCAGGAGTGCAGGTGAAAATCTGAATGTGAAGAATCAGGTATTGCAATAGGTCCCTGTATATTAAGACTTCTGGCTTCCTAGTTTTTAAATATATCTTAGGTCTTAACATTCTTAAGGTTGGCATGGTCATGAGAATAACGTACTTTTTAAAAATACAAAAGTATTTGGTTCTCTTCTTCCAAGTTTTTTATTTTATCCAGTAGTCAGTACAACTGGAGCTGCCTTCAGTCTTCAAATGTACTGTTGATGACTTTCATTAGATTCGATTTAGAAACAACCTCGATGATGAAAAGTTTGCATGTGTGTGTATTTTTAACATTTTCATCCGCATGCTCTTGGTTTCATTTGAGATAGGAAATGGAAATAACAAGACGCTCTTAGAAAATCTTGTTTCTGTAGACGGCTCAACCTTGCCAGAAACCACGAGGCAGTGGAAATATCACGAGAAAGCCTGTTCCTACAAGACTCCCAGACTGATTACCAGACCAAAGAAGTTCCCAGAAATTTAGCTTGAAGCAATCATTTAAAATTTAAGAGGCGGATCCAGTCGTGCTCAGAGTCACCCATTGCCAATTATAGTAACCTATAACGTCCCAGTGATTTTGTTATTAGCCACACCCCAGTGTGAAAATCAATGTAAATAAATCAGTCTTTGATTTGTATATGTTCCCTCCAAAATATATTCTTGGTAGACCCTTAAGATCTGTGTATTTCACTATTTGTAAATTGTATCACGACATCCCAAACACTTTGAACCTATGGGTTTTCTTTTCCCCCATACTTGATATATGTTTTTCACCTTTGATGTAACAGGTAGCTATTTTCTTTTAGTCTCATTTCTTCACATTTCTAGGAGCTGGGAACCTCTCCTGCCTGTTCCACTCTGTGTGTTGGTTGCTTAATGGCATGTACATATCTTCAAAATACATGGAGCAGCTGCCTTTTTTAAAAAGCTTCTATGTTTTATATACATATATATATATGTATGTATGTATGTATATATGTTGTGTTTTGGGTAATATTATGTTGTATGTATGTATTATGTTTTTTGTGTAACCACAGAAATTTAGTTATGACTTTGAACCCTTGAAATTCGTGTGACAAAGCCCAAGTTTATTGTGTACGTTGTGATTTAAACCATACCCCAGGTTATTCTGAGGGGTTGGAGCAATCCATTTGACACAGGCAGGTCTTCCCTGGCAGAGGCTTCTTGCCCCAGCACGTTCTGGACAGATGGCTTTGATGTCAGATGAACGTCACAACTTTAACTGCTGTATTTACACTGTATGAGAGCTTGCTGAAGCTCTCGCTGCATCTCTCCCATAATTCCAGCTTCACTTTAGGTCTGAATACATGGACACTAACGGGGCCCTTTCCTTTTAAAGTTTGCTTGTCCGTTAGGCACCTCAAGAAGCTTATTCTTTTGCGTCATTTTCTGTAAGAGTTCATACACAGGACTTGGTACTGAGTAATTTTGAGCACAAAATTAATTCTGTGGCCTTTCGTGTGCCTAATGAAAGCCATAAGGGTATGATAAGAAAAGAAAATGGAGAAAAAAAATTTGCTCCTTCCTAGACGGCCAGAAGAAAAAAATCAGAGCAGTTGTCTTTGAACCACAGAAGGATTTATTCTTAAGGCCCTCCAACCTGTTTTTCCCATTAGCTAGGAAAGCAGCGCTTGGGCTTTTAAAATTAAAAAAAAATTTTTTATCATGGAATAATTATAGAACAAATGATATGAAATTGTATCCAGATTTTGCATCAACACCCTTTAGTTTACTAATTAAATAAAGGCTGTAGCTTCAAATAACATCCCACCTGTTTGGCTTGTGTGAAGATCTGGTAAGTGAGATACAGAATTGTAGTAGCTTGGCTAAAAAGAGGAGAAAGAAAAAGCAAAGTAACACAGAAATTCTTCATTTCCCTTCAGATATTTTTAAGGTATTCTTTGGATTTGGAGTATGTTACTACATTCTTCTTTCAGCCGTGCTTCTGAGCATATAGACGTATATGTTAGACATTAGACAAAAGAAAACTTCATCTAAAACATGCACTTTCCTGAACAATAAACCACAACTGGTCAGACATGCTTATTTTTTTGTGTTAGTAGATTTTTTTCCCTGCAGATACTTCTGCAGTGTTACGATTTTTATGACCAACGTGCCAATATAATTTCAAATTTTAATTTTGTCTTTGGGTGTGCTGGTTCACTTATCCTAACAGTCTCCAT
The DNA here is from genome assembly GCF_003031525.2 of Neophocaena asiaeorientalis asiaeorientalis. Classification (NCBI taxonomy): domain Eukaryota; kingdom Metazoa; phylum Chordata; class Mammalia; order Artiodactyla; family Phocoenidae; genus Neophocaena; species Neophocaena asiaeorientalis. The sequence goes on along the minus strand of NW_020174922.1, from coordinate 4,170,701 downwards.
ATTCTAAAATTCTAGTGTAGTCTAAGGAACATTCTTAAGATTATTTTGCTGTTTCTTTTGTGCAAATTTTGAGCATCCTTTTTATCTTGGTTTAAATTGCTCCCAGTCTCTCAACATTAAAAAAAATAAAGAACCAACCACCACCTTATAATGTATCTCCTCTTTTGCTATTCTTCTCCTCACTTGATGGGAATCCTTTTGTTCCTTTTATCCTCTTCCACCCCCAGTCCCTTACGTCTTGTCACATGGAGTGATCTTTTAAATAAGGAATTTTTCTTTCTCCTCTGTTTTGGAGGAACCTATTTTAAAAACTAGATTATGGCGCTTAGGCAACCATATCTAAAAAAGTCCTGTGACTTATCTGTTGAGTTTCTTTATTACAACATTTTGTCCAGAAATATATTTAGCTTGTTGGACTCTCTGATGAGAGTTGGCTAAGAACGTATGTAGTAGAATTGTTCTTCCCACTTTGAAATATATAACTTCACATTATATCTTGTAGCATACACACAAAAATCTGCAGTATTAATTCAGACAGTGACCTAATCACTATTTTTTTTTTTTTACTTCTCAGTAAAACTGTATGGTCTCATAACTTGCTAACAGAGACTGTGCTTATTAAAATAGAAAAATACTTGCAGTTATCAAAGTACTCAAAGGTATTAAAATATTTCATTAAACTAGTTAGAGCTTGTGGCACATTGGCTAATAAATTTTACATGACAGAGACCAAGGGAAAAAGAAAGACATGAAATTGTAATGCAAATAAATAAAATTAATTAGTAACTTCCACAAACAGCTATGTTTATGCAAGAGCATTGTTACCTACCAATGTTGAGAATAACTTCTGGATCAAGATAATTTATGGTGGTTCCTTTCAAGGAGCCCAATTATCTTGTAGCTAATACAACATGGGATAAAGTTAATCCCTGTTTAACTACAGTGAGAAAATTCAAGAGCCTTGGCTTCATAGACTAAATATCTGAGGAGACAAATTGCTGAAATAGCGCAGCAGAATAAGAGAAATTGCTACAGATACTCCAGGTTGCAGTGTGTTATTAAACATTGGTCACTGTGAAAATATGGTTTCCATGTGGGCTATGGTATATGTAATTTATAGAAACCACGTTAGTAATAGACTATCAGGTGGCACTGAACTCAAACTGTGATGGAATATGTAAGGAAATTGCTGGTGTGTCTTTGGGTTGGATTAAAAGGAATAGACCTTTATTAGAGAGGTATGTTTTCCCCTGCTGTAGCCCAGGCCGCTCCTGGACACAGATTCTTGGACTCAAACTTAGTGTTTAAGAAGGAGGTAGTTGAAGGTTTACTTAACAGGATAATTTGGGGAACTAAGTGGCAATGATTCTCTGAAGTTAGATTTTTGGGTGCAGTACTTTTAATACAGTAATCATACTTAGTTTACCTGTTTATCACTAGACAGGTACTCAGATTTCACGTGACTAATTATAACAACTGTCTTTGGAGAAATTGGGAAAATAATAAGAGCTGATGATACCCTTAAATAAAAATGTTTTAAGTAAGGGAGAATAGTAGAGGAATAGATCCACATTGACATTTGGAAGAAGAAAGGTGCTATTTCTGTAATGTACTTAAGCCCATTGAGTGTGCATGGTGGATAAATTGGAAATGGAGGGTATAATTTATATAAGTAGTTCTGTGCAGTTCAAAAGACAAGGTGAGTAGAGTCCTGTTGTGGAACAAAACTCTGTTTAGGGGAGATATCTCATTAGAAATCACCTCTGTTTAGCTGGTAAGCATGAAGAGAAAAAATTGGTAGCGTAGTTTAATAAACACTGCCAGCACATTTAAGTGGATTGTGACACTTTATTCCAGGCTAAATAGCCTACAGGCAGGCCCTAAGTTTTACATGTTTTTGTGATTTAAAAAAAGCAGGTTTATTATATTTGACACCCACTGAAATTTTGACTTTGGAATATATTTTTGGTAATTCAGAACAGATTAAGTGAAGACTTCTCTTTTAAATTTGCACGTTAGGTGGTTTCCTTGTTTCGTGTTTCTTGTTATAGGCATCACACAAATAAATATCCTTTAGTTTGCAAACAGCTATTTACTCGGATTTGTGTAGGGATCATTGCTGTCATGATGTGCTATACCATATTTCAAAATACTTCAATAATTATTAGGCAGATGGAAGATAACCTAGAAAGTAGTGACATCCTATAAAACTGTTGAATACTTTTAGTTGGTAACAAACAATGAATATTTTGGAGTGGAAATAATTGTGAAGTAGAGCCACAGCACTACAAAATGAGGTCGTTGGAGACAGTAGAACTTTCATAATTAGAATTTTTTTTTTTAAAGGCTCTTGAGTAGAAAAAGTGAGATTTTAGTTACATAGCACCAGGCTTCAGAGTAGCCACGATGAAGCAAGCGTAATAGGGTTTAATCTGTTGTCTTCCTAATAACTTTCATATATGCCCTTGTTCATCCCTGCACTAGAACAGAACCCTAGTTTTCTACTTTTGTTCTTTGATACAGGGCCCTTGTATTTCAGTAAGTAGAGAGTTTTGCCTTCTCAGACATCTACACAATGGCAGTAATCTATAACTAACTGCTATTCGTTATGTTGCAGAGGCAAATTGCGCAGAAAATTATGGATAATTTTAAAAAGATGAAATACAGGTGGCTCATCTAAAACAGACTCCAATTAAAACCACATTGTATTAAATAGAGCCTGCTTTAGATAGACTCCTCTTCATGCTAAATATGAATGGAGTAACAATTTTAGATATAATAGCTGGTATCTGGATTTTAATATGATCAGTTCTCATGCTTCAGGGCCCAGATAGTACCAGCTGGGATTAAGAAACCTGCCCTGCTATAAAACTTGATTATATTGTTTTTTGCACGGGTACTGCATTAGGAATTATTGAGAAAGTGGCTTTCATGGGGTATAGACTTTTGCATAAAAGTTGGTGCTAAAATTTGACTGGTGTCAGAAGGTACATCACAATGTTTTAGCTGGTATCTTATGAATTAAATGCGTGTAATGAGGCCCTGGGATTGTGTCTCAGCCAAAGCTGGGGCAGCCGGGCCCCAGTGAACAAAGGTGTGTTCTAGACCTAAGTGTACACTGTCTGTGTTGTGGCTTATACGAAATGTTGTACCTGTTACCTTATCAAGAGAGTAATTTTTCCAATGCTTAGTTGGTCCGATATGCTACTATCTGCCATTAGTAATGGCCTGACAAATTGTTCTCTTTAATTGTGGTTTTATCAGTTTGGCAGAAAGCGATGGACAAAATAATATGCAGATTCTTTTCTGTCTTGGCTTTCAGTCTCCAAAAGACTTAGAGGGCCATGCCAGCTTTTTTTGGTTTTTGGTTTTCTGGGTTTTTTTTTTTTTTTTTTTGCTGTTTAAGAAATTAGTAGCTAACAAAGGATCCAGGGAAATGAGCTCCTCGAGGGGAAAGAGCAGGGCTGTTTATTCCAGAGTTTCCAGTGCCTAAAACAGTGCCTGGCACAAGGGAGGTGTTCATTCAGTGTTTTATTGAAGTAAAAAGAAAGACGAAAGAAAGGAGCGATTAGTTCTCCCCCTCCCCCTCCTGCAAGGTGACCGAGTTAGTCCTGACTATGGTGGGGAATGGAGCAGTTCTCACTGTTTATTTAGATGAAGGGAACGCAGAACCTCTTTAAAAGAGGGGAAAGACAAGATCCTCTGTGGTTGGACCCCTCCTCCTCCTGCAGCCGCCACTCTTGCCTCTTCTTGCCTCAGCCTTCCTGCCCCAACAAGACAGATCAGCTTGGACTTCTCTTATTCTGTGTTGTTTCCCATTGTCCAGCATTCTCCCATGTTGACCCCCTTCTTCCCTCTTCTACTCCTGCCTGGTTGGCTACTAAACTTTTTTTTTTTTTTAATTTTTATTTTGTATTGGAGTATAGTTGATTTACAATGCTGTGTTAGTTTCAGGTGTACAGGAAGTGATTCAGTTATACATACACCTATATCCATTCTTTTTCAGATTCTTTTCCCATATAGGTTATTACAGAATATTGAGTAGAGTTCCTTGTGCTATACACTATGGCCTCGTTTATTATTTTGTGTATAGTAGTGTCTATATGTTAATCCCAAACTCCTAATTTATCCCCTTCCCCAGGCTTTTCCCCTTTGGTAACCATAAGTTTGTTTTTGAAGTCTGACTCTGTTTCTGTTGTGTAAATAAGTTCATTTGTATCATTTTTTTAAAGATTCTACATAAAAGTGGTATCATATGGTATTTGTCTTTCTCTGTCTGACTTACTTCACTTAGTATGATAATCTCTGTGCCCATCCATGTGGCTGCAAATGGCATTATTTCATTCTTTTTTATGGCTGAGTAATATGCCATTGTATATATGTATGTATGTATATATATATATAGTACCACATGTTTATCCATTCTCTCTCAAATGGCATTATTTCATTCTTTTTTATGGCTGAGTAATATTCCATTGTATATATGTATGTGTATATATATATATATATATATATATAGTACCACATGTTTATCCATTCTCTGCTGATGGACATTTGTGTTGCTCCCATGTCTTGGCTATTGTAAACAGTGCTGCAGTGAACACTGGGGTGCGTGTATCTTTTCAAATTATGGTTTCCTACCTTTTTCCTGAAGTCTTCTCAAAACCCCAGTGAGTCAGTGCCTCTCCTCTGTTTCCCTAGAGTGTTCTCTGTGGATTTCTGCTACTCATCTAGACGACATGTTAAAATTATGTGTTTTTTCTCCTGCACTAGGCCGTTTTTGACATCAAGAAGCTCACAGCAGCCTTTCTATATTTGTTCAAACTCAAACATGGACACAACGCTAGGCCATGATCATTGGTCAATATTTGCCAAATGAGTGTCCATACCAGCCCTCTCAGAATTCATAGAATGAATGAAACACTTGGAATGTGTCTCTAATAATAAATCCTCCCAGTTACTGGGTATAATTCTAAGTCCTTTATTACAAGAGTACGGTTGTTAATCTAGTTACTTCTGCCATATTTCAACCTGGATAAGCATATTTTACAGATCTGCTCTGTTGGGTTCATCCTATTATAGTATCACACATGACCAAGGCCCCTGGATTTTGTTCTGTGGGACAGTGGCTGTGTTTGGAAGGAATGGTGTTTCAGTGGTGTCACGGGCTTTCATTTTATGGGAGTACTTTGGCAATTACAAGTGCTATTTAAAGGTATTATTTTTATTAGAAAGGTGAAGATTTAGATCTGTGGTTCATTAATTTTGTAAAGTTTGAATTAACAAAGGCTAGTTTGTAGCTCAAATTATGAAAGCACACTTTTCGGAAATTGGGGAAGGACATAAGTAAATTAGGTACTAGTCTTCAGATTTTACAATGAAAATACACACACAAATGATACATGTAGTTTTTAAAAGAATTACTCAAAGAAATTCAATTTTTGATTTTGAGAAAAGCCTCTCATTTTTCATAGTACTTAAGCATTGTAGTATAATTTCTAGTCGAGACTGGGAATATAGTTACTAGAGTTCTTAAAAATCAAGTTTATCACATGGAGGGGAAAAAAAAAACCTCTGAATTTATTTTTTTTTTACATGTAATTTATATATGCTAAATAAAATTTAGAAAATGGAGCTTAACTACAGTAAAACCATTGCCAATAGTTCTGTCCACACACGTGTTAATCATTTTAGGATATTATCTCTTCTTTTTCTCGTATTCATTACATTAAAAAAACCAGGGTTTTACTGTGTGTACTGCTTAATAAGCTACTTTTTGATTATCAATATATTGTCATTTCCCTGCTATGAAATTAATTACTATGAGTTTTAATGATTTCATAGTCATTTTATTATAAGTTGGGCTTAACCATATCAGCTCTTTCTTGTTAGACGTCACTTTGTAATTTCATAATCAAGTTTTGGATTTTTTTCCTTTTTAGACTAACATTATTTATTTGATTTAATATGGACTAAGTGCTGTAATCTTGTCATTCTTTTAAAAAAAATCCTATGTCATTTCTTTATCAGTATATTCTTTTTCAAATCTGTGTTTTCGTGAATATTTGAAAAGTCTTGTTCTTAGTGCTTGAATATAAGTCCATCAGTTGCTCGTTCCCCATTGCTGTCAGTGCTCTCAGCTCTGCCTGTCTTGTATGGCTATAGATCCAACCACATGGATGGATGTGACTTCCGGACCCACCCCAAGCACTTGCCTTTGACCAACCCAACCCTGGACTCACCCAAACACACACACAGCAAAATCCACTTAGGAAGCACTTAAACCACGAGGGCCAAGGTTTCCTCTGTTCATGGAGTGGATCTTCTGACCCTTCTTTGTGTCACATTGATAATAGCTTCATTAAAAACAAAAAATGTTCACAGAACTCTGGTAGAAACAGAAAAGATGTGTGAATGTGATTTTCGGATGAGGTTTTTGCTGACTGCATCTTTACAACATAAGCTTCATGTGTTTGGCTAAATTAACTGATAAAGGCAACCTGTTAGTCCTTACGTGTGACTTCCTTACGTTCAAAATACTCGCCAAAAAAAAAAAGGTAATTTCATCTTTTTTTTTTTCTCCTGATTGAGACTTTGGCAAAGCCAAGAATGACAACTCTAGTCTTTTTCTCAGAGAAAGCCTGATGTGAGGTGGTCCTTAGACACTACAGAAAAGCTACTGCTCACTTAATAATGTTGGTAACATTTTATTAGATATTGTCTTCACACGCTCTAAAGGTTAAAAAAAATCCATTTCCACTTAACATTTCTAGACTAATGCTGATGGACTTTCTTTCCCTTGAACAGTAATGTTTATCCATTTGAATGTTGCTTCACAGAAAGGAAAAGTGCATTTGTGTAAAAATATCTAGGGCTTGCCAGGGAATTTTTTCCAGAATGCTCTGTGGTTACAAATGGAAGCTTACCGTTGTATAAACGGCAGGTTTGAATTTCTGTAGTAGTCGTGGCATGAGTTGATAATCTGTGAATTGTCCAGCGTGTTTTGTGTGTGTTCGTGCGCGTTCATCGGCCCGTCTGTAAGTAGCTGGATCTGGTGCAGTTCCTGCCTCTGCTTCTCACCTCCCTTATTGAGATCCATGGATATGCACCATCTTTAGTCTAAGGCAGGTCCCAAAAGAGGCACGTGGGCGGGTGGGTGTGGGAGAGAGGCATATTCCTTTCATGGTCCTCTGGTGGCATTCCACTTGACACAGTGACAACACTTCCTGAAAGCTTAAGTGCTTTGAATTTGTGGGTCTTCTCTCTACCTCTGAGATTTCCAAAACTTTCTCTAAACAAGATGGCTGGCACGTCCTGGGGACAGAGCAGAGACACAGAACAGAGACAAAGCCGCCCTGAGAAGGCAGACACACTTCTATTACTTGTGGTTTCTCAATGCAGCTGCTTTCAGATGGGCCGGCTTGTTCTACGCTGGTTCCACTGCCAAAGCAAGACTGTCACACAGCTGGTAGTACTTACTGTACTTGCGGGAAAGTATGTGATTCATTAGTTGGAACCGTATGTTTTTCACCAGTTCTGGTCATGTTTTTGTTAGGATGTGGTAAAAACACAAGCAGGGGGTGAAGGGACAATGGAAACCTGTGACTTGTTAAGGATTGGCCCCAACCCATTATTAGCTAAATTGTACACCATAAAATGTCCTCTGTACCTCATAAGACAAATGACTTAATTTTTGATTCCTCAGTTGAGGTCATTTAGTCATAAGTAGTATAAATTATCAACACTGAGCTCTTTTGCTCTTTTTCTTTTCTGTAAAGTAGGATGATCCGTTTAAACCCCAGATTATAATATGAAGAGAAGTCATGCAAGTAAAAGACATTAATTTGCTGAAAAATGCCCATGACGGGTGAAGAGCTTTAACTGGAGTGAACTCTCGCTACTGTTAAAATCTGAGGATGGTATTCCAGCTAAGGAGAACCACTTCTAAGACTACAGGGTGTGAGGAGTTCCCTTGTCTACATATGATCACGCAGACTGCAGAAGTATGGCTGGCTGGCTGGATGAGGGACCCTTCGTTCTCCTTAATGTTGGTGTCATTAATGGGGTTACATCACAGTATCTGAAATGGTCGGCGTTGGTATCGTGCAGAACCTTTGGTGTGAGCTGCGTTGCACATTGGCCCGTAATCAGGTAGTTTGTGAGCTTGTGAATATTTTACAGCTGCACCATCCTAACCATAGTCTTTGGAAAATGAATGCCATCTCTGCTCGGCTGTGTTCCCTTTACAAATAGGTATTTGTTTTAATATTTGCTTTCCTCTCTTTCACTTAAACACGAGTGATGCTTTTCCTGCGTTCCCACCCCCATCACCTCCTCTGGAGATAGGTGACATTTTCCAAGTCTCTCTAGGTAAAAATATTGGCAGATTATGCCTCTGCCCTCGGACGCTGTTTTTCAGCTGTTCCCGTTACAAAGAGTTCTGCGCCGTTCATACCTCAGCACATACACTCCTGCAGTTGCTGGACTCTGCAGAATTAGAACCAGGCCTGTCTCTGACAATTAGCTCAACTGGCTGCAGCGTAAATAAAGGAATGCGCTCAGGGACTGTAGTCTGTGACACGGTTTAACAGAGCGTAAAAAGGTGCATCTGTTCCATGCCCAGATCCAGTCGCCTCCCTGTCACTGGGAAGTTACCGACACGGAGACATGCCCGCGCTGTTTGGTAAACAAGCAGCAGGTATTAAATTAACCAGGCTGGGAACGTGCAAAAGTGCTGCTTTATTAAAAGCCCCGCTATCTCAGCTCGACGCCGGGTCACAAGCAGTCGCTAGAGTATCTCTTTAAGATGACTCACGGCACCACATACTTCAACACTCTGTCCTCACTTCCAGAGAGGACCATTGACCTTTGGCAGCCTGATGGAGGCTTGGGGTGCAGAGGAGAGAGAAAGCAGAAGGAAGGGTGTATGTGTACAGTCGCAGGCTGAGTCAGAAGGCAGTGAACACTGAGCAACCTGGATCCAGGTTTTAGTTTAAATCGCTCTGTGGAATCCAGTACCAAACTATAGCCAGGGCTTTGTTTTGGTTTGTTTTTCTGCCTTTCTGCCTCACACTCCTCATGGCTGCCACTTGATTTGAGATCTGAAATAATGAGCGGATAACTGAGTGATCAGAGGTGTTCTCCGTCTACCTGTGTTGTATATATACAACAAACATCTTGTAATATACTTGAACGTAATACAGTTGTACTTTTGTTATTCAGCATTTATTTGCGTTTGCATTCAGGTTTTCTAATGGGGGAAAAAAAACACGTTTAAAGAACTTTTTGCTTTCATTTAGCAAGGTAGTGATTTTTAAAGTTTGTTTTTCTTCCAGCTTCAGGAATGCTGTACAGAGAGTTGCATACGTTGACATGTTGATATGTTCTTTGTTTTCATGGTCTTATAATCTTTTTCGGGCAATCTGCTGATGTCTGTAGGCAACACAAGTAATTTTCAGTCTACACATCTGTGCAGTAGAGACCATTATTTCTGAAATTTTCCTGTCCTCCTCATGGTTGTGTTTCTTTTTAGGGCCCCAACTAGCTCTTCATCCATTAGAAGATGATGTCATGCCAATGGGATCTAGCCCCACACAGCTTGAATTAAAATGATTCCAGTTGGTGATACTTGAATGTGAATGACCAGAAGGTGTGATGCATTCAACACTGTATTTGAAGTGCTCACCTTGGAAATCTCTCCTGGTTGCACAGGCCCTTTGGTCCTCATCCTGGAGATCTTATAGCCACACCTGCATTCCGGCTGTCCAGACCCCTCTTTTATTGCTCGCTGTCTTTATATAGTGAGGTCTGGGTGGAGGAGTGAGATGAAAGGGGGGTGAGAGCGTGGAGAGGAAGCATCCTTTCATATTGTTTGCTCAGAAGGAGAGGGTTGGTGGACAGGAAAGTATTCCACTATCCAGAGAGTGGTGATGTCTCAGAATCTCTTTATCTGTGTAGCATCTTTGCTGTATGAAGTTTAATAAGCCAGCTGTGCAGTTCTTTAAAAGCCAGTGGGTTCCATTTTTCATTTGCTTTCCACCTCCTTTGCTCTGAGCTTTCACTCCCTTTCCTTATCCCCCCCCCACCCCCTTCTTTATCTCAGGGGAGTTCCCTGAGTAGCAAGACTGAAAAAGAGCTGAGGTTTATGTTAGAAGAAATTAAGGTTAATGATCATTGGCTCATTTTCATATTCTGTGGGTGTGGATGGAGGAGTAATCAGTGCAGGTGGCCCTGCCAGTTGGGAGTTTTTCTTTGTCATCAAGAAAATAAGGAGAGTGCAGGGATTGAATTACCACAACTATTTCAGGACTAAACATATTTTATTTCCCGATCGGGTCTGGTTTAAGGACACAAAGCTGACATTAATTTTATCCAAAGAAAAGCACAGCAATTTTTTTCTTCTTGTTTTATAATTTGACTGAATGCAAAGGGTGGATGCATGTTCAAATTTAATTCTAGTATAATCTTACAAATAATATTCTGAAAAGCAAAGGGGTTTTGATTCAGTTTGACAGTTTATGTTTCTGTGCCCAATTACCACTTAGTTATTGAATGTTAAAGAGCTGCTTTCTAAAATGTGCACTCGGACCGCACCAGTTGGCTTCCCAGCTGCCTGTTATTACATGTGAGGTGCTCACGCCTAACTTTTTAAAGGATGTACACATTTAAAAGAGTTATGTTTAGCTAGAAAAGGAAGTGGGGGATTTGGTTAGGAAGTGCTTGCTGGCCTTGAAAAACTATGTTGTGTGTAGTCTAATTTCAGCCACATAAAGACCATTCTTTAGAGAAATATTTGTTGGATTTAAAGAAAAAACTTAAATGCCCAAATAAACTAGGGAAAGAGCCATGACTTTTTTTTTTTTTTAAAAGTGTAACTTCTGTTTGGAACCGTCTTTTAAAGTTTTTATGTGTTTTTAATGCCACTAATGTAACTTTCTACATGTGAGGGATTGTGATTCAAGGCATGGTAAAGGAAGAATTAAAAGTTGACCAGGGACAATAAAAGTCATTGTGGAAGAGCATCAGTACGAGCTATGCATGGTAGGTTTTGCTTTCTTAGCAGAATGCAGCTCGGGTGACCTGATGTGTTTTTCAAGCACAAGGTTTATTTGGCTGTGACAGTGTGAGTGTAATATTAATGATACTAAATGTAAAATTAACTTTTATGTTGTGTGAGCACTTTTTCTGGCCTCTCTCTTTAAAATGGCAAGTATTTCTTTGTGCCGGTATCTAGTTCTGTTGCCACAGTGAGCATTTATATAACTGCGTAAGCCACAGAAAGTTTGGGCTAGTCAGGTAGCTATGCTAGTAGCATCTGTCGGGCAAGTACAAGTCAAGGTGGGTTTTGGTTTTGATATCCCTGTGGTATGAGTCTACATGCAGCTGAATATTCATTGTGTGCCCATTAGTATGAATACTTTGTCTGCATTATTAATAACACATGAAGAGACCATTCTCCAACATTCAGAGGGCAAGAATGTTTCAGTGGTTTCTGGAAGCTCCTTGCTGTGGAGAAATAAGATTTCTTTTTAACATGGCAGTTAAGAGTTTTAAGTAGCATTGTAAAATAGTTTTAAAAAGAAATTTGGTGTATCTTAAGAAATTGCCGGGTAGGCTAAGAAAACTTAATATTGAATGAAATGATCGTTTGAAATCCATATGATTTCCAAGTTGAATGTTTAAGCAAATCACGCTATGTATTTGTTTTAAGAAACATTAAACAAAGGTACCGAAACACCCAGTAAATCATTTTTCTAAGGTAACGTCCGGTCCTGTTTCTTGCTTTGCTCTTCACGGAATCCATTTCACCTTGCCTATTACTGACAGAGCTCAAAACTGGCCTTACTTTGATTTTTCTCAAAGCTTCTGGTAAGAACCATTCGCATTAGGACCCACATACATCTGGTATTAGCCAAGAAAAGGGCAACTGTGTACTAATTCAGCCTCACTTTAGTATTTATCTGTCATACATTCGGAATAATTATGAAAGCAAATAAGTTAAACTAATGTTTTACTTGCATATAAGTTAGATCCTTAAAATCAGCTACAGTTCAGACCATAATGTTGGCTATTTGTCCGCTAAAACGCTTTACAGAGCATGATTGCTTAAGCCATTTGGATGGCTGTCTCTGCAGACTCCCCAGCTTTCACCTATCTGCCATTGCTCTTTACTTTGATCTTTGATTTCTTTCAAAAGTTCCCAGATTTCTTGCCTTCCTCCCATTGGATGCATAGGATATAACGGAATTCATTTGTAACTCTTTTTTAACTGCGTATTTGAATTTTAAACTCATCATGCCAGGGAGTAACTCAATCTGGTACAGTCTGCTCACTCTCGCAGTTCTAACTCCTGAGTCTTCTGTGCTACACTTTCAATTTCTTGTGGCCGACCTGACTACTCTTTCTATCTCATTTACTGGAATGTATCCATAAATGAGGGCTGTGTGTGTAGGTGTGTTTTACACGCACAGTAACGTACTCTAGCATGGCTTGTAGTGTGCCAGGACGTGGGGTTTCGTTTCACCGTCGTTTGGGGAAAAATACACATATGAAACAGATACTGAATTTCTGTCCTGCATTTAATCTCCCCGTTTTCCATTTCCTTTCTCTGATTCAGGCAGCAAACTGATCAAATTCTCAACGTAATCTGTAAAATATCACGTTTATTGCTGTCACGGAACTTAGAGAATAACGTTGTTTGTCGTTCCTTAATAGGAGGTAAATAATAGTGTGTAATTAAGTATTTAAAGTGTCACCTGAAATCGTTGTTCTTCAGATGCTTCAACCTTAGCCCTGTTATAATCACGTAGCACAAACAGTACAAGCTGTGGGAGCAGCAGGCTGATAAAAATCCTTTTCTGGGCCTGGCCACCCAAGAGCTGTGTGAGGAGGTGTTTAATGAATTACCACAAAGTTAGGCGTAACTGATGGGATCTGTGCAACTGCTGCTCCAAAAATTGCCTCTAAGAGGGATCAGCTGCACATTAGAATCGAAGATACTCTCCCTTCCATTTAGTGAAGAAATCACTAAAGCCTTTCCGAGGTTTTTGTAGGGGATATCTGCCTTAGTAGCCTTCTTACGAAATGAATTGCAGTCAGATGTACCTGTGATAGTGAGCTTGAACTCATAAAACAAGGGATTCACTTCATCGCTTTATAAACCCATATCCATCCAGGGCCTAGATGTTCTTTATTTTATACACCATCTTGAGTTATTAGTCACTAATGGAATTCATATGATGAATACATTTTACATTAATGAGTTAATACATGAAAAACATTACGCACATCTTTCAGAAAAACTTTAAAGCCATCAGAGTGAGCTGTAGTTTCTTAAATTAATTGAGTAATGAATAAAACCTGTTTTCCTGTTGTGTGTCACTGCTTCTTTACAGCAGGCCCAAATGAAAATGAACCATGGGTTTTAGGAATGAAAATCTGAAAAATTTTGTAATTTTTGGAATTGTAACATGTTGAATCTGTTTCTTTGATTTTTGAAAATGATGAAGCTCAGAAAGTTAACCAAGCAGACCGTGGTCAAATAACCAAAAACTGACTGACAATGACCAGAGTCCTATTGTCTAGACCAGCACAGTCCGGTGAGTGGCAAGATAAGCAATTTTATAATTTAAGATTTTCTAGTAGCCACCTAGCAAAAGTAAAGAGAAACAGGTGAAGTTGATTTTAGTAATATATATTATTTAACCCAATGTATCAAAAATTATTTCCATGTATAATAGGTATGAAAATGTGTAGTCCACATGAATATTTATCAAGACAATTTACATTCTTCTTTTCACGCAGTCTTCAAAATCCAGCACCTGTGTTGCACGCACAGCACATCTCAGTTTGGACTGGCCACACTTCAAGTGCTGAGTATCCACCTGTGGCTAGTGGCTACCATGTTAGCATAGGTTTAGACACCAGTCCACTTTTCTTTCCAGCTATGACAGCAGTGTAGTAGCTTCTAAAGGGTTGACTGGGATTTTTCTAGTCCCTATTTTGGTTAATTTAGGAGAGCTGATGACTTTGATATGCACGTGAAAAAGTAACTGAAACTTGGGGTGCCGAGTCTTTGATAGAAGCACGTTTGTTAAGGAATCACCTTTCTGATGAGCATTTTTAATTTCTTGGTCAGTGCTTAGCAGTACCTCAAGCAAGTAAATCTTTTCAAGATACTTATTGGCTTTCCTCCTTCTTCTCCCTCCCCTCCCCCCCACCCCCCCTTGAAGCCACGCTGTCTCAGTTTGCTAACCACACACACGTTACAGGCAGTGCTGGGGGAGAAGATGATGTCTCCTTCCACTTCCCCTTGGACGTTGAAGGCAGTGCAGCTTGGCGCTGCCCGGAGCCGAGGCTGTCCGCCATCTGTGTAAGGAATTCACAACCGCAGACAAAAGAAATTGGCAAAGTCTTCCCTCTGTCTGTTCTCCAGATCCTCAAGATAGCCATAAAACACCTGGACAAAATCAGCAGGTGATGGCAAGGGAAAGAGAATGATCAGTCACAGGCGTTGTTGAATCCTTTGAACGTTACTTATGGCCTGGACGTTGCTGTCACTAGGCACAGTTTGATCTTGGGTAAGTTTTCTGGAAGAGCTTCATTCCCTGGCTCTGTGACAACAGCAGAAGCAGATAACACTGTTGATAGGGGAGAGGAGCGGCGAGTGAGGCTTCCCTGCCTGAAGGTATAGCAGCTTCAGGGGGTGTTACCTCCATGTGTGGAAGAGCATCCCGCAGAAAGAAGTCATGTCCAGCTGCGGGGAGTGTGCTGTGTAGATCAGGGTCCTTGCTGTAAACCTGCTAGAGGAGTTAAAATATCCTCTCATCTACTTAAAATAAGTCATAAATTGTTTTCAGAATGTAGGTGCTTGATCGGCATTGTTCATATGCTGTGTTTTTTTTTAATGTACCTTAAAATCAATTTACTGAACTTGCCCTGAAAGAGGAGAGCTGGCATTATGGTAATCATAGGCTTTAAAAAATCTTCTGTTGTGATGGCCCTACCTATCCACACACGTACATACTTGTGCACAATTTGTGTCCCTAGGACTCCCCTGTACGTCTTTGTTAGAGAAGGGTGAATATAACGTTGGAACTCTCAGAAGAGCCACCTAAAGTTTATCTTTTCAACATCCTCATTTTATGTCACAGGCTTACCTTCTCATCTTTTGTTTTGATGATGTACCTACAAGATTGAGTAGATACTAAGATATCATTTGGGTTATCTGGATTTTCTGTGACTGTTATGTGCCGCTGAATCGCATAGCATGGAGTCTGGTAAGGAAAGGACACGTTTTAATGGACCAGGAATTTGGCTCTAAAGAAACGGCACTTTTGCCGGTAGAAGCTCTGAGCAAAGTCCTTTAGCTGTTAACCTCTTCATCTGTGAGAGTTAGAGTTGAATACAGTGGTATTTAGCTTTGTTTGCTGCTGCCCGTTTTCAGGGTCATATTTTAGCTATGATCTTTATTTCCAGTGAGAGGCCTAAGCCAAAGCAGAAGCTGCACTATTTAATTCAGAATTATCCCCTCTCCCTTTAGCTCTGTCTACAAATGCAACCCTTTTTCATATAAATGGCGTCAAGCTTCATTGAATTTAGCTCTGTCTTGTTAAGTACATTAATGCTGTGTTCTGTCATTCATTACATGAGAATTAGTTGTCTATTACAAAGTGGGGGTCTTTGTTTGGAGCCTGATCTTCATGGGAAGAAAGCCACACGTGGCCTAATTCCCTGAGCGCACTGAACGCTGGACTTATTTATTTGTGACTTGTACGCCCCCGAAAGTGTCATGCAAAATGCCAATTCTACTGTTGGGAGGCCCACCTTATTTTAAGCAAGAAAACTCTAAAAGCACAATCATCACCTTCCGTTAAAAAAAAAAGCCAAAAACCCTCTCCCCCATGTATTTTGTCACATTTTTTTTAGTGATCTATACAATGTCCTTCGAGTGCGTTACAGAAAGTGTTAATATCTTAGAGCAGCAGTAATAATAATCCTTTTACTCAGGGTAATCATGTGCTAATCTGCTGGTAAGTCAAAAGTATTAGATCATTTGAAATTCATTGTGTCAGCTCAGTTGAAATAACTGGTATGGTGCTATAAACATTTAGAGAAAGGGAGTCTTTGAACCCAAATAATAATGTCAAATAGTTTGTTAGTGTTACATGCTCATGTTTAAAGGTTTCATAAGCTCAACCCATGGACAAGAGCATTTCAGTTTACATCAGTGCGTAATATATTATTTTAACTGAAGGTTTATTTTTATTTTGTTATTTGGGGAAAGTTTCTTTTCCTCTGGCACTTATGGACTAGGTTTTTCTGTTACAGTTTTCACCCTGCAGTCACAGGCAGCTCGGTGTGCCAAAAGGGTTTTGTTTTGTTTTAAGAAAACTCTTCTTGTTTTTCTAAAGCATTGTGTCGGGGTTGAATTTTCTCCTTGCTCCCTTCTTTCCTCTCATGTTCTCGGGAGGAGGATGGATGCTGTACACATTAATTTTTCTGTGAATATTTTAACTAGGAAGTTTTGTTTCATGGTTCCCCTCTTTCCCCTCAACCAGAGCCACCCCTCCCTTTGAATTCTTGTAACTCCCTTGAATTTTTCTCTTCCCCTCTCTCATCCTGAGCCTGTAGTTGACTGGCCTTTGAAGATAAGATTCCTTGTTTTAGTCATCTTCGTGCCTGACACATAGTAGATGTTCAATAAAAATTTTTAAAAATTGCTTCACTTCTAAAACGTTGGGAAATTTGGTGACTCAGCTAAACGTGTCGCCATGTCAGTATATGAACATTTTTGGTGATGGATCATTCATTTTCCTTTTTCTCTTTTTGGGAAGTCGGTTCAGTTTTGAAAGAGCACCTCTTTCCTCAGAGCTTCCAGGACCACTTGAGCCTGCAACTCCCGTTCTCCACCCTCACGACTGGTCAGCTGTGAACTCTGGAAGGCATTATATCCCGGCTTCACAGAGTAACAGCCAAATTCACTGGCTTTCTGAGAATGCATAACTTAAGTACTGAACAGTCAAGGCTCCTGTAGAAGGAAGTAATATCCATCCTTTCTCCACCTCATGTCCTCGCTTTTTGCTTCAACCCTATCTTCGTTTTGCAGTTTTAAAGAATTTGTAGACTTTCTAATCCTGGAGTTCCTTAAGTACTGGAATGTGAAATTCTACTCCTTTTTGAAATTGAAATTTACAGACCTTTCCTACTGATTGTATTCTGTGACTAAGGAGAGGGCCCTGAACATTATGTCGGATGTAGTGCCTCAAGTGCACTGCCATGTCCCCTGTGGCTTTCTTCCCGCTGGGTCATCCCCGGAACAGGCTTTGATCATGAAAAAGTTCATCTCAATGAAGATACTGTATTATATACTATAAGAGAATGAACTAAATCCGCATAGGATAGCTCTAGAGCTTAAATTTGGCCAAAGAGCAGAGAAGTTGCTTAATGTGATCTGAGCATTTTTAGGCCTGCCCCAGCTCAGAGAACAAGGCAGCCAGATGGTCTGGTTTAAATCACAGAGACAGTGCAGCCAGTCAGCAGTCCCCAGCCATCTCAGAAGTCATGTGGCAGGGAGGGGTTGGTTACAACAGTCCGCAAAGCTCTAGCCTCACTGATAGTGTAGCACTGCACTGAAGTATGGGGCTGGGGATGATTGATGGGGTTTCTATAAGCAAGCCAGTCTAGAAGGGTGCATATCTTATACTAGGTAGCTCTGGAATTGCCCTTGGTCACTGTAGAATGACACTGAGCTTCAGAGATTAGTCCAGGCATGGTTTTACTAGCATTCCTGGGAAAAGGTAGCATGGCACAGTGACAAGAAGCACGCACTCCGGAGCCAGGCTGCTTAGGTTTGGATCCTGTTTTGACCATTTGTACTAGCTGTGTGACCTTGGACAGGTTACAGAAGTCTCTGTGCCCCTATGTACCTCATCTGTGAAATGGGGATCATAATACCTACATCCTCTGTAGCTTAAATAAACTGTGAGGATTGAATGAATTTACAATTCCTGAAACAGTGCCTGAAATATAACAAATAGTAAGGACATGTTTGAGCAATAAAATAAAACTGGGTGCTGTGAACTGCTGATCCTTCAGAGATCCATTAGTGAAACCTACCCCTAGAACCTGACCCTTTATTAACACTGACAGGTTTTAGTAATCTTTGTGCCTGACACAAATGCCATACATATGTGCCTTGTACTCAGAAGCCCTTATAGGTAACCTCACGTTTTTCCTTTGTCCATAGGTAAAATTTGGAGGATGTGGCCATAAAGAGCTTTTGTGGGGATTCCCTTCGGAGAAGATGTGGGCTGAGTGAAGTCCACTTTGATCTAGAAATAGGGCTGTTTTTGTAATCCTTTTTATATTGTTCTACTTTGCTTTCTTTGAGTGATGTATTCTTTCTGAAGCCTCATAC
The DNA here is from genome assembly GCF_003031525.2 of Neophocaena asiaeorientalis asiaeorientalis. Taxonomy (NCBI): domain Eukaryota; kingdom Metazoa; phylum Chordata; class Mammalia; order Artiodactyla; family Phocoenidae; genus Neophocaena; species Neophocaena asiaeorientalis. Next base: position 4,152,283 of record NW_020174922.1, on the reverse strand, counting down.
GATTTGTCATAGAATGATGTCTTTAGTTGCATCTTTGAAAACCAAAATGATTAACTTTCAGTTTACATCTTGCTAAGAAGCTGTATCTGACCATCAATTTTAGTCTAAAAGCAGACAACTCTCTTTTTTATTCCCTAAGTATTTTTAGAAAGTTTTACTTATTAGTCCTCAAAACATCCAGATGTATTGTGCCTTCTTTCATTTTTGGCTACAGAATAAGTATCTCATTTTGATTGTAGTGACAAGATTAAAAAAGACTTGAAGATAGACTGAAATTGACATTTATCAATGATCATCTTGATCCCGTATTCATTTTCAGATTCCGAAATTCACCGTATGGTTGTCTAAGTCCTACGGATTTGCCAACACTGTGATTTAAGCCTTTCAGAGTTACCTGTTGTAATTCACATAACTGGGTTTCACATTATCTGTGGCATTTATTATGATTCCACAAAAAGGGATAGTATTTGCCAAAATGTTAATGAGGATAGAATGGTTCAGATTGGGGGAAAGAGCATACCGTGAAATGCTAGGGACAGCCACTTAAGAAAATTACCACCTGTGCCCAAGGAGGACCTTTACAATATGGTTATGGAGACATTATTAACTGGTCATAGTCAACCAGATTTGCCACCTTAACTGGAGTTATCCTGATGTAATGCTGCTGGACAAATGTGTCTGTTGAGCTGATCAGACTTGATTTTGATTTCCACTCTTTCCATGACCAGCTATGAGGCGTTGGTCAAGTCATTTAATCTCTTGGACTTCTAGTTTCCTTATCTGTGAAACAGGGATGATGATGTACCAATCCTGCTCAGTTGTCATGAAAATTAAATTCATGTATGGAGAGTACGGTTGACCCTTGAACGACACGGGTTTCAACCGCATGGGTCCACTTACACATGGATTTTTTTCGATGGTCAATACTACAGTACTGCATGGTCTGTAATTGGTTGACGCCGTGGATGTGGAACCATGGATATGGAGGAACCACAGATACAGAGGAACCGGAACCAGGGATACGGAGGGCCAGCTCTACATGATACACAGATTTTCCAATGAGCAGAAGGTGGGCGCCCCCAACCCCCAAGTTGTTCAGGGTCAGCTGTATTTACGTGAATGTCAAGTATTTAGCGTAGTGCCTGGCACATGGCAAGAGCTTGAGAAATTAAAACTCTCAGACTGGGGCTTCCCTGGTGGCACAGTGGTTGAGAGTGCGCCTGCCGATGCAGGGGACGCGGGTTCGTGCCCCGGTCCGGGAAGATCCCACATGCCGCGGAGCGGCTGGGCCCCTGAGCCATGGCCGCTGAGCCTGCGCATCCGGAGCCTGTGCTCCGCAGCGGGAGAGGCCACAACAGTGAGAGGCCCGCGTACCGCAAAAAACAAACAAACAAACAAACAAACAAAAAACAAACCAAAAAACTCTCAGACTGTGAGCTTTAGAAATATGTGAGACAGAATGGTTAACTTAACTTGCTGTATTACATATGAGCTGTTCCACCATTCATTAATTATGGCAGTAATGATGGGTTCATCACGTTGCATTCTCACTCTTGCAAGCATCATCCTTTTGCTCAACAGCAAAAGTTGCCTGGCTTGGGGCACCATGTTGTGTCTACAGAGGTTGTTTTTCTTGCTGGTTGGAAAAAAATGCATTTTTAACTCCCTAAATTATGATAGCAAAGTCATTTACATTGATTAGGTTGAGTTCTTTGGATTTTTCCTTCAGGAAAAAATAAACAGTTTTCCAAGTGGTTTCTTAGCTTTTTAAAATAAAAGCCATCACAGTGAACTGTATTTGGTCCCAAAGCGTACATATATTGATGGTCTACTAGGCACCATGCTATCATTTGGGATGCTGAGATGAGTAAGCCACTGTCATTGCTACTAAGAAGTTTACACATTAGTATTCTGGAAAGATTACCAAGTTTTGGCCAATGATCAACCATTTTTGTTGGATTTCATACACTGAAATCCCAGGGTGCACCACCCCTTCCCCCATTACTTTTGTATTTTTCCTTGAAGTTTGGGGCAGTCAAATCTAATATGTTTGGGTTTCGATCCCAAGCATTATTTTCTGCTACTATTTTATAGGACATGTCATTTGGTTTTGAGCCTTGTTCCATTAGGATTGACTCTGAGGGCACATGAACTAGGAATCTGGACTTATTTTCATTATCCTTTCTTTCTTTAGGGGCGATTTTCCATAAGGTCCTACTCTTCTCCCTTTGGTGGCTGTTACTTTTTTTGTTAAGCCAAATGTCACATGATGTCATCTAGACAATTTAAAATTCTCTGGAATCTGAGACAACTCAGAAAATTTTGCAATTCTGTATAACGCGTCCAGATGACAAGCTTGCTTGTCACCATTCCTTCTGGGAAATCCCAGGGAATTGTCATGGTCTGTTTTCCTGGTTACCAAGAATTTCTCACTTAAAGTTGAATTGGTGGTTGGATATTCAGGGGTGTAGGGGCCCCTAAACCCTGGTGAGAGGCCTAGGAGCCCTCCCTTTACGTTTGCCCATTGTCACTTTAAAAAAATATAATTATTTATTTATGGCTGCTTTGGGTCTTCGTTGCTGCGCGCGGGCTTTCTCTAGTTGCGGCGAGCAGGGGCTACTCTTCTCTGGTGTGCGGGCTTCTCACTGCGGGGGCTTCTCTTGCTGTGGAGCATGGACTCTAGGCACGTGGGCTTCAGTAGTTGTGGCTTGCGGTCTCTAGAGTGCAGACTCAGTAGTTGTGGCGCACAGGCTCAGTTGCTCCATGGCATGTGGGATCTTTCCTGGCCAGGGCTCGAACCCGTGTCCTCTGCATTGGCAGGCAGATTCTTAACCACCGCGCCACCAGGGAATTCCCACCCGTTGTCACTTAAGTGGAAGGTAGTAGAAGGCAGCAAGGCGTACTGCTTGAACAGAATACAAAGAATTGAAAGACAGAAGGTGACTGCTCATCTCGTTTTCAAGGTGAGCTATAGGTATTGTTTTTGTTATGAATTCCTGTTCTGGGGAGCCTGAGCGGTAGTAGTGGCTACAGCCTGCCGCCACCATCGATTTTGAGTAACATACGGCATTTGGGGTTGCCTTTCTCTTGGATTTTCTTTTTCTTTTCAACTTAAAATTCGCTAGAGGAACATTTTTCTGGGTTGTACACACATAATGGAACCTTTTCTTCGTCTTCAAGGCACTATGTCAACTTAACAGTCAGAGTTTACAGGTTTCTAATTATTTAATATAGTACATTTTTCTTCCCTTGTGTGCTCTGCATTTTAAAATTGGAAAAGTACACAGGATTTAAATAAGGATAGTCTTACTTAAACTGGCACAGTAGACGTACGGCTCTACTGGTTATATTATTCATATGCTTGGAAATTCTCAGTGTTCCCCGTGGTTCAGAAAGTTAGAATAAAATTTGCTAGCTATGTTTTATTTTGGACGAATCCATTTTTCAGACCGCCTTTCTAACCTTACGTTCCTAGGTATTCTCTTTTCTAAAACGCCCACATTGTTTGAACAGCCCATGGAGTGGGTAGTTCTCGTCCGTCTTGGGTGATCTCTTCCCACCTTTGCTTGTTGAATTCGGCTACGCGGCTTTTTCTTAGTGCTGGCGGCCCAGCACTGTGCTAGGTGTATGCGGGGTGGGGGGTGGTGCCAAGTAAAACAAGACATGGTCTCTGACCTTGGGGACCTTCCAGTCCAGAGCCTCTTGAAAGCCTATCCATCTTGCAAGCCACTTCCTTCACTAAGCCTTTTCTCATTACCTCAGAAGAAGTAGTCTCTTTCCCCTGAACCCTAAAGCCTTTTGTTTATGCCTCTCTTGTCACGTTGATCACATTCTACTTTATAGTATAGTTATTTGTGCTTAGGTTTATCTCCCTACTCAGTGGTCAATTTCTCGACGACATATTTACTTTTACAGGTCGAGGTTTAGAATTCTGCTTTCCATGTAGTGGGTGTTTGATAGGTACTTAGTGAATCGACGGGCCATGAGAATAGAAATTCTTGCTAAGATTTGGTGAGGGAATCTCGTCATATTTTAATATTTTGTTCTTCTTATACAACACAGTTAAGGGCATTTAATTTTCAGATCCTAGCGTACCATAAGGAAGGAGAATAGAAATACAAATGCCTAGTTCTCTAAGTTTGATATGAGAAAGGTGGCTGAGGAAGTGGGCTGGTGGGGGGAACTGTTTAATGTGTACAGTATTGTATCATGAGGCCGATACTTAATTTCAGGAAACAGCCTAATGAATATGAACACTTGGAAAATTAGTTGCCCATTCCATTAATTGTTTATTTGTGAATGAAAGGGGCTAGTCAGGCTGGACGATTGCTTGGTTTCTGGAAATGGGTAACTAAACTATCTCCAGATGTGGGGAGAAAGAACGACGTCCACATTTTGTTGCGTGTAACACTTTGCACAATTCACAATTTGAGCTTGGATTTTTTTGTTTTGTTTTTTGCTTCTGTTTTCTAGCACTTCATTTTATTTCAGTGTTAGATCCCTGTTCTCTTTTTCACCTCCTGGAAATTAACTCTTAAAATAATTAAAAGGAATAAAAGGAAGCTTGTAGTAATGTGCTTTTATGGAAGTTCTGGGGTCGAGTTAGAAGTAAAGAGGCTAGGTTGTTTCAGCGTGGAGAAATAATTTTTTTTCCTTGAGCCATTATTTCACTGGGAGATATTTATATAGTAAGTTTACATGCATAGAAATTATGGAAACTAGATATTTATTTAGTTAAGTTAAATCAATAATCATTCCTTTTCAGGTAAGACATTTAAGAATTGAACTTAATGATTATTTCAGAGACTTGATAAACATGCTCAGGGAAACTTGGATGATATAGCTTCACAATGCTGCTCTTACAACTTAATCTTTATTGACTAAATGCTAACAAGCTGTAGAATTCTTGCCTTAATAGAGTAGAAAATGAGACTTTTTTTTTCTACCTTGAAAACATTTCTTGGGGTCTTTATGCAATTTTATTTTAGCAGCAACCCTGGCATCATTTGACTGCTTTATTTATTTCCTCATCTTTCCTGCAACAAGCGTCAAACATCCCCTTCTTAGAAGCTGTCTTGGGAACTTGCATTCTGATGGATAACCAGTCAAAAATAACATCACATTGGTGTCTGTCTGGGGTTGGATTTTTTAAATGTCACTTAAAAATGGCATTTGTGGAGATAGTTCACTTTACAGTTATTTTCCAGATTCAGAAATCCTAGAAAAATCCTTCTGGTGCCATTAGGAAGACTGTCCAGTGAGCCTTTCTCTTCATCTGCAGGTTGTTGAGGAAACTCTGGCTGGACCCTTTGGTGACTAATTTAAAATATCTGGCAGGACGATTGATAGCGCCTTTCCTTTGTGTAGTGACAAATATATTTCGGCTGTAGTTTATTAACATAATTCAGCACAACCACAGACATATTGGACATATTAGAGCATAGAATTAGAACCATTTTTTGCACATCACAGTCTTCTCTCACTTGTACTTTTTTTTTTTTGACAAGGATCTGGATAATTGCTTCAACAAATGAACTGCTGTGTTCAGTCTGTTTCTATAATTTCATAAATTGTTTTCACGCTAAAAACAAGCAAGCTTTCACTGAGTTAATATAAAGAACCACAGTGTAATTACAGGAGCTGCATTATTAAGAAGTATGACAGAAGTGGCAGCCTAACTGACAGTTACTTTCTCCTTGCTTTATCACAACAAATGAAATATCTCTTTTCAGCGCCAGCAAGCAACAGAGTCTGCTACACATACATCATCTTGAAAATGGGCATACACTCAGGACTAATCAGTTGAAGTACGTGCACAGTGATGTGCCCTGGGAAAGACGCCAGACACTGTGGTCTTCTGGGTGGTGGAGTTCTCGAACTCTGAGGCAAGGAAAGGTGAAATGCTTTGGATTAGAATGAGCGTGAAGTTTACCACAGAGTAGATGACTATTTAAAAGCAGGTAGAGGGACTTCCCTGGTGGTCCAGTGATTAAGACTCCGTGCTCCCAATGCAAGAGGCCCGGGTTTGATCCCAGGTCAGGGAACTAGATCTCACACCCTGCAACGAAGATCTCGCACGCGGCAGTGAAGATCCCACGTGCCACAACTAAGACCTGGCGAAGCCAAATAAATAATACATATTTTTTAAAAAGGTATTAACTTTATTTAAAAATAAAGGCAGATAGAAACTTTTTTCAGGTGTACGTCGTATCCTCTTCATTGATTCCATTTAAACTCTGTTGGGTCAGCTACTCAAAGATGCTTATGTCTGTATCAGGTCACAGACCCATACCACTCTGATGATTATTATCATTTAAGTGTCCTGTTAGTTTCTCACATTACTTTTCCCCCTTCAGTCTCATAATTACAGTCTACTTTTTCTCACCATATATAAATTGTTGGGAACCTCATTTTCCGTCTGGGGATATTTAGGAAAAATGTTGCTCATTGGCCATTCTTCGCAAGTTTTAGTGGATCTAATTATAGTCGCGCATCTGGCAGGCACGAAAACCGTTAGATGAGCAAAGAGGCCTCCCAAATGCCACTCCATGAGTGTAATTGAAACTGCTTCCGATTCAGCATATCCTTCTTCAACTGCGTTATTAGGTGCTTTCCCTGTACTGTCCGTCTGGTGTGGTTACATGGTGTGTTGAATCCTTTGCCACTTCCCCCCTCCCTCACCACTGCACTGTATGATATCCGTATTGTGTTGCTAAGCCTTTCATGTAGTCATGATGGGGATATATATTATGTTTACCCTTAACACATATGAGATAGAAATGATTAGATATTAAGGGATAAAATAGAGGTGACTCATCTTCTTTATTTTATTTTATTTTATTTATTTTTGTTTGTGTTGGGTCTTCGTTGCTGCATGCAGGCTTTCTCTAGTTGCGGCGAGCGGGGGCTACTCTTTGTTGGTGCTCGGGCTTCTCATTGCGGTGGCTTCTCTTGTTGCAGAGCATGGGCTCTAGGCACGCGGGCTTCAGTAGTTATGGCACGCGGACTCAGTAGTTGTGGCGCATGGGCTTAGTTGCTCTGCGGCATGTGGGATCTTCCCGGACCGGGGCACGAACCCGTGTCTCCTGCATCGGCAGGCGGACTCTCAACCACTGCGCCACCAGGGAAGCCCTCTTACAGTACCTTTATCTGCAGTTCCTGGCACAGAGTAGGCACTCAGAAAATATCTGTTGAACTAATGATTTCGTGTCTGAAACTTTTACTATAAAAGCTCTTTGGCTCTGAAAGGCCCCCCTGGAGTGGCATTTTCTCCAGCCAGTTGATGATCAGAGTCAGCCAAGGCTTGTACATCCAACAGCCTTGCTTCAAACCGCCTGTTAAACATCTTCCTTTCATAGGGCTGTGTTCTAGGCACCAGAGAGACTCACAAAAGCCCCAAGGTCCTTTCCTGTTCAGGAGACTGAACTCAGGTTGGAGAGGTATGATATTTAGGAAGTATAAGTACAGAAAGTAAGTTCCTTATTATAAAATACATATACCTAGAGCTTTGAAGACATTTGAAACTTATTCCAACTTATGCATGTCATGGAAGAAGGTGGTGAAGCAAAGTTTGATCTTCATCTCATTCAAGTTAACCTGCTAGAAGGGCCAGGTCTGCAAGCAGTACCGCAGTGTTTTAGGTCTCCTGACTCCCTCCCTCTGTCAGATTCTCTTTTGATTCCACTAGCTAATTTCTGTATTGAGTGGTGAGGGCATATATAAATGTATAAACTGTATGTCTGGAAGCCATATATTATTTATATCAGAAATATAATTTCTTTCCCTGCTTATTTTGTGTAAGATAAGGATTAATAGTCATGATAATTGGTTTCTTTTACCCCTTGCTGTGTCTTCCACAGTGCGAGGCTCTTGAAACAGATGATCTCTAATGAATATAAAAACCCTCTGTGAATAATAGTATCATTTAGTTCTTATTGTATTTCTTCAATACCCATGAAGAATTGGGGGCTCAGAGAGGATCAGTAACTTGCAGAAGGCCACACAGTAAGTGGGGAGTACCTTTAAGGAACCTTTTTCCGTGCATGGGAAATGGTAGATAAGATTTAGTTAATGGTAGGCTTCCCACCCCTCTCTCGCCTGCCTTTCCCTCGTGTGAACTAGTTGCCTCAAGTTTCTTAAAGTTTTTGCTCGCTAGAAACAGTGCTTTGTGGTCGCTACTGGCAGTATGACTGCTGATCCCACGATGGGGCTTTTGGAAACCAGGGAGTAGATAATAGTCATAAGAATAAGTTGGGGGTCCTAGGAACCCTGTCTGACTTATTAAAAACCGTGCTTACACACTGAACTTTCATGGGAGCCAAATTTCTTTTCTCCTTTTTACTTTCTTTTTTAAAAAGTGTCCGTTTTTGTTAATTTATACATTAGATCAGTAGAGCTTGTGACTAGAATATTAAGGGGCTTTCCATCTGAAAGTCTGAACTGTCTTGCACAGGTAGGAAAACATTGCCTGTGATTTCAAGAAGTCTTAAAAAGAACCTCATCTGATAATGAAAGCATCTGTGTAACATACAGGAGCACATTAGCACACTCTGCTGTGTTCAAGTAGAGTTTCTAAGTTCTCTGGGCATGGTTTTTAATAAGATTGGTAATGTAGGATAACCATGTAGAAGCACCATTTTATTTTTTGCTTGGAAAATGTATTCACTAAGAATATAATAAGATTGTTTACTCACCACTCAGTATAACCTTTATCACTGCTCCCTGTGTTTAGACCTGAACCGCCTACCAAAGTTGAGATGGTTGTGACCAAGTTTACGAGTGTGGACTGGGCCTATGTTTCTTTTGATGGCACCTCATGGGGTCACCACCCCCTTTCCTCTACATTCCTTTATCATTGTCTCCATCTCTCCTTGTTTTCTCCAGCTTTTCTTCCTCTGAGGTTTCACATTACTTATATCAAAGTGAATCCTCTTTTTTAAATTGAATACCTATTTTATTCTTCCCTCGAATTCACCTTCATTGTCTCTGCTATAGTGATTTCCTTCCTTTTTTATTTAAAGCTAATCCCTTTAAAAAAGTATTTTCCCATTTCTCTCAAACGTTCATCCTCTGCACATTTCTTTATTCACTGTTCCAAATGCATATGTAAACTAGTTTATAAATAATTCTTACAGTTTATAAATAATTCTTTTACTTAGGACCCAAAACTTGCTAATCGTTGAATTGTACGTCCTTACTGCCATTCTGTGAGCGAGTCTTCTAAATGGCTAATTTTCAGAAAGATAGTTCTTGAAAGGTTGGAGTAAGTCCTTATTAAATTTCACTTAAGTATATCAGTGTGTACTCTGAATTCTAAAAGTACTAGTTTTCATGGCTGCAGTCTACATTGGTACTGTCATATTCTCCCATTTCATATTTTCTGAAATTCCCACTGTGGATTCTTTCTCTGGCAGTAAGAAAAACTTTAATTCAGTCCATCTTAAATGTTAAATAAGGGGAAAAAATTATGTAGCCCTTGTTACTTCACGATAGTCATGGGACATAAATGAGTTTCACAACTTCGAAGCAGTAAAGTCTAGTCGGTTAGAGCCTGGTAGTGGACTAGCCTTGTGGGAGTGAGACCCTGGCTGGATCTGGGAGAGTTAGCTTATGTCTCTGTGCTTTTTTTCTTATTCTTTTTTTTAACCTGTAAATTAGAGATAACAATGGTGTGATACCCTTCTAATAGGGTACCTGTCAAGGTTGAATGAATATTTCTATGTAGAGGGTTTAGAGCAGTAGTTGCTATATTCAACGTGTGTAAGAAGTGTTGGCCAGTATTATTATCTAACTCTCCAGACAGGATATGAAATATGTAGAGAAAATAAGGATATATTCTTAAAAAGACTGTATCTTAAAGTAGGATATTTCCTCTCACCGTTCTCCTTATGCACTTTTTTCTAGGGAATTAGGTGCTCCTTGTGTTGACACAGGCTATTTCAGTGTGTTTTAAAGACAGCAATCGTAGTTTAAGTGTGCTTTAAAAAAAAAAATAGTAATAATGATTTGTTCTCTGACAAGTATGAGAGGACATTATATGAAGTCTATTTGAAGGAGATATGTCCATTTAAAAAATTCAGTCTATTTTTTATAATTCCTAAGAATGGGGGGATTTGTTTGGTTCAGTAACCTTATTAGTTTAATTAAACAAACGCAAAAGCAGATTGACATCCAGAAGTATTTTTCTTTTGTTTTACAAGGTCTGTTTTTTAAACTGAGCTAAAATCCACATAACATAAAATTCACCACTTAAAGTGTATGATTCAGTGGCTTTTAATACAGTCACAATGCTGCGCTACCATCACCACTATCTTACAAGATCTTTTTAATTGAAGAGGATTTATATTTACAGAAAGCTTTATGAATTTTGCTTTGAATTCAAATCATGTCACGCAGCTTTTAAAAAATAAACATAGTAGTTCAGTGTTTCTTTCATAAAATTAAGTGTTGGAATGTAATGAATATTAACAGAGTATTGCTGCTCTTTTATAAAATGTTTTTTTAAAATCTCCATGTACATACAACGTTCAGAGAGAGAAAGAGAGAGCCTGAGAGACTGAGAAACGGAGAGAAGTGTTCGAATTAAGATCGTGCCTGATATTTGCTTTGTAATAGGTTATATTTCTCTTGAATAAGCAGGAAAATTGTTAACGTTTTTAAAATTATGAACTAATCTGAACAAGATAAAAAGAATTGGGCTTCCCTGGTGGCGCAGCCTGCCGATGCAGGGGACACGGGTTCGTGCCCCGGTCCGGGAAGATCCCACATGCCGCGGAGCGGCTGGGCCCGTGAGCCATGGCCGCCGAGCCTGCGCGTCTGGAGCCTGTGCTCCGCAACGGGAGAGGCCACAGCAGTGAGAGGCCCGCGTACCCCAAAAAAAAAAAAAAAAAAAAAAAAAGATAAAAAGAATTGACTGTCTTGCCAATATCCAAATCAAGTAAAACTCAAAACTTTAATATCATGTAAGATTTTATTTAGTACATAAACTCATAGAAACTTTTATTTACTAGAATTTATATACCTTTATATCTCTTTATATTTGATTCGAGCAAAGAAAAAATTGGCAATTTATATGAAATTTCTATTTGTGTTATAATCAGGACTATGACAGAATAGTCCATATTAGATGTTTTAAAAGACCTCTAATTTGTAAGAGGGAGCTTGAGAGAAGGGTTCTTAAAAAAACCTAAACAGAAAAATTTTAAAGAAAAATGTACATCTCTCAATTCATTAATAAAGTCAGCTGAGGTTATAAGCAGGAATACTAACAGGAGATTTGGGATGTTGGCAGTGAAGCGCCCCTAAAATTAAAATACTACTGAAAAACCACATGTTATTGCCAGATTTCATAGTGCTTCCCTCCTCCGGTACCCTTTTAGTTCTGTCTAAACCGAAGCATCTTGGATCAAAAAGCCATTTTGATTGCTGGCTATATTTATTATGAAGGCATTTGAGATCCGCTATTGCTGATGAATAATGTTTATATACACGAATGCTTAATGTTTTAAAATGATACTCTTCAACCAAGTGATTTTTTGCACATGAAGAAAAGAATATGACTTTTTTTGAGTGAATTAGGTAGAACACACCTGGTTGTTAAATGTTTAACAAGTATTTACGTGGGTTACAGTTAATCAACCTATGTTTGTTTTGAAATTCGTGTCTTAAAGAATAAGAAATTTTAAATTTTAACTAATTGTACACTTTCTTGTGCATTAGTATTCTGTCAGGTCCTCTGAGTAGAAGTAAATTTTGTTTTCAGTACTACAGCGACACGCGCACGTGGATGTAATGCTGGATTACAGCCCAGCCTTCACATCCCAACAAAGGTGTGAGCATTCCTGTTTGCAGGGCTGACCATCCTTTCCTGGACTCAGGAGTAGAATTGCTTTTGCTTCTTGAGAGATTTAACCAAATCTAATACCAGCTTAACAATTAGAGGCATAAACGGGAACCATCAACATCTTTTCAAAACACAAAATGCTACTCCAGAGCAGTATTCCAGTAATGAATTTTTTTGTTTTCAGTGATGCCCAAAAGTTTCAGTGGATGACCCATAGCATACTCTGAATACACACCGTGAGATGGCTCCCTCTATTTCTAGGAAATGTAGTCCATGGTTTTATTAGGTAACGTTATATGCCATTCTGTTACAGGGAGTGAAGGAGTAAATAGAGGAGACTGGATGAAATGAGCACTGGGCAGCATTACATGATAAAAATCCACCTTCCTGGATGCAGTTAATGCAGAAATGTAAAAATGTTCCCGTCTGTCTAAGCCATCAGTTTCTGATGCAGTCCCTGGAGGAAGTGGCTGAAAAGTCATTTCCACCTAATGGGTTGTTAGGTTGCCTCTGTGCAGTAAGTTGGTGGTTGCAGCCCACTTCCTCTAAGACAGAGGGCCGTGTTGCTAAAACCCCGTCACAACTGACACTAATTGGCATTGCTGTCGGCCCAAGTTGTGAAAGCAGGCCTGCGTGGGCATACAGTGGGGTGCACTGTGGGACATGTGGCATCGAGGGGAGGACTTTTTCTTAGATTTTGCTAGTGGGTACACATATTTTGATTTTCCTTTTCTGACTCCTGTTCATGCAGTTTATATCATCTTCAGCCTCGTTAACTGACTTGGGGAAAAATTTGTTGAAAGCCAGCCCCTTGGCTGAGTATCTTGTTATTGAAAGGTGTCCTCACCTTCCATAATATTGGGACCTCCAGATATTATCACTTGCCTGAGAAAATCTCTATCAAGTCATTAAAATTATTAGTAATAAATACAGCAGATAAACAGACCACTCTTTTATGCATCTAATAAACTAACATTTTTGTTTTCTTTTTTTCCTTAAATAAGAAGCCAGAAGAGGGCATATCAGTCTTTCAAAAATCAGTTTGGGAGCTGTTTGGCCTAATTCACTTACAATTACCATAAATTAGGAGAACCTCTTTTGTATTCATAAGGGCCTGGAGTGAAGGATTGAGTTGCTGCAAGGGGTTTGGAAAGACAAGAAGAAAAGAAGAAGAAAGCAGATGAGCACCCTGTCCTTAGAAATTTTTAAGTATGTTAAAACTCTATTGCTGCGTGTAGCTTCCGTACTTTGATGATTACATACAAGGGCGGGAACTAGGAAAGGAAGAGAAGCATTACTGAGCAGCTGTGTTGGAAGGACTGTGCCAGGCACTTTCCTATGTATTACCTTTTAAAAGGTACAGGTATTACCTGACTTCCATAGGTAGGAAAGTGTGACAGCAGTCACTGCCAGGTGTAGGCAAACTCTGCTTTCTTAAGTGCATATTGAAAAATCGGTGAGAGGTGGCTTTAAGGGAGGAAGGGAATTCCTAGGGGAATTGATTAGTCATATTAATAATCATGTATGTCTCTTCCCAACATCCATTTAAAATGAAAACGGATAGCTATTGAGCTACCCAGACCCCAGGCCTCCCAGCTTCCTCTTCCCTTCTTCATCAGCTTCAGGCTCAGGAGTCTGTCCTGGGATCTTGCTTCAGCAGTTGGCTTGGCCCACAGCTCCCTGGGAGAGGCTCTGCTTTCTAAGGTTGGAAAAGCTCCTGAGGCCATCCTCAGGAAATGGCTTCCTTCCCTGCCGGTGTCCAAGGGGATGTGAAACAAGTTTGGGATTTCCCTTCACCCCTGAAGTCCTTCAGACAGAGCATCTTCTCGCATTTATGTCCTCTTACAGGCACCGCGGTGAAATTAACAATTACAGGCCAAGACACTGGTGAGGCCACTGAGGCGCCTGGGAGCAAAATGTGAGGAGTCACCCCCTCTGCAAGTACACTTGAGATTCTAATGGGTTCATTCGATTGTGTTGGTCCAGGGCAGTGGTGCTTCTGTAGAGTGCCACAGATGATTCTGAGGCAGACCAGTTCTCTTTTGTATTTAATAGGTGAAGGTTTTGGTTTGCTTTGTTTTTTCAAGAAGTGGAAGCATTGGGTGGTGGAAGCACTGGTGGTGCAGTGGTTGAGAGTCCGCCTGCCGATGTAGGGGACACGGGTTCATGCCCCGGTCTGGGAAGATCCCACATGCCACGGAGTGGCTGGGCCCGTGAGCCATGGCCGCTGAGCCTGTGCGTCCGGAGCCTGTGCTCTGCAATGGGAGAGGCCACAACAGTGAGAGGCCCACATACCGCAAAAAAAAAAAAAAAAAAAAAAAAGAAGTGGAAGCATTGGGCCCTTAGCAAAAGAAGACTAAATTGTGCTAAGAAACTTGGTTTCCTCAGGTCATTGATAAATCTCACTTTCGGTGTGCAGACTCATTCTTGCTCTAGCTAAGATGTCTAAATCATAAAAGAAAAAAGGCACCAGCACTACTTTCCCCGACTGCAAATTCAAACAAGAAGCAGCTTCACATTGGAGGCATCCTTAACACACGTTTTGTATTTCTCACCCTTGTTCTTTATATGTTTTATTTTATGAGACAAAAAGGTAATTAACATACCTGACACCTGTGTGCAGAGAGCCTCAGGTTTCTAATACACACAAACTAGCTTTAGTAGCTGATGTAATACTCCCACTTCATACTAGTTTAGGCACCTGAGGATTTCTCCCCTCCCCACCCTTATCATTGACTTTTAGAAATTAATAATTAGATTAATTTGGGGGAAAAGCTCCATTTCAGTAAATGGACACACAGAATCTAAAATATTTTTCATGGAGATAGATATTAAAAATGATGCTTTGGCAACTAGAATATGGCTAGATAAGCATTCGGTAGGCTGACTCTAAAATTTGTTAATTTCTGATTCAGAGGTAAAAAGCCGAATCTGTCTGTAGAGCAGTCTAAAAGAAAATAACACTGCACCGATAGACACCCACTGAAAATTCTGTCCCTCCTACTTATATCTGAGGCATACAATCTGGCAGCTATGCCTCGGTGTTTATTTGAACACAGGTAACATATTTTACAATTAAAATAATAGCCTCACATATACTGGATATGAACAAACAAAATTTTAAAACATGTTCACTGCCAGTTCTTTGGATATTCAAATAATGTTTCAGTGAAATCGTATTGAATTGTTCCTTCCTGATCTATTTATGGTCCACCCAAATGGGACATGCTAATCGTTCAAATAGTATAGGAAACAGTCATGAGGTGCTTTGCATAAATCTAACTTGTACTCTTTTTGGTTTTGTTTCTGGCACTGATGTCCAGTTTCACGAAGAGCGATGTCTGTGGTCTGTGGCCATCTGTTTAGGGTCCCTCTTGGATAATATATAATATAGGCTAGGTATAGATCTCTTTTATATCGGGGTTCTGAATGTGGATGAGTGATAAATGAGTGAAACTTTGGTTGCTGCTGTCTTCCTTTATCATATTTGTAGACTGACAAAGTAATTTGTGTGTATTCAGTCAGCCGACCATCCAGTAATATATTGACTTGTCTAATGGTACTTGTATTGAAGAGGTGGAAGCACCACAACATAAAGAAATGACCCTCTAAGTCACGGAAGAAAAATTCAAATGTATCAAAGTGTTAAGCTTATCCTAACACATTGCCTGTTTTTCATGTATTACTTACCTACTAGACAGGATTCTCTAATAGTCCAACAATTTCATTGCTTTCCAGAGCAGGAAAGCAGCTTGGGAGGATTTCATCAGCCTGTGCAGGGAATTCAAATTGACCTCAACCTTTACTTTTTCCCTTTACTGAAAGACAAACTGAGAGACCCATTCATTTGGAGAAGGTGTTGGAAGGGTGTGTGTGTTTTGTCACGAAGGGCTGCATCTGTAGGCTTTCATTCAAAGCCGTTGCTGTGCCTTGCAGCAAGGGAATCGGAATATTGAATTTCTGCTTCTTTCCTTTTGACCCTTAGAAAGTTGTAAATAACGATAGCCCATGAGTTATGATTTAACCCTTCAAATTACTCGAAGATGGTTGACGTTAACTCATGTCCCTGATCACTTGGCTTTCAAAACTCCACGAGGATGGAGCAGATGTTATGTTTGTTTATAGTTCACAACTTCTATCACAGTCTTTGGAGTAACAGACTTAGCAGATGAAAGCATGAACGCTTTGTCTGTGATGGACCATATGCATTTTAAAGGTGTTGCTCTTTAATGTTCAGTTGTGTTTATATAGTGTGAATGGATTTTGCAGAGGCTCACGTTTTACACGTAGCTGTCCTTGAGGTGTACTTCTGTTAATTTGTTCATGTTAAAGCCACAACGTATTTGATATTTTTCATAACACTTGGATCAAGGACGAAAAGGGGCAGCTGCAAAAACTGACTTTAAGGAAAGAATATCTGTATCTCTCTCTCTCTCTCTCTCTCTCTCTCTCTCTCTCTCTCTCTCTCTCTCTCTCTCTCTCTATCTATCTATCATCTATCTTGGTGTTTGGCTTTTTTAAAAAAATGAGAAACGTGTCATTTCACTGCCAGTGGAAGCAGTAGTGTTGCCCGAGGATTATTTATCTGTATCTCTCTCTCTCTCTCTCTCTCTCTCTCTCTCTCTCTCTCTCTCTCTCTCTCTCTCTCTCTATCTATCTATCATCTATCTTGGTGTTTGGCTTTTTTAAAAAAATGAGAAACGTGTCATTTCACTGCCAGTGGAAGCAGTAGTGTTGCCCGAGGATTATATACATTGCCTGCGCTTGAACTATGATGAGTCTGGTTTTCTTGTTTTCGTTTCAGGCACACTATCACATAAGCAGCCTTTGGGAGCAGAGAGGTGGGGATGTCACAGAAGAAAGCATTCTTTTTTGTAATGACAGGGAGACCTAAGGTTAGACTGTTAGTAGCATTGCCTAGAAGAAGAGCTAGGCATGTGTGTCCTTAATATAAGGTACTTTTTTCTAGCATGTGTTTCTAAAATATATCTTCCCTTAGCAGTGAGTGGATCTGCCAGTGACCACTGGCAGAGAAGTTGAGTGACCAGGAAATGACTTCTATACAGCAACTTGCCTGTTTTGGTAGCACATGCTGTATGTTTTATGTCGTACCTGAATTTTATAATTTTCAGGTAGATATCTCTGGAATTTGTAGATGCTCCTCAGTCACAGATAAACATTTTAGCAACTTCATTTCTTTTTTTTTTTTTTTGAAATTCACAAAGCATTTCAAAAGTTATGTCCACTTGGAAGCGTTTTCTGCTTTCATTTCCACCCCCGCTACCTGTATGCCAATGCTTAGAAATACGAGTTTAATGTAAATTATACTTTGATAGCCTGTTAACATTCTATCAGATTTCAATTTCTTTTAAAGTTGTTACAGAACCAAAAATTTGACAGAGAAATGTAAAGTGTCTAGCAAGTGATGGGAATAGTAAGAGATTTTACCTCATTTCTGTCAACTGTGCTATTATTAATATTACAGTGTATGGATCTTGTTCTCTGCAGTTATGTACATAGGGTCTTTGTGGTCAAGGGGCACATCTGCTTATACTGAGAGATAACTTATTGGTTTGGAATCCTTAATTAGTTAATGAAGAGGTTCTATGAGATCTCAAAATACAGATTTAAATCCCCAAAACTAGAAAGGACGAAACAGGAAGACCAGGCATAGAATGAAAGAATATCATCTTTATGTAAGAGAAAAAATATGATACTCAAAGTCACATCCAGCTTTGTACAAAAAGGAGTGGATTTATTCTGTACAAGATGACGGGGAAAATGACATAAAAGTACATACTGATAAAGATTGTGCCTTCTGGTGTATAAAGCAGATATCTAAATATGTGTCTATTTGTGTCTATATACAGAGTTAAAGGACAGTTTTCCATGAAATAATGCATTCCTTTAGAATTGCTGTAGATTTTCATAATTTTTAAAACATTCCTATTGTAACCTACATCAAAAGGGCAGCCAGGGTTTTTTGTGTCTGACTATACATATGCATTATAAAAAAAGTGAGTCTACTGTAATTACCAGTTTGCAGAGCGAATTCCTGCAGGGTTTGTACTCTCCCCATTAGTAAAAGAGATAAGTTGAAATGTATTAAAATTTCACTGTACAACTGGGAGTTTTTGTTCACAGTAAATGTGTTAATGTTTCTTCATTGCTTGACTGTTTGTGTTTAAATTTAGGCAGCATGCCCAACAGGGACAAAATTATAGGATAAAGCTATGTATAAAAGAAAATCCTTCAGAGAGCACCAATAAGGCTCTTTTTAAAAATAAGCAGTTACGTATAATAGTACATGGCCGTAGCCACAGAGAAAAGTTTTATCTGTCTATTTCAGAATTATTGGAATTTTTCTTTCCCTTGTGTGAAAGTTAAGAGGACCAAGCTTATGTCAATAGCTAATATACTTTGATGTAAAAACATTTCTTATTTTATTCAGTGTTACTCTTATAAAAAGCAAAAGAAAAGATTCCTTCTTGTTATTCTTATGATGAAGAGAGGCTAATAGCATTTTGAGAGAGAGGTGATAGATCACATTTTCTTCCCTAGTAAAGGAATTCATTCTTGTTAAGAATTCTAATTACAGCCTTTTATATTTCTGGAACATTTTCCTCTGCTTTTCTTCGTTGCCATGAACTTAGTAAATACAATTATTCACATAGATGGGCTCACATTAAAAAAATTAGTCTGCCGCCACTATCACATAGTGTGAATAGGTAATGAAATTCACAAACACAGGATAAAGGCTAGTATTTCTCTGCAGTCTAGAGTGAGGAGAAGTTGCAGTTATCTGTAAACACTGGCTGTATAAGCTTTAGCCAACCTGTGGACCAACCCTCTTCTCTCTGTCTCTCTCTCTCTCTTAAATGCTGAAAATGTGGTGTAGTTCTTACTGTTTACCTTTTATACTTTCTTTGGCCTGCTTTTCCATACGTGAGGATGAAAGAGTTTACTAATATCCATGTGCTGTCTCAAATGTCTCTGCAGGCCTCACACAGCAGACCCACAAATATAAACCGTGTACAGAAACAAAAATAAAATATAAATCTTTATTTTTAAATATTGCTATCCTAGAAATATTGTTTGTAATTTATTGCTACGTAGTGGTAGTATCTGTATGTACGTGGAGACATATCAAAGAGAGAGAGAGGAGAGAATGTATATGCCTGCATGTCATTTCTTTGGATCCGTACATTCAGGTGCCCAGAGGAAGATGTGAAAAGCCCCTTGAACGTTCCCTGTTGTATATTAGCTTTCCGTCATAAAGTATATTTTTTCTCCTTAAAATAGGTTGGTTCACCAAAAAGAGAGAGAGGCATTTAATTCTTCCTCCTCTACACTGTTCTTTACAAAGTAAAATTTTAACTGATAGACCTTGAAGTCTTTTAGAGCTATTACTGTCTTTTGGCTAATTCATAGAAAGGCACCATATGAAAATTGGATTTTTGATCTGATGGAGTGATTCTTGAGTTCTTATGAACCATTTATAGTCTATCAAGTAAATCCTTCTTAGTTCATGGATTATTGACCCAATGGACCATATTAGCTGCTTCGAAGCTGTTACAGCCCATTATGTTGATTCAGCTGACACACGTGTGAACCCAGTCCTCATGCCCAAGATGACATTAACATTGTTCTGGAAGACTCCCTTTTTTTCCACAAGCTTTCTATTTATTTCTGAATTTTCAAGAGTTAGCTCAGAGTTGCTGACAACCATTGCATTAGTCTCCCCATTTGCTCAGTGATGTCAAAGCATTTGTTAGCAGCTGGATGATGTGTTTCTTGCTGTCTTTCTCTATATGTCTCTCTTTGTCCTTTAATCCTTAAAAAGAGAATAATGTTTTTTGCAACACTCTAGGGCACCTGTTACCCTCAGATGCTTATAGAGTCCATAGAAATTTGTGGGATTTCTATGAACATCCGAATGTAACGGATTCAATTTGAGAAACCCACGTTTTAGAAGAAATGATAACATTGTGTTTTTTAAAAATGTTTTCGGGCTTCCCTGGTGGCGCAGGGGTTTAGAGTCCGCCTGCCGATGCAGGGGACATGGGTTCATGCCCCAGTCCGGGAAGATCCCACATGCCGCGGAGCGCCTGGGCCCGTGAGCCATGGCCGCTGAGCCTGCGCATCCGGAGCCTGTGCTCTGGAACGGGAGAGGCCACAACAGTGAGAGGCCCGCGTACCGCAAAAATAAATAAATAAAATAAGCAAATTTAAAAAAAAAAAAAAAAAAAATGTTTTCACCTGAGAGGTTCCACTTGAAAAATTCCAGCGACTCTAGCCAGGGGTAAGATCAAGATGTGCCTTTAGTGATTTATATGTTGCTCTAATGAAGCCAGTCCAGGTCTCAGCACAGACCCCTGGGGAGTCTATGACCTAACATAAATAACGTATAAGAGGGCACTGTAGACTGTTCATCGTATCATTATTATTATTTGTAATAGGTATGACTCCTGAGGTGATATCTGCTCTTGGGCAAAGAAACATATTCTTTCTTAATCAGGCATAGTTACGACGCACAGACACATGAACGATGGACAGTATTAAAATGTTTATTGAGATATTCTATTAATGGACAATCCCAAGACAAGGTAGAAGCAAGATGGTGTAAAATTAATCCGTGTTTTTGGCAAATCCTTGCCTCACCTTTTTCAGATTTTGTCCTCTTTTAATGTAACGATTGATAGACTCCATAGAAAGCTGTTGAGAGTCGCTTTCTCTGTCTAAAAATGTGCCACTTTGTTCATAGAAAATCCTAGTGTAAATAGTTAACTGCTTACTTAGCAGTTTACCTCATCTTTTTAAGTTGCTTTAAAGCCTTCCCCCACGCCTCTCCCTTTGTGTGTAGTTTCTTCCACATCTCCTATTCAGTCTCAGACTGCTCTTGGAACTGGAAGAATATCTGAGGAAATCTCACTGTGGAGGAGAGTAGCAAGGGGGATTATTCAGCTCCTTGCCTCTCCCGCCCAGGCCGGGTGGAGCGAGCCCTGGATTACCAGCTGTGGCCATTTAAGGACATCTCACAGCCTCATTTTTCGGCTGTTTGAAAAATCTCTAATTTGGGGGATTTTGATGATTAAATACAAGAATGTATTTGAAGTATTATGCAAGCTTCATGGCACCGTCTGTCGTGGGATGTTGTTAAGTCTCACAAAGGCTCCCTCAATTGGCCTGGGCAATCAGAGCTGTCATTTGAAATGATACGTTCGAAAATGCAACGACCTGTCTCCCTTGTTGCTTCGCTGGGATGAATTCTTTTCACAAACCTAGAGTAAATTCAGTTAAAAGGTCACCCACCTTATGCTCTTGCTTGGTAAATGGATTGATTACTGTGCTTTGGCATTTGAAATAATGTGGCTGGCTCCTTTTAATGAGAAGGATTGAGAGGCACTCCTTCCTTAAAGGGGTCCTTCCCGTGCTTGTCTGGGAAGGGGAGGTGGCCTCGATTTAGAGTGATGCCTTACATTCGGCACACCTTTGGACAAGTCTTGGGTTACTCCTGCACCTCTCTGCTTGGTCACCAAAGTAGGGGACAGTCGTTCAAACCATTCTTCCCAGGATGGAAGCTGCTTCCGTGAAATAACCAGAACTTAGGCTTCATCTTGTCTTACTTCTTGCCTAATGAGTATTTCTTTGTAAAGTGCTGAAAGGTTTATAAATCTCCTTGCATCTCATTCCAAATCCCTTCCTTATTAATGCCTTCCCTATCATATTATGTAAGTAATTGTTGTCATGAATGCCGCGGGGAAATGTAGTCACATTACCACCTTTCAAATTGCCTTAGTGAAAATGAGTAAAATGTATAGCAATGGAATACAGAATTGCTGATTCAACATTAAGGTGAAATGAGATGAGTATTGCTTATCATTCATATGATATCAGAGGTGCTTTGGCTCCTTATACAAAGTTATGTATTCTGGTAAATGTAGACCGAGCTTAGTGAAAATGTGGTTCTTTTTTTACAGTGAGCTAATCCCTTATTTTCAATTAGACGATAGGTGTGTGTTCATGGGAAGAGTGTTTCTTTTCTCATTATGTTATCACAGCTGCCTAAGTAGTCTGTAAAATTTGTAAGTACAGGCAGTAAGTGGAATATCTTAATTGTTAACTGTTAGGTAAGAAAATAAAATGTTTCTGCCCAAATTGAAATGCCTTTTCATTTCCTGTTTCTCTAATATTACTAATTGCGTAACAAAATAGCTTTTATTACCATAGGCCTAATTTAATTGGGGGGAAAAAGCATAACACGTGCACTCCAAAGCCTGCGTAGGCTTTGATGCCATAGAAGCAAGGGTGTTTTCTTCATATAATTGGCTATATCCCGCTGTTGATTTTTACTCTGAACTCCTAAATTATTTAAATGGGGTCTTCCTCGTGTCGACTGATAGTCGGTTGTGGTCGTAAGCTAATGACTACAGATGCTCATTGGATCCGTGTCTGTGAAAATTTATGTGCCTCTGTGTATGTCCCTTTCTCCCTGTTTGTATTTATATATTCACACATAGTCACAGAGACATTCACATTCATATATGAACATCTACTCAGAAGTATATGGTTTCTCTCTTTGACCCCTCCCCTTAAACCATATTTGTTTCTTGACTTTTGTGGAGGTAATTTTTTCATCACAGTAAATTGAGGAATACTTTTACTAGTGTACATGACAGAATTCACCATTGTCAATTTTTTTTTTTTTTTTTGTGGTACGTGGGCCTGTCACTGTTGTGGCCTCTCCTGTTGCGGAGCACAGGCTCCGGACGCGCAGGCTCAGCGGCCATGGCTCATGGGCCCAGCCGCTCTGCGGCACGTGGGATCTTCCCGGACCGGGGCACGAACCTGTGTCCCCTGCATCGGCAGGGGGACTCCCAACCACTGCGCCACCAGGGAAGCCCTATTGTCAATTTTAAACAATTCTCTTTGAGTTTTTCTAGTATCTTGTTGAACATTATAACTGAGAGGCCTCCTCACCCCAAATTTGTTGAAGGATGTAAGGATTTCCTGGATTTTCCTGATAGATAAATGGCAGTGGATTTAAAAGTTATTGTCATTTTCAAATGGACATACTAGGTTTTAATATTTTCAAAGTAGAAGGAATTTTCAGATTTAAGCAGCAGTGAAATTCTTTAGTTGCTTTGCCTTCTGTTTAACCACTCATTTAGCATTTGTATACTGAAGACCTACTAAGTTAAAAAAGGATATTATGCTACATTGTGTCCCCGGGGGAATAATATCTTATGAATTAAATGTTTTAACACCGCTAAAAGAAATTAGGTGAATGTAGTAGGTTTGCCCTCCTCACTTTTAAGCAGCTTTATTGAGATAGAGTTCATGTATCATACACTCTACCCATTTAAAGTGTACAATTCAATGGATTTTAGTATATTCATGGTTATACACAACCATCATCACAGTCATTTCCGGAACATTTTCATCACCTCAGAAAGAAACCACTAACTGCTCCCTATCTTTACAGATTTCTGTGTTCTGCACATTTCATATGAATAGACTTATATAATTTAGGATCTCTTGTGTCTGGCTTCTTTAACTTAGCATAATATTTTCAAGGTTCATCCATATTGTAGTAATATCAAGCGTTCATTCCTTTTTATTAGCC
Organism: Neophocaena asiaeorientalis asiaeorientalis; assembly: GCF_003031525.2. Taxonomy (NCBI): domain Eukaryota; kingdom Metazoa; phylum Chordata; class Mammalia; order Artiodactyla; family Phocoenidae; genus Neophocaena; species Neophocaena asiaeorientalis. Next base: position 4,128,815 of record NW_020174922.1, on the reverse strand, counting down.
AGATAATATTCCACTATGTAAATATACCATACTTTGTTTATCCATTTGCCAGGTGGGGGGTGGGATAGAGAATAACACCTTTCAGGAGAAAATTAAAATGAGGTTTTAAGTCTTCTGATTTTTAGCAGTAACTGATGTTTAAAGGCTACCTTTTCACAGTGAATCTCTTTCAGGTATTTTGTACGTGCTATTGTGAAGATAATATTTCCTTGGTCAGTAATGTTGTTCTTACGACGTCTTGTTGGAGTCTGGCCATTTTTGAATTGCCCAGCTTTCTGTCTTGACCTTGTTGTCCACTGTTTATATCAGTGGCATCTGGACCTCGTAGTGAGTCTGGACTGACCATGTCTTTTCAAATCTTCCGACTCAGCCGCAAGATCAGATTGATGAAAAGACATCAAGAAATTTCAGAGCACATAAGTACAACAAAATGATCACTTTTATCAGGTTGCTATTTCTTCATATGACATTAAAAAACAATTAGACACATTTTAAGGAACCTTTTATAGAAAGGTTAATACATTTTTCAATTTCTAATTTATCTTACCACAAACTAAGATATATACTTTTGCTGGCCCATTGTGTGATTTTTTTTTTTTTTTTTTTTTTTTGCGCGGTATGTGGGCCTCTCACTGTTGTGGCCTCTCCCGTTGTGGAGCACAGGCTCTGGACGCGCAGGGTCAGCGGCCATGGCTCACGGGCCCAGCCGCTCCACGGCATGTGGGATCTTCCCGGACCGGGGCACGAACCCGCGTCCCCTGCATCGGCAGGCAGACTCTCAACCACTGTGCCACCAGGGAAGCCCCCACTGTGTGAATTTTTAAGGGGTTTTGTTAAGCAGACAGTAATTTCATTGCTTCTCATTTGCTGCTGTTACTATTACAATGTAAATGTGGCATTTACATTGCAGTTTAATACTCTGTGAGCCCTTTACTTTTACTCTACACTCTATAATCACTGATAATCACTTCTTGTGAATTCTGTGAACATTGTCCAAACTCAGATCTGTACACTTCCTTACATAAATACAGAAAACATACCCACCTTACTGCAACTATAGGTTTATATTAATAGTCTCAGAGTCAGAGTTAGATAAGACTTTTTAGGTTGTTATAAAACTTCTTTGTAGTATATTTAAAACCAGGGGTCTCAGTGTTCTATGTCTATCCAACTCACATCTTCTTGTCTTGTTTTGATACCTGATTGTAAAACCCAGCAGCACAACAGGTGGATATGGATATACCTTTCCTTTCAGCCTGTATGTGTTTTGTAGTCACGTGAAAGCAAATTTCTCTTGTAGTTTTCTAGTAAGCTCAGAAGTTACCCACCATGCCCCCAAATTTTTTTTCTTTGCTCAAGTTGCATCCTGACTTAGGCAAATTTAAGACACTGTTCTTCTACAAAGGCAATATCATATGGATTTTCAAAGTCTTAGCTAAAACTCAGAGTACTTCTTTTGGAAGTTGTTGCTTTTGCATTAGTTTTATGGATCAGCTGTGTGAAAATGGAAGAGGAAAAACTGTCCTGAAAATTATACAGGGAGCTGTTTCCTTACTTAACAAATCACCATTCCTATCATGTGAGTTCTTGAGAATCTCTGTGGCAATGCTTGAAGTACGGCATTAGGTACTTTATACACAAGATGTATAAATGTGTGTGGCAGTCCATCTTTTTCTGGTCACATATAAGATTACTCTCTTCATCCATAACGCTTAGTAGCTGTTACTTTGTAATTACTACAGTGTATTCTGAGACAATCCTAGAAGAATTAGTTTCCAGATTCATTATGGATAATTTTCCAGATTTTTTTAAAGACAGAAGTCTTTGAAGGACAGTTTTCCTACGTAATAAAAAAGGTTTATTTGACCTTTGGCACCATACATACCTTTCCTTCTGGGACCTGTATGTACAGAGATGAATAACATGCAGAGATGAATTAATAATAGCTAATTATAACATGGACTACTTTGGATCTTCATGGAAGTTTGGCTGAGTTTACCTATTTATCACACCTACATGTGATTTCCAAAGTAGAAAATTCATTTTATTAAGAAATTTGTTCTCGTTAAAAAATAAGATAGGCAAATCTTGTCACTGATAACCATTATAGCCGATTAATTTGTACACCTAGATTGTACCACCTAAGTTTCTGGAAGAAACTGGTGGAACAGATGGATGCTCTATTAATGATTGGCTTTTTCAGTAATTCAGTTTTAGTGTAGGTTACGTTCTTAACTCTTAAACATTTTTAAATGATTCAAGTAGAATTTCATAATCCAAGTTGTAAATCTTGGTATCCTCCCCAGAAATGAATAAGGAGAAAGCGGATTTAAGAAGGATTTTTAGTTATATATGGGATATTTGGCCAGGTTAATGAACACTTGAGGGGATCTCCTGGCAAATAGTTTTCTTTGTGTGGAAAGACAAAACCCAGAACTGAAATTAGTCTTATTTTGGGGGGTTTTGGGAAGGGAGGTTCTCTTTCTATGATTGTTCCTTCAGAATATGTCTTACCCCATGGCCTTATTTTGCCTTTTGTTGTTTTGTATTAATAGGTAACTTCTGTAAGTGTTCCCAAAGAAGGAACAGCTAACAGGAGATGTATTAATTAACCTTGTGTCTAGTTCTTTTGTGATATACGCTAAGTATTAGCTGAAGCCACAGTCTGTGCTTTTCTGAGAAACATCATTTGGTGAGAAGCTGACGTTCAGTTCACGTTAACTTGTAGAGTTCAAGCCAGCTACGAGTATAATGAAGTTTAAGGACTCTTCAGTCTTAGTGATAACAGAATCTGCTATTTGAATAGGGCTTTGGTACTCATCCAGAATACTAGCAAATGCACTCTTACTTAATATTCAAATATAAATGTTACCGACTGAACCTTGATTAAATATTTTTATACTAAATTGGTCTACTTTATGAATTCTAGACATACTTTTGAACATGAATATTCATAATTTACTGGTTTTAACTGTATCTCTTCTTTTTCTACAGGTAATGGAAATAAACTGATTAGTAATTGGGAAATCCACCCTATCATTTAAGAGATGTGTAACACCTAAATAAACATTTTTGAACCCCAGTATTAAAACAGAAATAATAATCCCTGTCGTGCCCAATTTAGAGGATTATAGTATGAAGAATATGGCATCATATATGTCAGTTCATTTATTCATTAAGACTAAATATGTGTTAAGCATTTTACAAGGTGTTGGAAAAAATACATTGGGAGGAATCATAAGGGGAAAATAATTCAAATGTAATATGTGGAAAGTTTCTTGAGGTCATAAATGTTTTCCATCTTTTGAGCTTTTGCTATCACTAGACACAGTGCTACATGCTTTATATTCATTATTTCATTTGAGTCTTTTTGACACTCTTGTGATGTTATTGTTACCGTCATTTTACAGATGCGAAAGAGGCTCGGAAGACTCATGCATTCTTTCTTTTTTTTTGCGGTACGCGGGCCTCTCACTGCTGTGGCGTCTCCCTTTGCGGAGCTCGGGTCGTGCAGGCTCAGCGGCCATGGCTCACGGGCCCAGCCGCTCCGCGGTATTTGGGATCTTCCTGGACCGGGGCACAAACCCGCGTCCCCTGCATCGGCAGGTGGACTCTCAACCACTGCGCCACCAGGGAAGCCCTCGTGCATTCTTTAAGTGCCTTTTAAGCACCTATTATTTGCCATTATATTTACACTGTAAGCCCAACAATATGTCACTGCCTTCAAGGAGCTTAAATTCTACAGAGGAAGACAGACTTTAATCAAATAGTCACACAGATATAGGTGTGTGTGTGTGTGTGTACATATATATAATGAATAAGTATAGATAAATATAATATTCACAACTGTGATAAGTGCTGTGACAGAAAGATCCCTTGGGGGCAGCTGCCCTGGGGAATGGAAGTAGTATTTGAGTTGAAAGCTTGAAAGATGATCAGGAGTTAACAATACACAGTGGGGGCTTGGATGGTGGGCAGACGGAGGGGCTCTGCCCCATGGCTGCCTGCGAGTGAGTGGAGAGCTCACACAGACCTGGAATCGGATTCCTGTGACTTCAGGGCAAGGTCCTGAATTAGCTCCATCTCAGTTTCCCCCTTTGTGAAATAAAGGGAATAACAGTACCGACCTCGTGGTATTTTCTGAGGGAGAGCTAATGTTTGTAAAGTGTTAAGCACAGTATCTGGAAAATGGCACATATCCAGTAAATCTAGCTATCATTGATAATAGGTAATAGTTTACTGTTGTAGATAAATGTTTAAATCCTACCTTTCGTAGAAGAAAAGACCAAGGCATAAAGAGGGAGAAATGGTGCTTCCCAAAGCTGTTCAAGGGCTTCCTTCTGTTCTTAGGGTCTCTCCTCTGAACCCACTGCCCATGAGCTCTGACTGTCAAATCCTTGAGCACAGGAACTCTGCCATCCATTTCTGCCACTTAACACGGTACTTGGCTCCACAGTGATGGGCTTTGCGTAGTGATGATATCTGAAGCTGTAGGAGGGGATAAAATTGCCTAATTAAAGAACGAAGAGCCCGGCCGTGGGAAACACCTGTATTTATTTACAGTGGAGAGAGAGTGAGAAGCTGCTGCCAATAAACTAGGATAGTTGGTCTCTACAGCCCAGGAATGAAGGAGAGTTAGTGCCTTAAGTTCCCTCGGGGTCTAGGAGAACAAGGAGGCTAGAAAAGGGGACCAGATGTGATGAGAACATTCCTCTTGGAGACAGCAGTTTCAGGACTGTGTGGGGCAGAACCCAGATTGCACAATTAAAATGTAGGTGGAAGCAGTGGGTGGTGGGTGCATGTATTTTTCTTTCAAGAAATCTATGGCAAAGCTAAGCAGAGGAATCATTACTTTAAATAAGTTGCAGGCTTAAGAAAACTTGTTCTTGGGGTGTTGGAAAAGCTTATCCTACTGAAATGAAGGAAAGAGTTTCAGGCATTCGCTGAAGTGGGGTCCTGGAGGTGTGGAGGGGTTGCTAGCCTGAGTTGGCCAGACCTGCATAAGGGTCCTGCATCTATAGGTGGGAATATCCTGATCAAATTGTCTTCTCTTTTCCTGGTGTCCCCTTTCTGTCACCTCGTTATCGCCGCTGAATTTTCTGTAGTCATGAATGCCCGGCAGTGGGTGGGAAGCACTCATATACTAGCTACGTGAAGAAATGGATGTGCTCACCAAAATGAAAGCTTCACCATCTCTGCTCTTCCCAACTCTCTCCTTGTAAAGTGTGTACGTTTTTGAGGCTTAACTGGCTTTGATAGTTTTATGATAATTTATTTTTTTGAAGTGTGGATGAGTTGGCAAGTGATCACATTGGTTCTGTTTTGTTGTGAATAAATAGTATGTCAAACTTTTATGCCGTTTCAAAAATGTTACTTAGAATAAAACTTCCTTTGAAGCCACAATAGTCTCATACTCAAAATATTTATTTAGACCATATTGTTTAAATATATATAATTCCCTTAAGGAACAATTGTAGTCTATATAAATCTGAATTGAAAACAAATAGACCTTCTGGAAGTCATAGAAATACAAAATGGATATTCCAGTGCTCAAGTGTTTATATACAAAAGGAGCTGAGGTGTTCCAATGTTTGTATGTTTAGGTACAAAAAGGGTAAAATTATGAAAAAGGAAAAGGATGATGATCTGAAAAGTTTAATTCCCAAATGTGCCAGATGTATAAAGTTATTTAGGAAGAGAAAAATATTTGAATCATAAACTAGTTCTCAGTAAATGAATGAATAGTTCAATCAGTAAATAAATAAATATACATAAAATAAAGCAAATCTACAGTCTCTTAATTTGTTTTGTCCTGAATATAGCTATAATTAAAATCGACGAAAGTATGTTTTAAACACAATGTGAAGTGAGGCTATTTTTGTTAAATAACTGTCAAATCAAAATGATCAAATCAGTGATTTAAAATATGTATGTTTTTTGTGCTGGAGTTAACATGTAGTCCTTGAGAGATAGTCATTGTTAGTTTTGATCATTCCTTAGTTTGGTAAAGCAGAGGCGACTTTTTGTTCCTTAGTGTTTATGAAAGATTCTGTTATCGCACTTCAGATTATATAAATATTTTAATGTCAATGTGGTTGCTGCATCTGAATTTATAATTGGACAGTTTGTAAGGTGTCTTGTTTTTAGTAGAAACACTGCCCTCTAAACTGTTGTTGTTTTGTTTTGTGTTACCATAGTACAATCAAATTGTGAGTTCATTAATGAACACGCCATTTAAAGAAGCTCTTTCTAACCTGGAATGTTCTGACGTATTGCTCAGTCAGTTAAACTATTGAAGTTGACACAAGAAATTTGGGGAGAAACATTTCCCCTTCTAACCTTCAACTACATATATTATTCTTGCGTAGTCAGCATTTCCTTTGCTGCCCCTATTTCTTACTACTATTTCCTTTCATCACTAATACATACAGCAAAGTTTTACAACCTCCTAATATGTAACTGGACTATTGACATTGGAAGAAAGGCCCTGAAATATCAGGCAGATGATACACCTGAGTGTTTTTCTTGCAGTAATAGAGGAGCAAACTAGGGTTGGAGGTGAAGCAAGAGAGGAGTCTAGGCAAGGACTCTATTGGAAACTGAACAGGGACCTATAGATTTGATATTCATTAACAAAAGAGAAATATTTTAAACTTGCCTGATCTAAAGCGTGGGGAGCAGTCAAAGCCCATTCAGTCTTACTCTCTGTAAATGGAGTTTGTCCCAGCCATGTTAACAATGTCTAAAATACTGTCTGTTACAAATGAGACGGTTTATATAAAAATCCAGCTGGTTCCAGGAACATGAAGGTCTGGAGCTGTGTAAGTGAGAGTAGCTTTCAGGCCCAGCACTGCAGTTTCAGGTAGCCCTGTACCTCTCCCCCACCCCACCCCGCAAATCAGTAATTATTGATTGCATCTACAGCTGTAGAGAGGTCTTTTCCTGGCAGTTCAGGTAGTTACAGTAGATGGTTAATCTGTGAATGATCGGACTAAATCCCTTCTGTCTTCAGAACTGCCATGCAAGTTAGAACTAAATGTATGAGATAAATTCATTAACTGTAGTCTAGGAGCATAGGTTGGCTTTAGCACTGTTCTTAAGCATAGGTTCTTAATCTATCAAAAGTTACACTTCATTAATGCTAATTTTCTGTGGATTCGCTTTATAATGTAAACCGGGGAGATGATTTTTTAAAGTGCTTGTAAAGAAATGAAAGGTTTTTGAGTGTGTCTTTCAGTTTTCTAAGATATAGGTGAGTTGTTCCAAGTATCAAATGTTCACATAAACGTCTTTTCCTGTGCTACATCTGATCTAAAAACAAATGTAAACTTAATCTCTTACATCATCATTAAAAAAAAATGGGGGTTGTTTTGCATTTTGCAAAATAGGAATGAAAATGGGCTTGATATATCGAGGGGGGAGCAAACAAGGAATTGGGAAGTAACAAATGATGCCAGGTCTTATTGGGCCAACAGGAATGTCTCTCAAAATGTGTCTGAAAGATTAATAAAACATTTAAATGAAACACTGCAGAAGAAAAGTAATATTCTAATAATATTACGTGTATATCATGTTTTACTTGGAACAACATTTCGTTTGAACATTATTGTATGAGAGTGTATATTTTTTGCACTGTTGCCAGGTGGATGAACTTAAATGTGCCTATTTGGTAGCACCAGTATTTTTTCTCTTTCGGGTCCCTGGTGTTTCAGATCCAGCATCTTGTAGAGTATGTAATCCTTTACTCTTATACTACTCGGTCTATGCTTCTAATTTAAAGCTCACCTATGAATGGCATGAAACATTCTATTAGTGAATCAGTGTTGTTTTCTAATATGTTTTGGTAAGAGATTTTGATGGTTTCAAAATTTATTTTTAAAACTCTCCGGGCCCCTAAAGCCGTTAAAAATGGGAAGTGGGTGTTATTATTAAAATGGTGAAGAAATATGGTACCTTTGAACAGATGCTGATCTCTTTTCCTCCTCTCCTTTGCAGGCCATCCGCTGCACACTGGTGAACTGCACGTGTGAATGTTTCCAGCCGGGGAAGATTAACCTGAGGACTTGCGATCAGTGTAAACATGGCTGGGTGGCACATGGTGAGGAAAATCTGGACTTTTCTTCCCGTTCTTGTTACGTTTGTGTGAGCATGCCTTAATTTTTTTTTTTTTAGAGCTGTCACTGGCCTAGAGAAGAGAGGGGTCAGCTGTGCTCCAAGTGTTAGTTCCCGTGCAGCCTGCAGCTCCCAAATTGCATATTCTCAGCTCCAAGAAGTAAGGCCAGGCGGGCAGCTCTCAGCAACAGGGCGAGATGTTTATAGGACAGTTGGGTTCTGAGTGAACATAGCAGCAGCCAGCAAGCACCAGGCCCGATGGAAACTCAAACATACCACAGTTGGCCTTTCAGGGCCTGGACCTCAGAGGGGAGCTGGCAAGTCCTCTTTGCTTGAGGAGAACTCCTCCATGACTGCTCAGCCTTGTCATCTGCATTCGGGGCAGAGTTTATCCTCCCAGATGTTAAATTTTGTATGGTCTAAGGTGGGTGAGAGAGTGAACGGGAACATTATTTGGCTGGTATCTGAAAAAAAATAATCCGTAAATAACCGTCTTTCAGCGTGCCCGGGGATTGGAGGAGGCTGGCCCTGGTGGAGGGTGAGCTCTGCATAGGTGTGTGTTCGGGGCGAGGGTGACCGGGGGCCGAGGCGGGAAGGGTGGAGGCTCTTTGCCAGATGCGCAGAGCTGTCCCATCCGTGGGCCTCGACCGAGCATTTAACGTGTTCTTCTGTCTGGTTTATGTTTTTTACGTTGAGGCGAAAGGAGACTTGCAAATAAGCAGGGACTTTACATTAGTTTTCTTCACTTCCTAGGCTGTATAATTTTAAAAGATAGGTAATGTTTATAGAAGAAATCCTGGCTTGAGATTTTATTGACAGCCTGGGGGAGTGGCTCTTAAGTGGACATATTCTTCATTCCCAAGCAGTGCCAAATATCCAGTGGGTGGTATTTTTTTAAACGTCATGTTATTCTAGCAAGATCTGAGGGAACGACACCGGACCATGCCTTGAGATGCATTTAATTTATCATGTGTCTTGCTTGTTGGGGCATATATGTTGGTGTTATGGGGCCATTTCAGCCCTGTTTCTGTGAGGGAGAGAGAAGAGGTATATCGAGTAGTATGGGGGGAGCACACTGGAAGGCGTGTGCCTGAGACACAGAGCCACAATCCTCCAGTGCCTCCAGGGATGGAACTTGTTCCTGCTTTATTAACAAGGCCAAAATCTGTAACAACTCTCAGTCCAGTTTTGAACCACACTTGAGCTGCTGTTGCTTTTGTGGCCTGTGCAAGTGACTGCGTTCCATGACTTTTTCTCCCTTCCTACATGAGTTTGCTAGGGCTGCCGTAACAAAATGCCACCGACTGGGCGGCTTAAACATCAGAAATTTATTTTCTCGTGGTTCTGAAGGGCCGGAAGTCCCATATCAGGGTGGTTTCATCCTGAGGCCTGTCTTACTGGCTTGCAGATGGCTGCCCTCTCGCTGTGTCCTCACATGATCTTTGCTCTGTGAGGCACACCCCTGGTGTCTCTGTGCACCCAGATTCCTGTTCTTATAAGGACACCAGTCAGATTGGATGAGGGGCCACCCTAAGGGCCTCATTTTAATCTAATCACCTCTTGAAGAAAGGCCCTCTCTCCAAATACAGTCACATTCTGAAGGACTGGGGATGAAGGCTTCAACAGATGAATTTGGGGCGGCGGGGGGGAACACAATTCAGTTTATAACACTTCCCAAGTATCCTTCTTTCTCTCAGTAAGTATTGGCTCTGCCAGATAACAGCTTATGTCCCAAGCCCATCAAGGATCCTGGAGGCAGTGCGGGGTCAAATTCTGGCTCTACAACTTTGATGACATGTCGCTCAGCACCTCTGCACCTGAGCTTTCTTATCTGTAATAGAGGGTTAATGACATCCACCTTGTAAGATTATTGTGAGCATTGACGATAAACTATATGAAGCCTTTAAAATAAATTATACATGTTAAAAGCAACAAACTGGACAACACATGAGCAATAAGGGGGGTGGGGAGGGTCCAGTCATTAAACAAAGGACTTTTCATTCATTCCCTCTCATTTTTTCCAAAGCCATCTTGTGTTACCATCATCTGTCTACTGTGGTAGCCTTGTGAGTATAAAAGTTTACTGTGTCACCAGTTTATTTTATCTGTCTAACTTCCACGTGCATATTACATTAGTAGTGTAATGGGGGGAAAAAGCAATATTTCTTCCTTCTTGAACAACATAAATTATCCCCAGCCAGTGGTTGTTTCTAAGATTTTCTGAGGGATGTGGTTTTTCCCTAAACTTGAATAAGGTATTTCTGTTACATCAGACTCGGCCTTTCCTACCGTGTCATTAGAAATTCTGTGTTTCTGGTATATTAATTGCGAAGTTTCTCAGATCTAACTTTTCCTCACCACTGCTATCACCTTGACCTCTTTTCCCCCACAAGGGAGACATATCTGTATACAACTCAAAATATGTACACGCCGATATACAGATCTCACTCTTCCCCCGTTCAGTAGGACAAATATGACAGTGAGGGTCTGGCTCCTAGCTTTTGGCAGAGGGATGAGAGCACCCACTCTTTTTGCCCTTAGCATTTCAACTAATTGCTTCACTCTCTCCCCCTGCACAGAAAACCCTGAAATCGTGTCTCCAGTTATTTCTGCTCAGAGCTGTGAGATACAGCAGTCTTCCTGGCTGCCTTACTCAGTACAATATCCTATGTGTGGGACAAGGAGAAAGTGACTTGTTTTTTCTACTGTGTGATTTTTCTGTGAAAGTAGATGGAACAGCAAGCAGTAAGACTACCAAAATACATCTCGTGGAATCATTTCATCATAGCACTGAACACGCTCCGCGTGTAATTGTACCATAAAAAATGAATATTTGCCGTTAAAAATAACTAAATGCCAAAATCAGGGTTTCTCTACAAAAAGATGAATTTTTAGAAATTTGTTGGCCTCTTTTGAATTAATGTCTTACTATATCTTCTTTGTTATCAGCATCTTCAGTTTCTTCCTAAGATGTAGGATTTCATGGGTTATTATATATTTATTCATACACACGCAGTCTCACACAGTCACTTCATAGCCTTATAGATTGCTTCTTAAATCTGCTTGAATTGTTGACATTAGTTGCTTTACAAAAATCTTAAGATGTTTTGAAAAGTGAAAAGGAGTAATTAATTCATCATACTGTAACACCTGAATTTTGCAATTACTCACTGGGCCTTGGTGCTGTTCACAAATTACTTCCTTGAAATCTTAGCACCATTGAGATAAAGAGGGGGGAACCCAAAAATGACTCCTTGATTACCAGTAGGTATTTCCCACTGAATTAATAAAGGATTTCCTGCTCTTTTTCCCCATTAAGGAATTTCAGCTCTTGCACTTTGAAAGCAGGGCTTTATTGAATTTAACATTATTTAAAACAAGCTCTTTGGGCATATAGGATGTCCATACCAACAGTGTATAATAACCTTGAGTTTCTAATTTTGTCCTATTTCACAGTCTTCAGTTGAAGGACTCCAGCATACTGCCACTTAATTCACTTAACAACTGTATTTTTTTCCTTCCTCTGTTTGCACTGTCTTTTCTATGCTTTTCCTTCATTTGCCTAAAATTATCAGAGTGAGTCTTGAAAACATTAAAAAAAACCACATTTCCTGCAAGTTTAATTTTTCTTGGTTCAGCATTGCCAAAATAAGGTATCAGCGTAAGAGCAGTAATGGGCTTCTTTACTGGTGACATAAATGTTTGTGTCAGTAGAAATTCAGTAGGTGGCATTTTGACCCTTTCCCACCATACTAGGGTAGTAATTCTACTGTTCAGAGAATTGAAGCTTCAGCCAAAGATTTTACATAACCTTACAAATTAGCAAATCTTACTAGTATACTGAGTTGTGGACAAGGAAGGGTGGGAGGAAGTGTACTTTGTAGCTACTCATCATTCTCCTCTGAGGAACCTGCTTCCAGTGAGAAGTATAACTAATTGGACTCTCTTGCCTTTGTGATAAACTGGAGGTGGGGTGTAAAGGGCGAGGGCTACTGTACTTAAACCATTTTTATTATTTGTTGTTTGCAAATTAGTTTTAATGTCTATAGTCTAGATGATGACTTTATTTCGAAACCAGTAAGATGAATAAAGTAGTACAAGTGTTAAAAAGTAAACTATATTCTAAATGATTTTCAGAAACATTTAATGATAATCCAGGCCAACTGGAAAATTACTGTTTAAAAAAAAAACATGATGGGATATGTTTGATTTGATAAAAGAGGTGGGCAGATTTTAGAAAAGTAATTTATTTAGAATTTTTTTCCTTGGCTAGCTCAGTAATTTTTACTTCTGACAAAGCCCACTTGTTAAAACTCCTTTTAAGAAAAAAAAAAATCCATTGTTTCTTGGGATGTCCAGTAAGCATTTGTCAAGGATAGAGGCTTGATGAATAAAAAATATATTATATAGGTTAATGAACCCCACGGTAGCTTTCTTGGTGCAAATTATTTTCTTTATAGAATACTTTGACTTTAAATACTTTATTTACTCAGCAAGCCAGCTGTTTTCCTGCCAGTGTTCAAACTATTCAGATTTTTTAAATGTAAAATGAACAGGCTTGGCCTGTCATCTGGATCATCAATGAAGAGATATTTATTAAACATACATCATATGTAAAGTATTATACCAGGTATGCTTTGGTTCTTCAATTCTGTGCCACAGGAAATGGTGAGCAGTATAAAGTTAATTTAGTGTCATCTACCAACCAGCTTTATGGTTTAATGTACTGTAAGAGTTAATATTCATATAATCCATTAATTTCAAGCCTTTCTTTTTTGTAATTCACTGGAAGTAATTTTTCTCTTTTTTCTCGGCATCGTTGAATTTGAATTCCCAGCTCTTTACTTGATATGTCTTATCAGAGCAGGGGTATTTATAGAGACACTCACCCGAATAGAAAACATAGGACATCCCGTTAAATTTGAATTTCAGGTAAACAGCGAATACTTTTCTAGTATAAACATGTACCTTGCAAATTTAGCTGAGTAGTCCTGTGTTTTTATGTGCTAAATCTGGCAAGCTTATACCTAAAAGAAAACCCTAGTTAGGCTTAATTTGCATAATTAAGTCCTAAATCAGGGCCATCGGTTCTGAGCATTCTGTAATCAAAAACCTTTTGATTATGTCCATCCTACATTTAGAATCACAAGATCGCAAATCTGTAAACTATTCTGTTTACAGATTCCTGAGATTTGTTGGCTGCTCGGTACTTTGTAAGGATTTAAGCAGGGTAGATCAAAACCAGTAATTTTTCATTTTATCCCATGAAAGGTCACATGTCTTTATTACTTGTCCCAGGCTGTGCTCTTCTTATGAATTGTCTGAACATCTGTGAAAGTAGTTTATCCCCAACTGGTAGTTCTGTAATATTCTCCCTGACCAGTCCAAGAGCCAGTGTAACTAAGTATACGCTTTCCTTTTCCATTCTCTTTTCTTTGCTAGTCTTCTCCTCTTCCCAACCCCGATAGAAGTCTATTATCAAAAGCAATAAAGCATGGCATTTCTCTGACATCATGCTCATTCTGAGTAACACAGCAACAGTTTCTATATGATCATTTGTAAATTTGTCAAGCGTAAGAGAGGAGGGTGAATAAAACAGAGTGTCCTCTGACAAAGGAAAATAATGCTCGCAGATATTAACCTGCAAGAAAGCTCTGCCTCCCTCTTACTGACTTGGAGACTGTCCTAACAAGAGTGAATTTTGCTTTGGGAGAGAATTGCTGCAGAGGGGTATTTAGGATTAGATGAAAAAAACGTAAGAAAGGTCCTAGCTGGAAACCTCAGCACAGGGAAATAAATGCAGGGTTCGACGTGGCAGAGTAAGAACCGGATCCTTTGGGAAGAGGTAGGTGACCATGCTCCTAGGCCTTTTCTTAGAAACACGAGGATAGAAACCCCACAGTCCTCTTCCCCTGGTGCACCGGTTTGAAAAAGGTGGGAGTTAAATGGAGTATCTGCTTAACAGAATGTGTCTTTCTAGAAGACTTAGTTCTTCCCGGTTGTGACACTGAAACCTGGCTCGCCTAGCTGCAGACTTCTCTTTCAGTCAGGGAAACCAACTTCTAGCTGCCTCCTGGCTCTGGGGGGGCCAGGAGGGTCCTGCTCTCTCCATGGACGAAGTCCTTGAACATCTCTCCACTTATTTTTATTTTAGAGAGCAAACACAAGGCCACTCTCCTGCCTGACACAAGAGCCTTCTTTGCTTGACCTGAGGGCACCGTGCCCTCTTCTGCTTCTCTCCCTTACTCCCTGATCACAGCTGATAAGCTTGAAAGGGAGGACATCCTCACAAATGTGACGGTTTGCTGCTTCATTCATGGCATTAACTATATTCTTATTGTGTCCCTGAGCTGCTTGTTTTGATTTGTTTCTCAGTCTGCCCACCTTTGGGACGGTGCTTTGAACTCCCTAAATTTTTTTTTTTTAAATCACCACACAAACAGTGCCTCCCCTTCAAAGTCCTGGGCTGTCTGCCTGTTAGCTCCTCAGATGTTGTTTTCTAGCTCCATCTTGTTCAGATGGAAACATACGGCGGACCTGGTAAATCCTGGCCTCTAAAGTGTACAGTGCCGGTCCCCTGCTAAGGACTTTCTAGGGAGGATCTTGAGATTGAAACCTACAGAGCTGGAGCTGGAGCCCCAGGGTCTGAAGAAGCTTCAGGTACACAAATGGGAGGCGTGAGAGAAAAGGAGGTAAAAGTGCAGCTCTGTGTAGGTTCACATCCTGCCTCTACCACCTGCCATCAGCAGAACCTTGGCCAGGTTACATAACCTCTGTATTCTCATCTGTGAAATGTGGATAATGATAGTGCCTAGTTTGCAGGGTTCTTTCTGGCATTAAATGAGGTAATCTACTTAGTAAGTGTTAGTTGTTATTTCTAAATTCGTACAGAAGTAAAGCTTCAACCTTGAG
Source organism: Neophocaena asiaeorientalis asiaeorientalis (assembly GCF_003031525.2). NCBI lineage: Eukaryota > Metazoa > Chordata > Mammalia > Artiodactyla > Phocoenidae > Neophocaena > Neophocaena asiaeorientalis. The sequence continues at coordinate 4,113,791 of NW_020174922.1, read as the reverse complement.
AACATGACAGGCACGTTTTATTGTGGTTGAAACGGTTAAAAGTTGGGTGTGTTCAGGACAGTGGTCGAATCCCATCTCAGTCTCTAGTTAGTTAGCCCCAGTTCTTTTATCTGTAAGCTCAAATAATAATAGGAATGTACCTGAATAGCACAGTGAAGTTTTGAGGAGGATTAAATGAAGAGGTGGACTGATTATTAATTATACTCTCTAGAGCCTCATGAATTTCTTCAGTGTCCAGTGCTGGAGTGAGGTCACCAGTTCCTTTGACTGTGAGACCAGCTGTTCCTAGGGTGATCTTGTTTTCCCCAGCAAATCCAGTTTAGCTTCATACCTTCCATCTCCCCTAAAATGTCATGTGAGCCCATATTTGAATAGAAGTCCCAAACCCTTTTTCCCCGCAAAGTCACATTTTAAGAAGCGCACATCAGTTGAGATGAATTGTAGGATTGCTTATCTGTTGAAAATCCAAAACCCAGAAGTAAACGAATTTTAGACAGGGTGAAGGCTACTTGTGCCTGTTTTCACACCTGTGTTCTTGCATGTGAAGTGCTTTGATGGGCTAACCACTTTATCATTTTACTGCACTTTATTACATCATAAATTTTTATATCTTGCTAACGATCCTACAGGAAGCTTAATTGTTTATAAGAACATCTTAGTTAACTGGAGTTCACCAGGTTAAGCAGAACAGAAATTGAAGGGGTTATACATGAAACATACTCAGTTCCTCTCATTTTAGTCAGGGTGCTCTGTTCAGATAATGGGGAGATGCTGCTGGGTCAGAAGGACCCAGGATGCCTCGGCAGTACTCTCAACCATTCTTCCTCCTATTGTGTCATAGTGATGACTTCTTCTAAGTGTGGGTCCCCCATACCCCCCCTCCACCCCTAACCCCCACATTTGAAGAGTAAAATCGCTGGATGAGATGCATGTGGTATTTCAGAGAAATTCTGACTTGTATTCTGGGAGACATAAAACGTTGTCTGTGCAACTCATTCCTTACCAGGTGTTGCCTTCTGGGAGGGGAGAAGTTTGTAACTCTTTAAGAAGCTTGAGTTAATCTGTTCTGAATGAGCAGATAGCTAAAGCGTTGTATAGGAAATATTTAAAGCAGTTACTGCCACAACTGTATAGACTTGTAAGCAATACCTGTTAAGGGGCCCAGTAGTAAGGTCCCTCTCTCCTTAGAGCTGTTCCTTGATACATAGGGAAATCCCCCCTTTGGCCTCTAGGTCTCCCAGCCTGGTTGTATGGTCAGGTGATCCTACAAAAGCAAGTGCAGACCCAATTAATTGAAAGGACAGCCTTGCTGGGCCTTAAGTTCGATTGGCCACAGAATGCAAAGGCAACTGTAAACCTGGCTTTCCAAAAAGGAAGCCACCATTTTGGATCTGAGCATTTGAGATGTGGTTAGTCCCAATTGAGATAAGTTGTAAGTGTAAAGTGTACACTGAAATTTAGAAATGTAATCTTAAAAAAAAAGAAGAATGTAAAATAGCTCATTGAGAATCATTTTTATATTGTCTACATATTGGTAAAATTTTTATGTATTGGGTTAGATAAAATATATTTTTTAAAATTAGTTTCATTGTTCATTTTTTGCTTTTGAAATGAGAGTAGAGAAATTTTAAATTATGTATGTGACTTGAATTATATTTCTATTAGGCATGGCTCTTCTAGGTCCTTGGTGTGAGATAAATGTATTCGGAGGACCGAAGCTTAGGTTAAACTGGTTTGCTGGTAGAGTAGTTAAAACTGGTGTGAGAATCCTAGAATCCCAAATTCTGGCTCCTGTCCTTTCACTCAGTCCTTCGTGCTTTCACAGCTGCTGCACTATTGATCATGTCTGCTCTTTCCTCTGCCCTGGTCATCAGGGAAGCTGGACCTGTTCGCCCCCAGGAGCAATTAAGTATTACCTCCTGTATACTCTCAGAATACTTCACTGAGACCAGAAGGGTAGTTTCTGTAATACTGATCCCTCCACTAGCTTGGGACCTCAGGAAAAGCACTTCTTCATCTCTGGGTGCTTATACCCATTGTAGCATCTCCCACCTGAGAGAACACATGGAACAAAGGCTTATGGGAACCTCCTACGTGTATCTAAAAGTCTCTGATTCCTAACTGCCAGTTTCTTTTCCAGCAGCCTCTTCCCATTTTAAGTAGTAAACATAGCCTGCAACCCCCTGCCTTTAGTCCTGTTTCTGCATTTCTCTTTTTCAGCCCTCACTCTTTTTTCATCTCTGCTGTTTCCCCCTGTGTCTTCGGACAAAACAAGCGAAAGGTAGGTGGAAGGTTTTAATAGCCTAACCAACCAAGAAGTAAACTTTAGAGAAGTTAAATTTGTTTGATCATTAACAGATGTTTGCATTTTTGTTTTATTCAGAAGATGTGGTCTTGAGTGAAGTATTTTTCACTTCTGTTTAGTAGTTCTTCAGTACTCCTTTGCCTGCAAAAATCTGAGGGTAAGAAATTCCCCCCTCCCCCCTTTTGGCTATTCATGTTTTCCACTATCAGTAAAAATTTAAAAACAAATCAGCCTCTCATAAAAGAAAACACCTGTTTGGCATGGAGAAATTGGCCAGGGAAGTCTTTTTCCTGACAGGCCAAAAGCGACCATCACAGGGCCCCTTATAAAAAAAAAAAAAAAAAAAAAAAAA